>NC_089837.1:42547474-42850712 GCF_035609145.1 Eleutherodactylus coqui
AACGTTTTACGCGCTGCACATGTGAAAATTTGCCCGTTCACGTGTTTTTGCGCTAATGCGTGATGCATAGTTTTTTTCATGCGCCAAAAAGCACGCTTGTTTTACCGAGCCCTTACCATGTAAAAAAATAAAAATCATATATGTGGTATTGCTGCATTCCTAATTACCCGGAGATAAAAGTTAGTACATTATTTAACGGGCACAGCGCATGAAAATAAAATACAAAAAACATGGCGATAATGGTTAATTCTGCCTATCTCGCCGCACAAAAAATGGAATAGAATTGGTCAAAACATCAAATTTGTCAACAAACGGTACTATTATAAGGTACAACTCATCCAAAAAAAAAACGAAACCCTTTCACAGCACCATTGACGACAAAAAAAAAAAAGATGGAGGTCTCAGAACAGCAGCGATAAACAAAAAATACATTTAAAAAACAAACTCGTGAAAAGGTTGTGAGGAAAAAACCGATATAAGTTTGGTATTGACATAATCGTACCGGACTGCAGAACTAATGGCACATCATATTTATACCGCACGGTGAATGCCATTAGAAATAAAAAATATGTCAGAACTACAGATTTTTTTGATCTTACCTCTTGAAAAAAGTGATCAAAATGTTCTATGTTCCTAAATATTGGATGAATGTAGACTAGAGTTCACCTCACTAAAAACAAGACCTCATAGAACTTTGGTGATGGAGAAATTAAAAAGCTCTGGCTCCTATAATGCGTTGATAAAAAAAACAAAAAAAACCCAGAAAGATTAGTTGGTCATTAAGGTTCAAACAGTCTTCGTCACTAAGGGGTTAACTGTTAGTATCAGTTGTTAAAGATCCTCCTGACTTTTTTTCCACAAGGTTGTATCATCTGCAGATCTGAGATTGTTGATGTTTCTTCCACCAATCTTGACTCCGATGTTGGATTAGTCTAAATTACATTGCCTCTAGATCGCCTCTGCATACAGGTTGAACAATGTAGCCTCGGCGTACGCCTTTCCTGATCCTGAACCAGTTCGTGTTCCCATTGGAGGTCCTGACTGCAGCCTCTTAGTTTACATCTAATGACTATCTGAGTTGCCCCAGATGTCCCGGGATTCCCATTTGTCTTAGGCATGGCCACAGCTTCTCGTGTTCAATGTAACCAAAGGCTTGGCTGTAATGGATGAGGCGTATCTACACCATGATCCATCAGAGATTTGCTATTTGGTCTCTTGTTCCTCTTTCTTGGTGAACCCCGGCTTGTGTGTCAGGGAGTTTCCATCCCACTGTCACTGTTATGTGTTTTTGTAGAATCTTCAGTAGGATTTTGCTTGCATGAGATATCAGGAAAACTAACCGCACCCAATCTTGGCGGGGAATTGGGCAGCTAAGCAGGTATGCAATCGATTCCAGGGGCTTTCCAATTTGGTAGCTGATTTACAGTTCTGTATATCACACATGATGATGTCCCTGTATGATTTAGAGTCTCTCCTTCTCTCATAAAGGGCCGCCAGCACTAGAACCCTCCAGTTCATCCAGTTCTCTCATGTTCTCATCCGAAATAGTCTTCATGAATGACCCACCGAGGATGGAGAAGGACAGCAATGAGATTACCAAGAGGATATTAAACTTCACCTTAGAGATCATCTACCTGCTGACCGGAGAGGTAAACTGTCTATGTTTCTATGATCTTTGGCTGTAAAACAGGTCAAAACAGTCAAATGACATTGCAAACTAACAGATGAGAATGCAATCATGTTGTGCCTCACAAACCAAACTTAACAGATATCTTGCAGTTATCAGGTTGCAAAAACTTGTGAGCCCCAATGTGACCACATTCACTTCCATTAGTTTGTTATGTTGGTTGGCTATACTGCAATCTCTGATGTCATGACCTTTTTTCGGTCAAAGCCCTAGCCTTATATAAAGCATACCTAACTTTTCAGAATAATCTACAGTGTGTGAATGAGGAATCACTCTTTTTCTGGCCATTGTATGACTTGAATCCTGTATTTTTTCCCCTCTGTGGATTGTATAGTGTGACTACACAGGGGATACGTATCACGCCAAACGGTCACTTATCTTCTTTACTTGCACTTTATTCACACAATCTTTAAGAGCAACATAAACGACTGTGTCTCCAGATAAATAAATGATTTGCAACAGCAAAAGTCTCTGTTCAAGTTTTAACCTTTTACAGTCCGTAGGGCAAGCAGGTAAATCCTCAGCTGAGGAGACCATATAAGTCCATAGAGTCTCACAGACCTGTGAATGTCCAGAGCGCAGCTGGTCCTCAGTCTGTTGTGCCTTCAGACCCTTAGTCCCAGGGCAGGCGTACTATCTCTCGCAGCGCCTTGTCCACAGCGTCTCTCCGCTCACAAGGGGAATCACCGCAGCCTGGATTTCCCAACCACACACCTCTCCTAGGTGTGGAGGTGGGGGGTGTCTTCCTCTCCACCTCTGGCCTTCTTAGTCACACACTGGGCCTAGCAGCCCCAGCTCCACTGAGCTGACACACTGTCTCTGGTGTTGAGGTGAGGGGCGTCTCCCTGTCCACCTCTGGCCTTCTTATCCACACACAGGGCCTGGCAGCCTTATAGCTCCACTGAGCTGGCACTCTGAGCCTGGCAGCCCTGCACTCTCCTGAGCTGTCACTCTGGGCCTGGCAGCCCTGCACTCTGCTGCTGCAGTGGGAACAACCCTTTTTTATAGCACTGACCACACCTGTGGGTGTTTTCCTCCTTTCTTCAGGCATCAGACTGATTGTCTGTTGCCGCCTACAGGCCATCTTCTGTAGCGCACCCCTACAATAGCTATGTGCCTGCTGCTATGTTATTTGTGCTGTGTTCTATAGATTGTACACAGAGAACTGCAGATTCTGCTTTCTTAGTTTCTGACACAGACATAAAATCATCCTGTAGAACACTACCATATAGAAGTATTTGAAGATGAAACCACGCCTCATGTATTTCAGGATATATTAATATAGACTGTATTCGAAATAGGGTGATCCTAAAAACTCACCTGGTGCCAGGTGGGAAAACCTCAGAAAGGTAACCCATCTGCACCCCACATCCAGGTTTGCATATAGAATAATTATAGATCCCCTTCCATGATCCAGCCAGGCAGCTGAAGAGACGACCAGGGGTCCAAAAAGGGCTTCACCAACAGGAAAGCCTCACCATAAGCAGGAACCAACAGTGAACAAGTCACTCTGCACTCACCAGGTCCAGGCATAGTGGGCAGAAAAGATCAGTGACGGGTATAATATTAATTATACCGCTTTTTATCGCAACACGTTTCAGTGTGTTACATCAGACAATACGTATTGCTTGAGAAAGGCGTCTGATGTAAGACACTGAATCACGTGAATTTTTCTTCCACGCTGTTCTCACATGATGGGATTGTTTTAATCTAAGGCCGGATACACGAAGAGCCACGAACCAGGTGCGTACGATGCGAGATGTACATCCAGCAGAGAATATCTCCTCTTATGGACAACAGTGGTCAAACTAATGGTCAGTATTACTCTGGGCTTGCTGAGACCTGTGGTACCTTTCATAGAGAAAGAGTACTTGCACAGGGAGTCTCTGGACTCCTCGCCCCTTGTGTCTGCTCCGGACCGGGTTGAGCTTTGCCTATCGGTAGCTTCCCTGTTGCCCCTCCTGCAGTTCCCTGCAGCCAGATGTACCGCAGTGTCAGAGTCCAGGATGACACGCGGACGGGCCGGCCAGAGCCACGTACTATGTGCGTTCTCACTACAGTACGAGATTGTCATCCAGCAGAGAAGATCTCGTCTTACGAACAACAATGTTCTAACTAAGTTTCTGCATGCCTCTGGCAGTGCTGAGACCTGTGGTACCTTCTATGGAAAAAGTACTCGCAAAGGGATTTGCCGGATTCATCGCTCCTCATGACTGCTCCGGTCCAGGTTGAGACTTGCCTAGCAGCTCACCAAGGGTTGCCCACTTGCAGTCTCTGCAAACAGTCTTTGCGCACTCTCCGTGTCTCGGAGGAAAGGCAGGGAGACATGCTGTGTGCGCTCTCATGTACGAGAATTACATCCAGTAAGAGAAGTTTGTTTTCTGAACGAACTGGCTTGAGCTGGTTACCAGTCTTGCCTAACGGCTAGTCCCCACATGGTGGCACGCCTGCAGTTTCCTTGCACTCCACCACAGTATAAGACTGACGTCCAGTTAGTCTAAAGAAAAAAGAAAATCTCGTCTTTCAGACTGTCTTGCTCTGTCCAAGTACAGCGGTAGTCCGGGGATCTACCCTCTGACAGGGAGTCTGGGGGTGGTATGTCCGCCTACTTTCTCCCCTCTGGTCAGCTCTAACACACAGACTGCGGTCCCTCTCCAGGCGGCATCAGAAACAATCCAGCATCTAGTGCTTTCGAGGAACACTGGACTGCTAGCTCAGTCAGCCGTGTCCGTGTGGACGTGGGTCACTCATGTCATCGGTGACGGAGTGAGGAGTACTCTGTAGCAGAGCAATCTCCTGCTGCGCTTCTAGAACGTTTCTTCGTGGATCCTTTGTACACAGATACTGTGCATGAAGGTCTGGTCCAACCTGAAGCTTGTCCGACAGTGACCTCGCTACGCCGAAGATTCGGGGTGTCCTGCGTCCTCCAGGGCCTCGTTTTGGCAGGAGTTAATTCACTCTATTGCTGACGCACCTCCTTTAAATGGGACTTGGCATCAGTGGAGCATCGGCTGGACTTTCTCAGTAATGACGCAGGTGCCATTTTCATTTCAGGATCCTCTCGTTTGCGCAAGCACTCTGAAACCAGTTTGGCTGAAAGTCGCTGGTAGTGAGTTTTTTGCTTTTGTAAAAAAAAAAAAAAATCATGTCTTGGTCAGTGTTCAGTCTTCTAGGGTGCCGTCTGAGAGACAAGGCATTTTATTCAGGCGGATCCACAAACACACTGTGATCCTCCAGCATGTCGTGCAGGAGACTGTGAAACGGTTTACACGATACTGATTCCAACTCTTAGCGCTCGCCCCTCCCGGCTTCAGATATTGTTTCCACGAAGACCGGCAGAATCCTCACCCCTCTTTTTTCTTGTTACTAGATTAGCGGTGGTATTAGTGAGGAGCTGCCTTGGTGGACATCCAAGAGGGACGCCATTTCCAAGCCTAGACTTCATCAAAAGGGCCACAGACTTTCTGCAAAGGTGGATGCCACGGCCATGTCACAAGCTCAGAGGCTGATACTGATGGTATTTTTGAGCCATGCGTCTACAGCTCCTGTTCTCGCTGGTAGCAGTAGTCCCAATGCATCGCCTATGATGCTTCCTACTAACCCATTGTCGATGGTACTTGCTGTGGCTGCTCGTCTCTCTTCCAAGCAGTAGGCGCTAGCAGGCAGAGTTTCTCTGTCATCAGGAAAAGCCGTTATCGATCGGTTGCAGATTTCCTCTCTGCACGTGGTATCATGACCCCGCGTCAATGGAGACTTTGATCCCAGATTCCTGCTGGTACTCCTGACAACACAAGTCCTACACCGATTACTTGGACGGCGGGTGTCTTGGGGGAAGCTCCTTGTTGGGAGCTTTGTCTCTGTGGGTAGCGGGGCCTTTTACTCGGGTCCCTTTATCCTACTTCTCTGAGCATGCCGGATGCCTAGGCATGCGTTAATGCTAGTTGCGGTTAAAGAACTGATTATTCTTCATTTCACATGCGGCTTCTTATGTTTTCCCACTACTCTGGTACGTCCCAAGGTCAAAGCTGTGTCCCCCAATGACACAGACAAGAAAACAAGATTTTGGTATAACTTGCCGTAAAATTTTCTCATCCTGTCATTAAGGGACACGGAACCCACCCAGTCTGATGTTAGGACTGTAACGTATACGCTCTTGGTTGGAGTATGCTCAGCGCAGTCACACATGGCCAATGAATTACAGTTTTGCATACAAACTGAATTGCCTGGATGCCTGCAGGATGGCTATTGTTAGTGGGCGGAGTTAACACTTTTTATGCTTGGTGTCGGCTCCTAGTGGCAGTAGGTGTACCCAAGGTCAAAGCTATGTCCTCCAATGACAGGACAAGTAAGAAATTTTACGGCAAGTTATAAAAATATTGTTTTCCTGCCCACGAGTGGAGATCAATTGTAATTTTTCCGCTCGCGGGGGGGGGGGGGGGGGAGGGGAGGTATCACAGCATGTTCTATTTTAGTGTGTGCTATGCGGCCCTTCCACAATGAACTTTGCAGAGGGGTCACGGGATCCGTGTCATCGCCTAGCAATGGCGCAAGAGAATCTGTACTGTGCATGTCCGATAGCTTGCCAGCCGGAACATCCGCAGTACAGAAGGCCATCTGCACTGACAGGTACAGGGGGTCACCAGCCAGGCACGGGGTTGGATTCTGCTGCAGGATCCCACATCCGGAATCTGACCCGTTCATGTGCAGCCGACCTAAAGGTACCCAGTGCACAGGCAAGCCAGGAGTCAAGTGGCTTATAGTAGCACAACAAGTAGGAGATTGCTAGCTTTGTATAAAGACCCCTGTCCACAGCAGTGATCAAGAAGCCAGTGTGCTTTGAAACACGTAAAAGCATGGAGAGAAGTCTTAATGGTACCTTTTTAGAACATGTAATTTTATATGTTTGGAATTAATAAAAAGCTCTTTTTATGGAGCCGACATTCTCCTACTTGTTGTAGAACACTACAATGTGAGTGAGCAGGAGAGATGTGATTTCTTTAGCTAAACACAGTAAACAGTAGTTCACTATTAGTTTGTAGACTGTATCTATGCTATTCTGTTTCTCTTGTCCGTTACCACTCTGTTCTCTATACACTCATTCGACAATAACCTAGCAGAAAGGGAGACCCCTGGTGGCCAGCATTGTAGAGGGACTCTTCAGCACAAAAGCATAATTTTAGCTAAGTAAACTAAATAGTAGTTTTGCTAGTTATCACATCATATAAGCACAAGTTTTTTAAAATGTTAGTGACCATTTAACCAGTTAAACATAGGGAAGTTAAAATCCATTCTAGGAAGTAATAGGAACAATCCAGTGTCCTGTATAACGGCTTCCAGACCTTCCAAGTGAGGGAGAACTAAAGAACTGAGCAGCAGATAATGTGAAGATCGGCCACCAATATGGTCAGTTCTGTATAGTGGTAACCAATGAGCTAATAGTAATGTTGTAGGAGCAATGAGAATGGTAAGTAGGCTCCTTGTAATGAGGAAGAACCAACCAACTGCCAGGAACCAACAGAATTAAATGGCCGGAGTTTGGCCTAGAGGTTTTTGCTATAAGTTTGACATTTATATAGAAACAATGCAGACTGACGTCAGGAGGAGCACACGGCCCATCTAGTCTGCCCTTATATTATTACCTTTTATGTATCTGTTAAAGGGGTTGTCTCGCGGCAGCAAGTGGGGTTATACACTTCTGTATGGCCATATTAATGCACTTTGTAATATACATCGTGCATTAAATATGAGCCATACAGAAGTTATTCACTTACCTGCTCCGTTGCTAGCATCCCCGTCGCCATGGTTCCGTCTTCTCCCTTCTTCTCCCTTCGGCATTTTGGCTCCGCCCCCTTGTACGCATCATCGCGTAGCTCCGCCCCCGTCACGTGCCGATTCCAGCCAATCAGGAGGCTGGAACCGGCACACATCATGGGGCGGAGCTACGCGATGATGCGTACAAGGGGGCGGAGCCAAAATGCCGATGCTGCCGAGCGGAGCCGAAGGGAGAAGAAGGGAGAAGACGGATCTGCGCAAGCGCGTCTAAAAAGGCAAGAAGACACCGAAATTAGACGGAACCATGGCGACGGGGACGCTAGCAACGGAGCAGGTAAGTGAATAACTTCTGTATGGCTCATATTTAATGCACGATGTATATTACAAAGTGCATTAATATGGCCATACAGAAGTGTATAACCCCACTTGCTGCCGTGAGACAACCCCTTTAAGATAGATATATGTTTATCCCAGGCAGGTTTACAGTCACTTATTATTGATTTTCCAACCTCTTTTGCTGGAACTTTATTTCCAGCATCTACTTCTCTTTTAGTAAAATATTTAGTGACATTGCTTCTGATCTGCACTCACTCTAATTTCAGGTTGCTCCTACTTGTTCTTCAGTTTAATTTCTTTCTTCCCGTAACATTTATAAAGGTTTCCATCATGTCCCCCTCTCCCTCCTTTCTGCCACGCTATACAGATGAAGTATTCTGTCTCTCCTGGTAATTTTTGGCTTTTAAGATTCTTAACCTTCTTTAGACTTGTTCTATTTTTTATCAATGTTCTTCTGTACATGAAGTCTCCAGAACTAAACGTAGTATTCTAGATGTGGTCTTACTAACGCTCTATACAGCGGGATCACAATCTCTATCCTTCTACTGAGGGAGGAATACCGGGTTCAGTTGTCTACATGTCTCTCTCGATATGCAGGATTACACAATGGTGAAGAAGACGTCGGGTGATGATGCAACTCCCAACAGCCATCTCCATGAGTCAGGAGGATGGAGCAGGAGCCAGAGCCCCATCACAGAGGCTCCTCCTCACTTACTGATACATGAGCAGAAGATCCTAGAACTCACCAACAAGATCACTGAGCTGCTGACTGGAGAGGTGACACTGCTGGGAATGCTGGGAAATTATACAGTAACAGCACCAGAGGAGTCTGAGTAATGACGGTATCATTATGTGTGTCAGGTTCCTATAAGGTGTCAGGATGTCGCTGTCTATTTCTCCATGGAGGAGTGGGAGTATTTAGAAGAACACCAGGATCTGTACAAGGACATCATGATGGAGAACTACCAGCCTCTTATATTACTGGGTAAAAAGAAACAGGATATATATTATATTGTACAAATAAAAACATATTTAGACACTGGCGACCAGCTTTCTAACACTCCAGCAGGAGCCATAGATCGGCTTAGTGGTCAATGATCATGAAGTGATGGGGTCAGATTGGGGTGCTTTGGGCCCACAATTGGAAGTGATTCTGGGGGCGCACCCTAAAGCTACATGGGAATAATACTTGTTGAAGAGGCATAATGATTCTTATTGACTGCAGGCTCTGAGGGATTTCAATGGTCGGGATCATAGTTTAGGTTTTAATCACATGATAGGAATTGAATTGCAATGATGAAATACCAAAAAAAAAAACACATATTTGCCCTGAACAAGTGATGGTTACAGCTCTCACTTTAGGTTCCTTAGTGTACAGTGCTGATGCAAGGCATGGGCCAACTTTAGATAACATGTTATTTGTGTGTTCCAGATATACCTTGGTGGTTTAATGTTTAAAGTCATAATGTTGTTTTTTAAAAATTTTGAAAAATACTGAATGAGAAGAAGTAGAGATCCAAAATGGAGTTAGACATGTTTGTATCAAGAACTTCTTGTCTTCAGGTCCCGTTAAAGAACCAAATTGTTTAAGAAACTTTAACATATAGCATACATATAGATTAATATTAATCTAACTGTATATAACCATATAGGCTTTATATAAATTCATTTATAAATTTGTAGCCTTCATATTACCTTTAATTTAATGCAGAAACTCTGCAGTCAGCATGTAGTTACCTGATGAAACCAATTTCCTATTTTGAGTCTAATTAATATTAGTATTTCTAGCACCGGCTGTGTTTTTTCAATTCAGTGGTTAATATAACACTGTCCTTCCTTCCCGGTGACCTTTCACCATAACTCTAATTTTTTGTCAAGCTTACCATAACTCCTTTTAATTAGTAAACCCCCTGCTTCCATGTCTTCTGTTCAAGGTATTGACATTATACGAAAGAATCATGTGTATTTGTTAAAAACCGGTGAGGATTATATATTTATATTATGCCTATGTATGCTGTGGATTTATTCTGTGGAATTCAACCCTTGAAATACAAGGGTTAAATCCTAGAGCATTTCTGCAATTAATAACTGGGCCAAATAATGATCATTTATGTGCAGATTTGGCCACTACGGATTTAAAGCATATTTGCTTCAAGTTTTCTGCTGTGGAAAGCCCTCAGCCGATATTAGTGTGAAGGGGCCCTAACAAATCCTGTTTTACTCAATGACATTGTCACTTGCAATATACTTGTTGTGCTGCCATGAACCAATGGATGTATCCATGTCTCAGTATAATATATACATCAGCAAGCATTTAGTCTGCTGTCGCTGCTTCAAAGCATCAACATTTTAATCAGAACCTGCAGCTCAAACTGCATCAAAAACCTAAAGTGTTTCTAGTCTAAGGTTGTATTTACGTAGGTAATGTGGGGTTGCACCCGGGCACAACTTGCATCGCACAGCACAGGGATACATGTTATAGGTTTGTCAACTTTGAGATTTGAAAATAAAGATGAATAATTCAATCCATTTTAATCCTAACAGATAATCCCACTGAGAACTTTGATGGAAACTTCATGTTATCACCTAATTATACAATAGAAGAAGATATTGTCCAGCACCTTTCAGGAGAAAACCTCATGACTCTTCATGTACAGCCAGAACATCACAGTTTAGATAAGAAGCCATTCTCCTGTTCAGAATATGGGAAATGTTTGACAGATAAAGCAAATTATATTACACATGAGAGGAATGACTCTGGGGAGAACCAATTTCCATGTTCAGAATATGGAAATTCCAAACTCAAAGATCATCTGAGAATTCATTCAGAAGAGAGAATATTTTCAAATTCAGAATGTGAGAAATATTTAACCCCTTCTCGACCAATGACGTACATTTACATCATGGAGCCGCGGGGTATGTATGAAGAGAGGTTGCGTGGCAACCTCTCTTCATACAGTGCGGGCGTCAGCTGTTTAGAACAGCTGACACCCGCGGGCAATAGCCGCGAGCGGCCGCGCGGCCGATCGCGGCTATTAACCATTTAAATGCCGCTGTCAGTTCTGACAGCAGCATTTAAATCCCCCGAACGATGTTCGGGGGTCCCGCACGGCCCCCCCGCGGTGAGATCGGGTGAGCCGTGCAGATGTCATGGCAGCCGCGGGCCTAATGAAAGGCCCCAGGCCTGCCTTAACAGACTGCCTATGAAGCCATCCCCGTGGGGTGGCTTGATAGACTGCCTGTCAAAAAGCAGTATGACGTAATGCTATAGCATTACGTCATACTGCAGGAGCGATCAAAGCATCGCATCTTAAAGTCCCCCAGGGGGGCTTCAAAGTAATGTAAAAAAAAAATCAATAAAGTTTTTTTTAATTGAAAAAAAAAACAAAAACTTGTAAAAGTTTAAATCACCCCCCTTTTGCCATATCTATTATTAAAAAAATCTAAATAATAAATTAAAAATATGTATTTGGTATCGCCACGTCCGTAAAAGGCCAAACTATCAAAGTAACGCATTATTTTTCCCGCACGGTAAACGTCGTCCAAAAAAAAAAATAAAGAACGCCAGAAATGCATTTTTTTAGTTACCCTGTCTCCCAGAAAAAACACAATAAAAAGTGATCAAAAAGTCATATGCATTCCAAATTGATACTATAAGAAACTAAAGGACATTACACAAAAAATGAGGCCTTGCTCAACTACGTCGACGGAAAAATAAAAAAGTTATCGCGCGCACAACATGACGGCAGAAAATAATTGAAAAAAATGTAATGTCTTTGAAAAAAAAAAGAGGAGTATAGTAAAAAAAAACCTATACAAGTTTGGTATGGTAGTAATCGTACCAACCCATAGAATAAAGTTATCATGTCGTTTTTGTTGCCATCCGTGCGCCGTAGAAACAAGACGCACTAAAAGATGGTGAAATGTCATTTTTTTTTTTCATTTTACTCCACTTAGAATTTTTAAAAAGTTTTTCAGTACCTTATATGGTACTTTAAATAGCACCATTGAAAAATACAACTCGTCCCGCAAAAAACAAACCCTCATACAGTGATGTCGATGGATAAATAAAGGAGTTACGATTTTTTTAAAGGGGGGAGGAAAAAACGAAAATGGAAAAAGAAAAAGGGCCGCGTCATTAAGGGGTTAACAAGAAAATCAAATCTGGTTACACATGAAAAAAGTCACACAGGAGAGAAGCCATATTCATGCACAGAATGTGGGAAATATTTTAAGCACAAATCAGGCCTTATTAATCATGAGAGAATTCATACAGGAGAAAAAACATTTTCATGTTCACAATGTGGAAAATGCTTTACACAGAAATCAAAACTTATTACACATCAGAGAATTCATACAGGAGAGAAGCCTTATTCATGTTCAGTATGTGGTAAATATTTTAGAGATAAATCAAATATTGCTAGACATCAGAAAATTCACACAGGAGAAAAGCCACACACATGTTCAGAATGTGGGACCCGTTTTATAAGAAAATCACATCTTGTTAAACATCAGAGGATTCACACAGGGGAGAAGCTGTATTCATGTTCGGAATGTGGGAAGAGTTTTACAGATAAGTCAGATTTTAGAATGTGTTTAGAATGTGAAAAAACGTTTATAGGAAAATCAACTCTTATTAAACATCAAAGGATTCACACAGGAGAAAAGCCATACACATGTTTAGAATGTGGAAAGAGTTTTACTCATAGGTCAACTCTTGTTAAAGGGGTTGTCTCGCGAAAGCAAGTGGGGTTAAGCACTTCTGTATGGCCATATTAATGCACTTTGTAATATACATCGTGCATTAAATATGAGCCATACAGAAGTTATTCACTTACCTTCCCTTTTTCTGGCGTCCCCGTCTCCATGGCTCCGTCTAACTTCAGCGTCTAATCGCCCGATTAGACGCGCTTGCGCAGATGGGTCTTCTGCCTTCGGCTCGGTCTGGCACGAGCGGCGTTCTGGCTCCGCCCCCTTCAACACGGCATCGCGTAGCTCCGCCCCGTCACATGTGCCGATTCCAGCCAATCAGGAGGTTGAAATCGGCACAGGTGATGGGGCGGAGCTACGCGATGATGCGTAGAAGGGGGCGGAGCCAGAACGTCGCTGCTGCCGGACAGACCCGAAGGCAGAAGACCCTTCTGCGCAAGCGCGTCTAATCGGGCGATTAGACTCTGAAGTTAGATGGAGCCATGGAGACGGGGACGCCAGCGCAGGGAAGGTAAGTGAATAACTTCTGTATGGCTCATATTTAATGCACTATGTATATTACAAAGTGCATTAATATGGCCATACAGAAGTGCTTAACCCCACTTGCTTTTGCGAGACAACCCCTTTAAGCATCAGATGAGTCACACAGGGGAGAAGCCGTATTCATGTTCAGAATGTGGGAAGAATTTCACACATAAGTCAACTCTTGTTAAGCATTGGAGGAGGCACACAACAGGACATTTTCTGAACACGATCAGGTACACAACATTGGAAGTTGAACATGTGAATGTCCCAGGAATCTTGTAGTGTACACACCTGCTCTGTTTTAGGGATTTGTATCCTGTTCGCAGTCACAACATGTGAGCAGGTCTTACAGCTCCTTACATTGCAGGGATATGTTCCTTTTGTGTGTCAGTGGGAAATTCACTCATGATTATAAAGTCACTCAAATTTCGAGGTTACCTGTAACACATGAGGGCAGTTTCCAGGAATATGGTTTTCAGACAGTTATCCTTGTGTAGGGTATTATACCCTACACAGATAACATAATTGCAAATCTGCTTTTTACACTAACTACATAAATATGTAAGGCTCTTAGCGCACATTTTTATCAAAATACGTAAACTAAATTTAGGGTGTTTGTAAATTGCTGTACAAATTTCTTTGGCAAAACTTCACGAGGAGTGGAGAAAACTGCAAAGAAAAATAAAATGCAACCTGAAGTGTAAGTCAAGCTCAAAGTAAGAAAGGGGAGGCTTTTAAGTCAAGCCTTGGTGACCTGTTGAATATAACATGATGTATTTTTGTTAGCCATTAAGAGGTATCATATCGATAAAATTACTTGGTTTCTCTTACTGAGATCAATCGCATATTGTACACCAGGACGTGCTGAAGAACACAAATGATAGTTTTTGCTCCTTCAAAGAAAAAAAGGACGTACAAGGTTCATGGGAGGAGCTGATAAAAAATTCGTAGGAGCAGAAGAACAAATAGCACAGAGAAAAGCAGCTGAGATGATCAGACTGGAAAAATCAACACAAAACTTGTAAATAAGCCTAGATTGTAGTTAAAATGTAGGAGCTTGTACCTATCTGGATCTATTGTGCTGAACTTACCTATGTTTTATTAGAAAAATTATTTGAAAAAGACCTTTTATACTTGGCATTAGAGATGAGCGAACGTGTTCTTCCGAGCTTGATATTCGTGCGAATATTAGGGTGTTCGGGATGTTCGTTATTCGTAACGAACACCATGCGGTGTTCTGGTTACTTTCACTTCCTTCCCTGAGACGTTAGCGCGCTTTTCTGGCCAATTGAAAGACAGGGAAGGCATTACAACTTCCCCCTGTGACATTCAAGCCCTATACCACCCCCCTGCTGTGAGTGGCTGGGAAGATCAGGTGTCACCCGAACATAAAAGTCGGCCCCTCCCGCGGTTCGCCTCAGATGCCGTGTGAGTTAGATGAGGGACAGTGCTGTTTGTACCGGAGCTGCTGTAGGGAAAGAATTGGTAGTTAGTGTAGGCTTCAAGACCCCCCAAAGGTCCTTATTAGGGCCACTGATAGCTGTGTGTTGGCTGCTGTTAGCAGTGGCAATTTTTTTTTTTCTCAAAATCGGCTCTGCAGAGCGTTGCACCTGGCATTAGGGACAGAAGTGCTGCATAGGCAGGGAGAGTGTTAGGAGTGAGTGTAGCCTTCAAGAACCTCAACGGTCCTTTCTAGGGCCATATTTATCCGTGTGCAGTACTGTCCAGGCTGCTGTTAGCTGTGCTGCATTTTTTTTTGCTTCTCAAAATCGCCTCTGCAGAGCATTGCACCCTCCATTGATACTGCAGGGAAAGAATTGTATAGGCAGGGCCACAACACAGTTATTATTCATTGAATATACGCAGTGCTGCCTTTTGCTTGTAAAACAAGTGAAAATAATTCTATTTGTCCAGCCTCTGTCCGTACTAACGCCGGTGGACACGTGTCGGCTGTGTGTGCAACCTGTAAAAATCAGACGCACCAAGCTACGTTTTACTCCTGGCTTCGCCATTTGCTTTCCTTAATTGGGAAAAAAAATACCTGCTCTGCCACAGTTAATAACTCTGCTACCCTCACGTTCTGTGACACATTAGCAGGAAAACAGCACAGTTATTAAACTTCTCATGTTCATAGAATATACGCAGTGCTGCCTTTTGCTTGTAAAACAAGTGAAAATAATTCTATTTGTCCTGCCTCTGTCCGTCCTAAGGGCGGTGGACACGTGTCGGCTGCGTGTGCAATCTGTAAAAATCAGACGCACCCAGCTACATTTTACTCCTGGCTTCGCCATTTGCTTTCCTTAATTGGGAAAAAAAATACCTGCTCTGCCACAGTTAATAACTCTGCTACCCTCACGTTCTGTGACACATTAGCAGGAAAACAGCACAGTTATTAAACTTCTCATGTTCATTGAATATACGCAGTGCTGCCTTTTGCTTGTAAAACAAGTGAAAATAATTCTATTTGTCCTGCCTCTGTCCGTCCTAAGGGCGGTGGACACGTGTCAGCTGCGTGTGCAACCTGTAAAAATCAGACGCACCCAGCTACGTTTTACTCCTGGCTTCGCCATTTGCTTTCCTTAATTGGGAAAAAAAATACCTGCTCTGCCACAGTTAATAACTCTGCTACCCTCACGTTCTGTGACACATTAGCAGGAAAACAGCACAGTTATTAAACTTCTCATGTTCATAGAATATACGCAGTGCTGCCTTTTGGTGCAAAAAAACGGAAAATAATTCTATTTGTCCTGCCTCTGTCCGTCCTAAGGGCGGTGGACACGTGTCGGCTGCGTGTGCAACCTGTAAAAATCAGACGCACCCAGCTACGTTTTACTCCTGGCTTCGCCATTTGCTTTCCTTAATTGGGAAAAAAAATACCTGCTCTGCCACAGTTAATAACTCTGCTACCCTCACGTTCTGTGACACATTAGCAGGAAAACAGCACAGTTATTAAACTTAGATTATACATTCACTAGAGGCAGTGGGGCCTTTCGTTTTCAAAAAAGGGAAAAAATTATATTTGGCCTGCAGTCTTGCGCCAATTTATTAGCTGCCTGTGAAATCAAATCACTGGTAATACAGCATGCTGAGGGGTAGGGGTAGGCCTAGAGGACGTGGACGCGGCCGAGGACGCGGAGGGCCAAGTCAGGGTGTGGGCACAGGTCGAGCTCCTGATCCAGGTGTGTCGCAGCCGACTGCTGCGCGATTAGGAGAGAGGCACGTTTCTGGCGTCCCCACATTCATCGCCCAATTAATGGGTCCACGCGGGAGACGGTTATTAGAAAATGAGCAGTGTGAGCAGGTCCTGTCCTGGATGGCAGAAAGTGCTTCGAGCAACCTATCGTCTACCCGCAGTTCTGCGCCGTCCACTGCTGCAAATCCGAATCCTCTGTCTGCTGCTCCTCCTTCCTCCCAGCCTCCTCACTCCACTACAGTCAGGAATAAGGAAATAGTGACTGGCAGCATTCAGCAATGTAGAAAAATACAAGATTTATTTCCCCATTACAAAAATTACGGCAACGTTTCGGTCGTAATAGACCTTCCTCAAGCCAATACATATCATACAAAGTGCACCATATATATAGGAAATGTGAACACCATTAACCAATGACATACAAACATGCACAGGAGTGTCTCATCACTGATTACCTCTCTCCACACGTCTCAGCTGTTATCTGGCGCATCGTTGATGATGTCATATGAGCCTCGTGTGGTGCAGAGTGTAAGCGCTTGCCTACGACCTGGAGGTTGCAAGTTCGATTCCCACATGAATCAGGCTCAAGGCCGACTCAGCCCTCCATCCTATCACAGGGAGAATATATCTATCCAATATAATATAGATGACCTTTTATCATTACTGTGATGTTCTATATCTAATAAAAAAGGGGTATATCAACAACCTACTGGTATTATCAAGTAATGTCCCCATATTCATCTAGAAAGTCATCCCTTCCAGGTCTTCATCATCTTGAAGAAAAAATATAGATTCATGCATAGTGATGTATAGTATCAATAATATCACAATTTGACTAGGCAGTTAACAGTTGGTGTTCTGCTCTTTTTTATTGGTTTATACAATGGGTTAACATTGGACTATTCATACTCTATGGGTGAGAATGTATATTATTAGATAAGATAGCCTTTGTCAACGTGAATAGACCTGGAAGGGATGACTTTCTAGATGAATATGGGGACATTACTTGATAATACCAGTAGGTTGTTGATATACCCCTTTTTTATTAGATATAGAACATCACAGTAATGATAAAAGGTCATCTATATTATATTGGATAGATATATTCTCCCTGTGATAGGATGGAGGGCTGAGTCGGCCTTGAGCCTGATTCATGTGGGAATCGAACTTGCCACCTCCAGGTCGTAGGCGAGAGCTTACACTCTGCACCACACGAGGCTCATATGACATCATCAACGATGCGCCAGATAACAGCTGAGACGTGTGGAGAGAGGTAATCAGTGATGAGACACTCCTGTGCATGTTTGTATGTCATTGGTTAATGGTGTTCACATTTCCTATATATATGGTGCACTTTGTATGATATGTATTGGCTTGAGGAAGGTCTATTACGACCGAAACGTTGCCGTAATTTTTGTAATGGGGAAATAAATCTTGTATTTTTCTACATTGCTGAATGCTGCCAGTCACTATTTCCTTATTCCTGACTGCACCCTTGGAGCCTCTCTGGTTTAGGCTTCCTGACTGGCTTTTGCACACTGTTTTGCCTGGCTCTATGTGAGGATATATGCTGTGCTGCTGGGAACCTCTTTTTTCTACTCAGTGATATCTACAAACCAGATCCAGCTTGCACCTGATACAGGCATAAAATGGAAAAATACCCGGACTCTGATAGACCAGGTAACCCTGTTATTTTTTCGTATTCGGATGTGGATGTTAACAAGATTATTGCAGGAGCTACACGCAAGAATAGCTATCTAGAAATGCCAACAGTGGATATGTTACTACGGAAGTGGGAGATGGAAAATAAAAAGAACATCTCCCTATCTTTGCACATGTCCACACTATGTGAATATTTTAAGGTAAAACGCATTCCGAGAGGGCTACGCCCACATGTGCGCCCGACCTTAATGGCAGATAACAAGACATTTTGTTCAAAATTTGAAGGCATAGTGAATAAATTTTCGTTTGACATGATTGTCTTGAATGTTGAGTTCTTACAGTTGGAGATTGCTGAGAGTACAGCTCGCATATCCTCCTTGGAAAAGAATATTCTAGAGATCTTGACACCAGAGGACTGGAATAAACATAAGGAGAAAAAAACAACATATCTCAAACGACATCAGGAGGAATTGGAGAGTATAAAAAAAACCAAGTGGTTTAGGGATGTCGACGATTATGCTTATGGTCGTGTATTTTGTTGGCAGACATCAAAGAATAAAGTCACAGATCCCTTTGAATCGAATACCAAACAAAGACGACAACGACGCTGTCAACCCAGGAATAGAAACCAATTTGGGTTCTCATCTCGTGGTTCGATTTCAACGGATGATTCGGCCAAGAATGATCATGTGGGTGCCTCCACATCCTCTTCTTCTTTTTTTAGGCCGTGGCAATCCAAACAGGATGAAGGGAAAAGAGGGACCTTCCGGTGCCGCCGAGGCGGACGAAAACATCACAGGGCATACAAGAGATCCCGACGGGGTGATGACCCGATCCACGAAACGACCACCGCTGATGGACTTCAGGAAATAGTGGATGTTGGAGCTTGTGAACCTACCAGTGACGGTATTGTAATCAACATTTCTTCCAGGGTATTGACATCAGATGAGACGACTGTATTGGGCAAGGGTCTATCATTTTGCTGTGTAACTTCTATGAATTGGTTTGATCTTAATCTTGATGTACAGCGTTTATTCAGAAATTTAAGGCTTAAAAATCAATTTTCCTCACAACCATCACGTACGGTTGCACAGACCACTACACCGGGGTCTTTTTCCCTGGTTGGAACTGGTCTTCGCAACAAAAGTACGTATCAACCACCTACATCAAATCCTCAAATTGAAGTATTTGCTAAATTAGTATTAAAAGATATTGAAAAACTGAGATCCAAAACATTGGGTAACAAGAGGAGGCTTAAGAATAACCTTAATATGAGGGAAAGGAAAGCCCTTAATTCTCTTGCGCAGGATGATGCGATTGTGGTTAAACCAGCCGATAAGGGTGGAGCAATAGTCGTGATGGATACCAGTATGTACACAACAGAAGTATTCAGACAATTAAATGATGAAAATGTTTATGAAAAATTGCGATCGGACCCTACCATACGGTTTCAATTACAATTAAGGGGAATGTTGAATGAGGCACTATGGGCAGGTTTGATCGATAAAAAGCTGTTGAAATTCCTTGATATCCAGCACCCCATTGTTCCCACTTTATACACCCTCCCAAAGGTCCACAAGGATCCCCAGAATCCCCCTGGGAGACCGATTGTTTCAGGCAGAAACTCACTCTTCTGCAATATCGCACGATTTTTAGACAAGGTCCTGAGGCGTTTTGCAGATGAGGCGGATTCACACATCAGGGATACATCTGACTTTTTGAAAAAAATTGCATCGTTTGATATGACCGAAGATGTTATTCTGGTCACCTTTGATGTGACTGCGCTATACACCTCTATCAGTCACGATAAAGGGATAGATGCCGTCAGACAATTTCTGATGGCATCGGATATGTCCTCTGAGTGCATGCAGTTTGCCCTGTCGCTGCTGGAGTACATCCTCCGCAACAATTATTTTTTGTTTGGGGGGGTGTACTACAGACAGCGACAGGGCACTGCTATGGGCTCTAATGTGGCGCCAACATACGCCAACATTTTTGTGCGCCAATTTGAGGAGAAGTATATCTATACCTCCATATATGCGGCGTCGTTGGTGTACTGGGGTCGGTACATCGACGACGTGTTTGCTTTATGGAAGGGTTCGCTCCAAACATTACAGGAATTCCATACCTTTTTAAACGCTATTTACCCAGAACTTCAGTTCACTATGTCTTACTCCATTGTGGAAATCCAATTCCTTGACGTTTTGATTAAAAGACAAGGAATGGGATTGGTAACGGATCTTTACACAAAAAAGACAGATCGGAACAGTTTATTGCTCTATAGTAGCAACCATCCGGTCGCCATGAAGGACTCACTACCATGGAGTCAACTTTTACGAGTGCGAAGAATAGCACACGATCAAACCATTGATTTAAGATTGGATGAGATGTGTAGGAGGTTCCTAGATAGGGGATACCCTGCACCAATCATCACAAAAGCTGCCATACGAGCCAGGGCAATACCACAACAAGATCTTTTGACACCTAAATTAAAGAAACAGACAATGGACAGGATTCCGTTTGTCAGTACCTTTAATAGTCTTAGTGGAACCGTTGGTAACATTATCAAAAAACATTGGCCACTGCTGACATTAGATGGGGCTGTAATACCTGAATTTAAAAATAAGCCTATAAATGCATATAGAAGAGGTAGAAACATAGGTGACCAACTGGTCCACTCACACTTTGCTTCACACAAATCAGCCGTCCAGAGTTTCTTTAAACCCCCTAGAAAGGGGAACTTCCCATGCCTTGCCTGTAGTTGTTGTAACAATTTGGTGAGGGGTGACGAATTTCGGCATCCTCTCAGGGGCAATAGGTACAAGATACAGGGGAGATATACTTGTGCTTCACCATACGTGATCTACCTCATCACCTGCCCATGTGGCCTTGGGTATGTGGGTGAAACCACTATGGAGGTGAGATCACGTATGGTGAAGCACAAGAGTACAATTCGGACGGAAAATCTACAATTACCTGTATCGCGACATTTTTTGGAGGCTAAACACATCAGCCAGTTCAAATTTAGGGTCATTGATCATGTCCCCGTACTTCCACGGGGGGGTGATAGAGAATTTTTATTAAAAAAGCGTGAGTTAAAATGGATATACGAGTTGGACACCATGCACCCAAAAGGGCTTAATCAGGAGTACATTTTTCAGCCGTTCTTGTAAATCTTGTTACACACATCAGTATATGAATTGTACATATGTTTTATTTATGAATTTTTTATGGGTATATGTGTAACTGTATTCTTTTTGTTTTGTTTACACAGGTTGTTGGTCTCTCGCTGGTTCCCTCGCCACACGTCTGAGATATGTCGGTCCATTATTTCATCATCTTGAAGAAAAAATATAGATTCATGCATAGTGATGTATAGTATCAATAATATCACAATTTGACTAGGCAGTTAACAGTTGGTGTTCTGCTCTTTTTTATTGGTTTATACAATGGGTTAACATTGGACTATTCATACTCTATGGGTGAGAATGTATATTATTAGATAAGATAGCCTTTGTCAACGTGAATAGACCTGGAAGGGATGACTTTCTAGATGAATATGGGGACATTACTTGATAATACCAGTAGGTTGTTGATATACCCCTTTTTTATTAGATATAGAACATCACAGTAATGATAAAAGGTAGATGACCTATTATATTGGATAGATATATTCTCCCTGTGATAGGATGGAGAGCTGAGTCGGCCTTGAGCCTGATTCATGTGGGAATCGAACTTGCAACCTCCAGGTCGTAGGCGAGAGCTTACACTCTGCACCACACGAGGCTCATATGACATCATCAACGATGCGCCAGATAACAGCTGAGACGTGTGGAGAGAGGTAATCAGTGATGAGACACTCCTGTGCATGTTTGTATGTCATTGGTTAATGGTGTTCACATTTCCTATATATATGGTGCACTTTGTATGATATGTATTGGCTTGAGGAAGGTCTATTACGACCGAAACGTTGCCGTAATTTTTGTAATGGGGAAATAAATCTTGTATTTTTCTACATTGCTGAATGCTGCCAGTCACTATTTCCTTATTCCTGACTGCACCCTTGGAGCCTCTCTGGTTTAGGCTTCCTGACTGGCTTTTGCACACTGTTTTGCCTGGCTCTATGTGAGGATATATGCTGTGCTGCTGGGAACCTCTTTTTTCTCCTCACTCCACTACAATGACACCTGCTCAGGAGCGGGAACACTCCCAGGAACTGTTCTCGGGCCCCTGCTTAGATTGGGCAGCAGCGGTTCCTCTCCCACCAGAGGAGTTTATCGTCACTGCTGCCCAACCATTCGAAAGTTCCCGGGGTCCGGGGGAAGAGGCTGGGGACTTCCGCCAACTGTCTCAACAACTTTCTGTGGGTGAGGAGGACGATGACGATCAGACACAGTTGTCTTGCAGTGAGGTAGTAGTAAGGGCAGTAAGTCCGAGGGAGCAGCGCACAGAGGATTCGGAGGAAGAGCAGCAGGACGATGAGGTGACTGACCCCACCTGGTGTGCAACGCTTACTCAGGAGGACAGGTCTTCAGAGGGGGAGTCAAGGGCATCAGCAGGGCAGGTTGCAAGAGGCAGTGCGGTGGCCAGGGGTAGAGGCAGGGCCAGACCGAATAATCCACCAAGTGTTTCCCAAAGCGCCCCCTCACGCCATGCCACCCTGCAGAGGCCGAGGTGCTCTAAGGTCTGGCAGTTTTTCACAGAGACGCCTGACGACCGACGAACAGTGGTGTGCAACCTTTGTCGCGCAAAGCTCAGCCGGGGAGCCAACACCAACAGCCTCACCACCACCACCATGCGCAGACATATGATGGCCAAGCACCCAGCAAGGTGGGACGAAGGCCGTTCAGCGCCTCCGGTTTGCACCCCTGCCTCTCCCCCTGTGCCCCAACCTGCCACTGAGATGCAACCCCCCTCTCAGGACACAGGCACTACCGTCTCCTGGCCTGCACCCACACCCTCACCTCCGCTGTCCTCGGCCCCATCCAGCAGTGTAGTTCAGCGCACCGTCCAGCCGTCGCTTGCGCAACTGTTGGAGCGCAAGCGCAACTACGCCGCCACGCACCCGCACGCTCAAACGTTAACCGTCCGCATAGCAAAATTCATCAGCCTTGAGATGCTGCCGTATAGGGTTGTGGAAACGGAGTCCTTCAAAAGTATCATGGAGGCGGCGGCCCCGCGCTACTCAGTTCCCAGTCGCCACTACTTTTCCCGATGTGCCGTCCCAGCCCTGCACGACCACGTCTCCCGCAACATTGTACGCGCCCTCACCAACGCGGTTACTGCCACGGTCCACTTAACTACGGACACGTGGACAAGCACAGGCGGGCAGGGCCACTACATCTCCCTGACGGCACATTGGGTGAATTTAGTGGAGGCTGGGACAGAGTCAGAGCCTGGGACCGCTCATGTCCTACCCACCCCCAGAATTGCGGGCCCCAGCTCGGTGGTGGTATCTGCGGAGGTGTATGCTTCCTCCACTAAAGCACCCTCCTCCTCCTCCTCCTCTGTCTCGCAATCAAGATGTGTTAGCAGCAGCATGTCGCCAGCAGTCGGTATCGCGCGGTGTGGCAGCACAGCGGTGGGCAAGCGTCAGCAGGCCGTGCTGAAACTACTCAGCTTAGGCGATAAGAGGCACACGGCCCACGAACTGCTGCAGGGTCTGACACAGCAGACCGACCGCTGGCTTGCGCCGCTGAGCCTCCAACCGGGCATGGTCGTGTGTGACAACGGCCGTAACCTGGTGGCGGCTCTGCAGCTCGGCAGCCTCACGCACGTGCCATGCCTGGCCCACGTCTTTAATTTGGTGGTTCAGCGCTTTCTGAAAAGCTACCCACGCTTGTCAGACCTGCTCGTAAAGGCGCGCCGGCTCTGCGCACATTTTCGCAAGTCCCACACGGACGCTGCCACCCTGCGCACCCTGCAACATCACTTTAAGCTGCCAGTGCACCGACTGCTGTGCGACGTGCCCACACGGTGGAACTCTACGCTCCACGTGTTGGCCAGGCTCTATGAACAACGTAGAGCTATAGTCGAATACCAACTCCAACATGGGCGGCGCAGTGGGAGTCAGCCTCCTCAATTCCTTTCAGAAGAGTGGGCCTGGTTGGCAGACATCTGCCATGTCCTTGGTAATTTTGAGGAGTCTACCCAGGTGGTGAGCGGCGATGCTACAATCATTAGCGTCACCATTCCTCTGCTATGCATCTTGAGAAATTCCCTGCAAAGCATAAAGGCAGCTGCTTTGCGCTCGGAAACGGGGGCGGGGGAAGACAGTATGCCGCTGGATAGTCAGGGCACCCTCCTGTCTATTTCTCAGCGCATACAGGAGGAGGAGGAGGAGCATGAGGAGGATGAGGAGGAGGGGGAAGAGACAGCTTGGGCCGCTGCTGACGGTACACCGGCTGATTGCCTGTCATCCTTTCAGCGTGTATGGCCTGAGGAGGAGGAGGAGGAGGAGGAGGAGGAGGATCCTGAAAGTGATCTTCCTAGTGAAGACAGCCATGTGTTGCGTACAGGTACCCTGGCACACATGGCTGACTTCATGTTAGGATGCCTTTCTCGTGACCCTCGCGTTGCACGCATTCTGGCCACGACGGATTACTGGGTGTACACACTGCTCGATCCACGGTATAAGGATAACCTGCCCACTCTGATTCCCGAAGAGGAAAGGGGTTCGAGAGTGTTGCTATACCACAGGACCCTTGCGGACAAGCTGATGGTAAAATTCCCAGCCGACAGCGCTAGTGGCAGAAGGCGCAGTACCGAGGGCAAGGTAGCAGGGGATGTGCGTAGATCGAGCAGCATGTACATCCCAGGCAGTGCAACAGTCTTTAAGGGCCTGGCCAGCTTTATGGCTCCCCACCAAGACTGTGTCACCGCTCCCCAGTCACGGCTGAGTCGGCGGGAGCACTGTAAAAGGATGGTGAGGGAGTACGTAGCGGATCGCACGACCATCCTTGGTGACGCCTCTGCCCCCTACAACTACTGGGTGTCGAAGCTGGACACGTGGCCTGAACTAGCACTGTATGCCCTGGAGGTGCTTGCTTGTCCTGCGGCTAGCGTCTTGTCGGAGAGGGTGTTTAGTGCGGCTGGGGGAATCATCACAGATAAGCGTAGCCGCTTGTCAACCGACAGTGCCGACAGGCTAACACTCATCAAGATGAACAAAGGCTGGATTTCGCCAGACTTCTGTTCTCCACCAGCGGACAGCAGCGATACGTAAGCAATACGTAGGCTGCACCCGCGGATGGAAGCTACGTTCTCTCTCACCATCCAAAACGGGGACATTTCTGCTTCATCAATCTGTGTCTAATATTCCTCCTCCTCCTCCTCCTCCTGCTCCTCCTCCTGAAACCTCACGTAATCACGCTGAACGGGCAATTTTTCTTAGGGCCACAAGGCTCACTCAAATAATTTTTCTGAACAATTTTTATAAGTTTCAATGCGCTTAAAAGCGTTGGAACTTTAACTTGAACCAATTTTTCGTTACACTGGGCTGCCTCCAGGCCTAGTTACCACTTAAGCCACATTAACCAAAGCGATTAATGGGTTTCACCTGCCCTCTTGGCTGGCCATGGCCAATTTTTGGGATGTACATTAGTACTGTTGATACAGCAATTTTTGTGGGCCCTCGCCTACAGTGTAATCAAATTAATTTTTAGCCCACCTGCATTACAGCTGACGTTACCTCAGCTGTGTTGGGCAATGCAATGGGATATTTTTATGTACCGCCGGTGGGTTCCAGGGAGCCACCCATGCTGTAGGTGCACACAGAGTTTTTAATACATCTGTACACTTCTAAAGAACCCCAGTCTGACTGGGGCATGCAGTGTGGGCCGAAGCCCACCTGTATTACGCACGACATTACTACCTCAGCTGTGTTGGGCAATGCAATGGGATATTTCTATGTACCGCCGGTGGCTTCCTGGCACCCACCCAGGCAGTGGGTCCACAGGGAGTTTAACCTACATGTGTCCACTTCTAAAGAACCCCAGTCTGACTGGGGCATGCAGTGTGGGCCGAAGCCCACCTGCATTAAGCACGACATTACTACCTCAGCTGTGTTGGGCAATGCAATAGGATATTTTTATGTACCACCGGTGGGTTCCAGGGAGCCACCCATGCTGTAGGTGCACACGGAGTTTTTAATACATCTGTACACTTCTAAAGAACCCCAGTCTGACTGGGGCATGCAGTGTGGGCCGAAGCCCACCTGTATTACGCACGACATTACTACCTCAGCTGTGTTGGGCAATGCAATGGGATATTTCTATGTACCGCCGGTGGCTTCCTGGCACCCACCCAGGCAGTGGGTCCACAGGGAGTTTAACCTACATGTGTCCACTTGTAAAGAACCCCGGTCAGACTGGGGCATGCAGTGTGGGCCGAAGCCCACCTGTATTACGCACGACATTACTACCTCAGCTGTGTTGGGCACTGCAATGGGATATTTCTATGTACCGCCGGTGGCTTCCTGGCACCCACCCATGCTGTGGGTCGACAGGGACTTCACAATAGGGAGTTGTACCTGCCTGTGTCTATGAATTAAAAAGCCCGGTCTAACTGGGGCATGCAGACACCTTGACAGAATGAATAGTGTGTGGCACATAGGTTCCCCATTGCTATGCCTACGTGTGCAGCTCCTGATGGCGGTGGCACAGGATTCTATTTCTCATTGCTTCTGTACAGCATTGTGGGCTATCGCCCCGCCCCTTTTAAAGAGGGCCGCTGCCTAGCCATGCCAACCCTCTGCAGTGTGTGCCTGCGGTTCCTCCTCATGGCAGACGCACTTCTAAATAGACATGAGTGTGGCGTGGCATGAGGGCAGCTGAAGGCTGCGCAGGGACACTTTGGTGTGCGCTGTGGGGGGGAGGGGGGCGGTTGGTCAGCATGTAACCCAGGAGAAGTGGCAGCGGAGTGTCATCCAGGCAGTGATTGTGCTTTGTTGTAGCTAGTGTGGTGCTTAGCAAAGGTATGCCATGCTAATGAGGGCTTTTCAGAAGTAAAAGTTGTTGGGAGGGGGGGGGGGGGCCCACTCTTGCCGGTATTGTGGCTTAATAGTGGGACCTGTGAACTTGAGATGCAGCCCAACACGTAGCCCCTCGCCTGCCCTATCCGTTTCTGTGTCATTCCCATCACTTTCTTGAATTGCCCAGATTTTCACACATGAAAACCTTAGCGAGCATCGGCGAAATACAAAAATGCTCTGGTCGCCCATTGACTTCAATGGGGTTCGTTGTTCGAAACGAACCCTCGAACATCGCGGGAAATTCGTTCCGAATAACGAACACCCGAACATTTTGGTGTTCGCTCATCTCTACTTGGCATGTTGCCACCATATTTATGAAGTAATACTCAAGGCAGTTTTTGATTGCAAAATGGGTTCAACTACTGGCCCTCAGGCGGACATTTTTAAAAGATTTGAGACAGGGTAGTCCAAAATTGACAAAAAATTAAAATACAATTAGTCTTGATGATGAAGGGGTCAAATTTAAAACAAATGTAAATGATTTTAAACAGATTTCTTGCTTTCTTTGAGACAAACTACAAAAACCATGGCATCAGCCCAGAGAAGATTCTAAAGAATTTTTATAGTTGTGTGTGATATTTTTAGGTCGTGTTGCTCCCGAAAAAAAATTATTTTAGAGCTCCAGGCGCCATGCATCACGCCAAGTGAATGGCAAAAACCATTGACTCCATAAAAATGTTCATTTTCAGGGATCAGTTTTCTGTGAGTGACTCCCAGCTAGATGTCATCAGAAGGATTTGTTCATTTTTATTCATGGTAATGTCAAAGTTTGGTTTAATGCTCCTAAAACTTGATTGGTCCCCAACCAAGATTTACAGTTGTTTACAACCTTAATCAATTATGGAGACATTTCATAGGTGGCATTGTCTAAACTAATAAATCATTTGTTGCATTAGAAGCCAGAGCAAGTTGCTTTCACTTTTTTTGATAAAACTTTAGGCAAACAAATCAAAATAAACATGGCTGCAAAACTATTGTCTGTTGAGCAAAAGAGTGATGATGATGATAATTAGGTAAGCAAGCTAATTGAGCTCAAGGAAGAAGATGTACAAGATGATAAAAGTTAAAGCCAAAATCACTTTCAAAGAATCCAATTTTTGGACAAAGTCGATTACTTTATTACACCAGTACCATTGACATTCTTCAAAAGGTTCAACATTAGAGATGAGCGAGCGTACTCGTCCGAGCTTGATGCTCGTTCGAACATTAGGGTGTTCGAGATGCTCGTTACTCGAGACGAGCACCACGCGGCACTCGACTCCATTACATTTCCTTCCCTGAGAAATTTGCGCCCTTTTGTGGCCAATAGAAACACAGGGAAGGCATTACAACTTCCTCCTGTGACGTTCCAGCCCTATCCCACCCCCCTGCAGTGAGTGGCTGGAGAGATCAAGTGACCCCCGAGTATTTAAATCTGCCCCGCCCGCGGCTCGCCACAGACACACACTAAGAGAGATCAGGGACAGTGCTGCTGCTGCTATAGGGACAGTGTTAGCGTCTTCAAGAACCACAACGGTCCTTCTTAGGGCCACAGCTCACCTAGTGCATTACTGTTGTGGCTGCTGTGAGCAGTTTTGCACAATTTTTTTTTTTTATGTATATCGGGCGTGCAGGCTGTAGCGTTCTCAGGCTGCAGTCTGTTCTTGAGTATAGGGGCAGTATTGGTCAGGCAGGAACAGTGGTAGCTTAGAATTCTGTCTACAAGAACCCCAACGGTTCTTCTTAGGGCAACCTGTGACCGTGTGCATTTAACTCCATGGTTGCTGGGAGTTGTAGTAGCTCTGTATTGCACAGCAGAACCTGCGTGCAGCCTTCATTTAAACATATTTCTGTCCGCACTTCACGTAGCGTCACTGCAGTCTGCCTCTAAGTGTACGCCAAGAAACCACACATTTTCTAGAACGCTCTGTGTTATACATGTGCTGTCTCAGAAGTTCACGGTCTGCCCGACGCCCATAGATTGAAAGTGCAATACACACTGCATAGCCTCAGCCTGCAGTGCATAGTAAAATAAGGAGATTTTTAAAAAAATTCCTTTTTACGGCTACCGGTGACCCAGTGCATTTGCCTGCGTGACCTGTGGGACTTCATAGCCATCCAAACTGCATAGTTCACAGCAAGGCCTAAGTGCAGCCATCCTTATAATTTATCTCTGGCTTCATTTAGCGTTATATTACCGCTGCCAGCCACCAACTGTGCGGCAATAATTCACAAACATTTTTACACCGCTCTGTCTCTGCTCGATTCTTAATCCAGCATGCTGAGGGGTAGGGGTAGGGGCAGAGGACGTGGACGTGGTCGAGGACGCGGAGTCCCAAGTGAGGGTGTGGGCATAGGACGAGTTCCCGGTCCAGGTGAATCGCAGCCGGCTGCTGCGGGAGTAGGAGAGAGGACAGTTCCTGGGGTCCCCAGCTTCATATCACAATTTTTGGGTCCACGTCGTTGACCTTTATTAAAAAATGAGCAGTGTGAGCAGGTCCTGTCGTGGATGGTAGAAAGTGCATCCAGCAATCTATCGACCACCCAGTCTTCTACGCCGTCCACTGCTGCAACTCTGAATCCTCTGGCTGCTGCTCCTCCTTCCTCCCAGCCTCCTCACTCCATGAAAATGACACATTCTGAGGAGCAGGCAGACTCCCAGGAACTGTTCTCGGGCCCCTGCCCAGAATGGGCAACAATGGTTCCTCTCCCACCGGAGGAGTTTGTCGTGACCGATGCCCAACCTTTGGAAAGTTCCCGGGGTCCGGGGGATGAGGCTGGGGACTTCCGGCAACTGTCTCAAGAGCTTTCAGTGGGTGAGGAGGACGATGACGATGAGACACAGTTGTCCATCAGTGAGGTAGTAGTGAGGGCAGTAAGTCCGAGGGAGGAGCGCACAGAAGATTCGGAGTAAGGGCCGCTGGACGATGAGGTGACTGACCCCACTTGGTGTGATAAGCCAACTGAGGACAGGTCTTCAGAGGGGAAGGCAATTGCAGCCACAGGACAGGTTGGAAGAGGCAGTGGGGTGGCTACGGGTAGAGGCAGGGCAAGAGCGAATAATCCACCAGCTGTTTCCCAAAGCACCCCCTCGCGCCAAGCCACCGTGCAGAGGCCAAGGTGCTCTAAGGTGTGGCAGTTTTTCACTGAGACGGCGGACGACCGACGAACAGTGGTGTGCAACCTTTGTCACGCCAAGATCAGCCGGGGAGCCACCACCAGCAGCCTCACCACCACCAGTATGCGCAGGCATATGATGGCCAAGCACCCCACAAGGTGGGACGAAGGCCCCATCCAGCAATGTTTCTCAGCGCAGCATCCAGCTGTTGCTAAGAGAATCGTTGGAGCGAAAGCGCAAATACGCCGCCACGCACCCGCACGCTCAAGCTTTAAATGTCCACATAGCCAAATTGATCAGCCTGGAGATGCTCCCCTACAGGCTGGTGGAAACTGAGGTGTTCAAAAACTTGATAGCGGCGGCAGCTCCGCGCTACTCTGTCCCCAGTCGCCACTATTTTTCACGGTGTGCCGTCCCAGCCCTGCACGACCACGTCTCACGCAACATCGTACGCGCCCTCACCAACTCGGTTACTGGCAAGGTCCACTTAACAACGGACACGTGGACAAGCACAGGCGGGCAGGGCCACTATATCTCCCTGATGGCACATTGGGTGGATTTAGTGGTGGCTGGGACTGAGTCAGAGCCTGGGACCGCTCACGTCCTACCCACCCCCAGAATTGCGGGCCCCAGCTCGGTGCTGGTATCTGCGGTGGTGTATGCTTCCTCCACTAAACCACCCTCCTCCTCCTCCGTAACCTCTGTCTCGCAATCAAGATGTCAGCAGCAGCACGTCGCCAGCAGTCGGTGTCGCGCGGCGTGGCAGCACAGCGGTGGGCAAGCGTCAGCAGGCCGTGCTGAAACTACTCAGCTTAGGAGAGAAGAGGCACACGGCCCACGAACTGTTGCACGGTCTGACAGAGCAGACCGACCACTGGCTTTCGCCACTGAGCCTCCAACCGGGCATGGTCATGTGTGACAACGGCCGTAACCTGGTGGCGGTTCTGCAGCTCGGCAGCCTCACGCACGTGCCATGCCTGTCCCACGTCTTTAATTTGGTGGTTCAGCGGTTTCTGAAAGGCTACCCACACTTATTAGACCTCCCCGGCAAGGTGCGCCGGGTCAGCGCACATTTCCGCAAGTCCAACACGGACGCTGCCACCCTGCGCACCCTGCAACATTGGTTTAATCTGCCAGTGCACCGGCCGCTGTGCGACATGCCCACATGGTGGAACTCTACGCTTCACATGTTGTCCCAGCTGTATGAGCAGCGTAGAGCTATAGTGGAATACCAACTCCAACATGGGCGGCGAAGTGGGAGTCAGCCTCCTCAATTCTTTACAGAGGAGTGGGCCTGGATGGCAGATATCTGCCAGGTCCTTGGAAACTTTGAGGAGTCCACCATGATGGTGAGCGGCGATGCTGCAATCATTAGCGTCACCATTCCCCTGCTATGCCTGTTGAGAAGTTCCCTGCAAAGCATAAAGGCTGATGCTTTGCGGGCGGAAACGGAGGCGGGGGAAGACAGTATGTCGCTGGATAGTCAGAGCACCCTCATGTCTATATTTCAGCGCGTGGAGGAGGGGGAGGAGCCTAAGGAGGAAGAGACAGCTGGGCCCACTGCAGATGGTACCCATGCTGCTTGCCTCTCATCCATTCAGCGTGTTTGGCCTGAGGAGGAGGAGGTTACTCAAAGTGATCTTTCTAGTGAGGACAGCCATATGTTGCATACAGGTACCCTGGCACACATGGCTGACTTTATGTTAGCATGCCTTTCTCGTGACCCTCGTGTTAGACGCATTCTGGCCACTATGGATTACTGGGTGTACACACTGCTTGACCCACGGTATAAGGAGAACCTTTCCACTCTCATTCCCGAAGAGGAAAGGGGTTTGAGAGTTATGCAATACCACAGGGCCCTGGTGGACAAAGTGATGCTAAACTTCCCATCTGACAGCGCTAGTGGCAGAAGGCGCAGTTCCGAGGGCCAAGTAGAAGGGGAGGCGCGGAGATCAGGCAGCATGTGCAGCGCAGGCAGGGGAACACTCTCCAAGGCCTTTGCCTTTGACTTGATCTGAGTGGCAGGTTAGGGCACAGGGGAAGAGGCAGTGGTGCGACCCGGAGGCGGTGTACGGCCTTCGTCCCACCTTGTGGGGTGCTTGGCCATCATATGCCTGTGCATGCTGATGGTGGGCATCGGTCACGACAAACTCCTCAGGTGAGAGAGGAACCATTTTTTCCCAATCAAGGCCGGGACCCGAGAACACTTCCTGGGAGTCTGCCTGCTCATCAGAATGTGTCATTTTCATGGAGTGAGGAGGCTGGGAGGAAGGAGGAGCAGCAGCTAGAGGATTCAGAGTTGCAGCAGTGGACTGCGTAAAAGATTGGGGGGTCGATGCATTGCTGGATGCATTTACTGCCATCCACCACAGGACCTGCTCACACTGCTCTTTTTGTAATAAAGGTCTACCACGTGGACCCATGATTTGTGATATGAAGCTGGGGATCCCAGAAACTTGCCTCTCTCCTAATCCCACAGCAGCCATGGACGTGTCCTCGCCTGCGTTCACATCCTCGATCCCTACCCTTCAGCATAGTGGATTACGAATAGAGCAGACACAGAGCGGTGTAAATAGTTATGGAATTATTTGCGTACACTTTCACTCTGACAGCGGCATTGTAACGCTAACTCCAGGCAGAAACAAAGAATACGGAAGGCTGCAAACAGGCCTAGCTGTGAAATAGTGATGCACTACAACTCCCACCAGACACGCTGTAAATTTCAGACCGTCATGGGTAGCCCAACGAAGGAGCTTTTTTCAAATTTTTTTGAAAAAATATAGGCTATATAGTGTGTATATGACTTTCCCTCTATCAGGGGCTGTTGCCGTACGCTGTGCGTGAAGTTCACTGCCGACACAGACTGGTGTAAATAATTATGGAATTATTGGTGTACAGTTTGAGGCCGAGAGCAGTATTGTAACGCAAACTGCAGCCAGAAAAAAATTATACGGAAGGCTACAAACAGGCCTAGCTGTGCAATAGTGATGCACTACAACTCCCACCAGATACCCTGTAAATTTCAGACGGTCAGAGGTAGCCCAACGATGGAGCTTTTTTTTTTTCTTTTTGAAAAAGAATACAGGCTATATAGTGTGTATATCACTTTCCCTCTATCAGTGGCTGTGGCCGTACGCTGTGCGTTAAGTTCACTGCAGACACAGACCGGTGTAAAAAATTATGGAATTATTGGCGTACAGTTTGACGCTGAGAGCGGTATTGTAACGCAAACTGCTGCCAGAAAAAAATATACGGAAGGCTGCAAAAAGGGCTGGCTGTGCAATAGTGATGCACTACAACTCCCACCAGACACCCTGTAAAATGCAGACGGTCAGAGGTAGCCCTAAGAAGGACCGTTGGGGTTCTTGTAGACAGGATCCTACACTACCACTGTCCCTGTCTCAGCAGCATTTTCCCTATACTCTGTATTACAGACTGCAGACTTAAAACACTATAGCTGTAATAGCCTGCACAGCCCGAGATGAAAAAAAAAATTGTGCAAAACTGCTCCCAGCCAGCCACACAGTTATGCACAGGTCAGATGTGGCCCTAAGAAGGACCGTTGGGGTTCTTGAGGACAGGATCCTACACAAACACTATCCCGGAATGCGTAGCAGCACTTTCCCTAAGCTCTCCCAGTGTGTGTCTGAGGCGAGCCACGGGTGGGACCGCTTTAAGTACTCATCGGTCACGTGATCTCGCCAGCCACTCACTGCAGGGGGGTGGGATAGGGCTGGCACGTCACAGGAGGAAGTGGTAATGCCTTCCCTGCATGTCTATTGGCTAAAAAAATGGTGCTAAACATGCAGGGAAGGAAGTGGAATTGACTCGAGTACCGCGTGGTGCTCGTCTCGAGTAACGAGCATCTCAAACACCCTAATGCTCGAACAAGCATCAAGTTCGGACGAGTGTGCTCGCTCATCTCTATCTACCTCATTTCACAAAAACCCAATATGTCAAACATTTACTGGTCAAATTTGTAAAGTAGCTGGGCTAATCAACTGTTCAAACATTCAATGTCCCAATTCCTGTTATTCACATAGCAGTGAGGGCAGTGCCGAACCTCAAACGATAAGTGGTTGTTTCATATAATTATATACCAGGATGGTCCATATCAGTACATACAGGAGATATAGAACTTATACCAGCTGTACATATACTGTTATATACAGGAGATACCCAGGTTATACCAGCATGCTCCATATCACTTTACACGGCAGTATTCTGGTCACTATTTTCCGTCAGTATTTGGAGGCCAGAACCAGGAGTGGAACCTTCAGAAAGATAGTATAACAGATAGATTTGCACCTCCCCCATGATTTACACCTGCTGGTGGTTTGGGCTTACAAATAGTGATGCTAAATACTAACCATTAGAGATGAGCGAGGGTTCGTTCCGAGTAACGAACCCCATTGAAGTCAATGGGCGACTCGAGCATTTTTGTATATCGCCGATGCTCTCTAAGGTTTTTATTGGTGAAAATCTTCAAAACCCAAGAAAGTGATGGAAACGACACAGAAACGGATAGTGCAGGCGAGGGGCAACATGCTGGGCTGCATCTGCGTCTCCCAGGCCCCACTATTAAGCCACAATAGTGGCAAGAGTGCTCCCCCCCCCAACAATTTTTACTTTGGACAAACCCTCATTAGTAAGGCACACCTTAGCTAAGCACCACACTACCTCCATCTAAGCACAAGCACTGCCTGCGGGACACACCGCTACCTCTTCTCCTGGGTTACATGCTGCCCAACCCCCCCGCACGACCCAGTGTCCACAGCGTACACCAAAGTGTCCCTGCGCAGCCTTCAGCTGCCCTCATGCCACACGCTGGCCTCATAGCCACACCACCCTCATGTCTATTTATAAGTGCGTCTGCCATGAGGAGGAACCGGAGGCACACACTACAGAGGGTTGGCAGGGCCAGGCAGCGACCCTCTTTAAAAGGGGCGGGGCGGTAGCCCACAATGCTGTACAGAAGCAATGAGAAATCCAATCCTGTGCCACCTCCGTCAGGAGCTGCAAACGTGGGCATAGCAATGGGGAATCCATGTGCCAAACAGTATTCATTCTGTCAAGGTCTTTGTGCCAGACAGGTCTAACACCGCGATGGGAACTAAGTTTGCACCAACAGCATAGGTGGGTCCTAGGAAACCCAAGACATGAACAAAAAATTGATCTGAGCGGCCAAACATGGCAGACTTGCACAGCGCCCACTACATAGGCCTCGGCCCACAGCTTCAGCAATCCTAGGCAGGAAGCGGACTGTCACTGCACCCAGGACATAGGCCTCTGCACAAACCCTCAGCAATCGCGGGCCTACAGCGGACTCCAATGCTAGCGTAGCTGTGCACGTCTCATTAGCGCTGTATTGCTCCTGTAGTTTGTCCCAATGCAGTGCCCCAGATAGTAGAGCTAACGTCACATTTAAATATAGGTGGGCTTCGGCCCACACTGCATGCCCCAGTCTGACTGTTTTTTTTTTATAAATAGTCACAGGCAGGTACAACTCCGCAATGGGAATTCCGTGTGCACCCACAGCATGCGTGGCTCCCTGGAACCCACCGGCGGTACATAAATATATCCCATTGCAGTGCCCTGGACAGCAGAGCTAACGTCAGATTAAATGCAGGTGGGCTTCGGCCCACACTGCATGCCCCAGTCAGACTGGGGTTCTTTATAAGTAGACACAGGCAGGTACAACTCCGTGTGGACCGACAGCATAGGTGGGTCCCAGGAAGCCACCTGCGGTACATAAATATATCCCAATGCATTGCCCAGCACAGCTGAGGTAACGTCAGATTAAATGCAAGGGGGCTTCGGCCCACACTGCATGCCCAACCTGACCGGGGTTCTTAATACATAGACACAGGCAGGTACAAATCCCCTATGTGAAGTCCCTGTGGACCCACAGCATCGGTGGCTCCCTGGAACCCACCGACGGTACATAAATAAATCCCATTGCAGTGCCCTGAACAGCAGAGCTAACGTCAGATTAAATGCAGGTGGGCTTCGGCCCACACTGCATGCCCCAGCCTGACTGGGGTTTTTAATACATAGACACAGGCAGGTACAAATCTCCTATGTGAAGTCCCTGAGGACCCACAGCATGGGTGGCTCCCAGGAAGCCACCGGCGGTACATAAATAAATCCCATTGCATTGCCCAGCACAGCTGAGGTAACGTCAGATTAAATGCAAGTGGGCTTCGGCCCACACTGCATGCCCCAACCTGGCCGGGGTTTTTGCTACATAGACACAGGCAGGTACAAATCCCCTATGTGAAGTCCCTGTGGTCCGACAGCATGGGTGGCGCCCTCGAACCCACCGGCGGTACATAAATAAATCCCATTGCAGTGCCCTGCACAGCTGAGGTAACGTCAGATAAAATACAGGTGGGCTTTGGCCCACACTGTATGCCCCAGTCAGACCTGGGTTTTTAATACATAGACACAGGCAGGTACAACTCACTAATGTGAAGTCCGTGTGGACCGACAGCATGGGTTGCTCCCTGGAACCCACCGGCGGTACATAAATAGATCCCATTGCAGTGCCCTGGACAGCAGAGCTAACGTCTGATTAAATACAGGTGGGCTTCGGCCAAGTATGTTTTCATTGTTGGAGGAGGAGGACGGGGAAATTTTTGAGGCAGTACGTGTCCTGTTCCCGTGTCCGTGGTTATATGCACCTTCCCAGTGACCACGTCGCTGAAAAGTGGTCACGCCTGTGGAACCTAGTAGCGCGGCCTCGTCACCATCATGTATTTGGGAAGCCTCCGTTTCCACTACCCTGTAACATTGCAGTAGCAGCAGTATAGGCAGAGCCGAGAATTAGTAACATTTCAGCGGTAAGAGTATGCACAAACCCCTGTAACATTTCATTGGCAGCAGTGAGGACAGACCCCACTAACATTTCATTTGCAGCAGTATAAACAGACCCCAGTAACAGTAATGTTCAAGCAGTATGGTCAAAGCAGCAGATTCACATTTCCTTTCCAGCAGTGTAGGGAGAGCACTGCATTTGTAACATTTCAGTAGTAGCAGTATAGTCAGACCCCAGTAACACTTACGTAGAAGCAGTATGGGCAAAGCAGCAGATAAACATTTCCCTGGCAGCAGTGTAGGGAGAGCAAAGTATTTGTAACATTTCAGTAGTAGCAGTATAGTCGGACCCCAGTAACAGTTACGTAGAAGCAGTATGGGCAAAGCAGCAGATAAACATTTCCCTGGCAGCAGTGTAGGGAGAGCATAGTATTAGTAAGATTTCAGTAGTAGCAGTATAGACAGGCCCCAGTAACATTAACGTAGAAGCAGTAGGGACAAAGCAACAGATTCACATTTCCCTGGCAGCAGTGTAGGGAGAGCACAGCATTTGTAACATTTCAGTAGTAGCAGTATAGTCAGACCCCAGTAACAGTAACGTAGAAGCAGTATGGGCAAAGCAGCAGATTCACATTTCCCTGGCAGCAGTGTAGGGAGAGCACAGCATTTGTTACATTTCAGTAGTAGCAGTATAGTCAGACCCCAGTAACAGTAACGTAGAAGCAGTATGGACAAAGCAGCAGATTCACATTTCCCTGGCAGGTGTGAAGGGAGAGCATTGTATTGGTAAGATTTCAGTAGTAGCAGTATAGACAGGCCCCAGTAACATTAACGTAGAAGCAGTAGGGACAAAGCAGCAGATTCACATTTCCCTGGCAGCAGTGTAGGGAGAGCACAGCATTTGTAACATTTCAGTAGTAGCAGTATAGTCAGACCCCAGTAACAGTAACGTAGAAGCAGTATGGGCAAAGTAGCAGATTCGCATTTCCCTGGCATTTGTTACATTTCAGTAGTAGCAGTATAGTCAGACCCCAGTAACAGTAACGTAGAAGCAGTATGGACAAAGCAGCAGATTCACATTTCCCTGGCAGCAGTGTAGGGAGAGCATAGTATTGATAAGATTTCAGTAGTAGCAGTATAGACAGGCCCCAGTAACATTAACGTAGAAGCAGTATGGGCAGGGCCCACTATTAGTTACATTTCTGTTATAGCAGTATAGACCTGCCCCAGTAACATTTCCCTTGAAGCATTATGGGCAGAGCCCAGTATTAGTAAAATTACAGTAGTAACAGTTTACACCAACCAAGGTAACATTTCAGGAGCAGAAGTATCGGCAGACCGAAGTAACATTTCTGTTGCTGAAGTATAGTCAGACCCCTGTAGCATTACTTTGGCAGAAGTATAGGTAGGCAGAACAGAGTTACATTTCTGTAGCAAAAGTGTAGGCCAACCCCAGACACAGTGGTGTACCATGAGTGCAGGCAAAGCCCATAAAAATTACTTGGATTACATTGTAGGCGGGGGCGCGAAAAATTGTTGTACCGACAGTACAAATGTACCCCAGAAAAATTGCCCATGCCCAACCCAGAGGGCAGCGCAGGCAGGGGAACACTCTCCAAGGCCTTTGCCAGCTTTATGGCTCCCCAGCAAGACTGCGTCACCACTCCCCAGTCAAGGCTGAGTTGCAGGGAGCACTGTAAAAAGATGGTGAGGGAGTACGTAGCCAATCGTACCACTGTCCTCTGTGATGCCTCTGCTCTATACAACTATTGGGTGGTTAAATGGACACGTGGCACGAACTTGCGCTGTATCCCCTGGAGGTGCTGGCTTGCCCTGCCACTAGCGTCTTGTCAGAGAGGGTGTTTAGTGCAACTGGGGCAATCATCATGGATAAGCGTACCCGCCTGTCAACTGCCACTGCCGTCATGCTTACACTCATAAAGATGAACAAAGCCTGGATTTCCCCAGACTTCTCTTCTCCACCGGCGGAGAGCAGCGGAACCTAAAGATTCTTTTCGCTGCAACCGCAGATAAAAGCACTCTTTTCTATCACCGGAAAAACGGGGCACTAAGCTTTGTCAATCTGTCTCTGATATTAGTCCTCCTCCTGCTACTCCTCCTCCAGAAACAACATGTCATCGCGCTGAACTGCCAATTTTTGTGCGGCTCAAAAGGCTCATCTAACAATGTGTTTACAATTTTTTAAAGTTTCAAAAGTATTGATACTTTAATATGAACCAATTTTTTTCACAGGGCTGCCTCCAGGCTCTGTTACAAATTAAGCAACAGCGAGCTGTATCTTTCAAAAAATATTTATGGGTTTCACCTGCCCTCTCAGTTGATAAACTTTTCAGAGGTACACTTGTACTCTTGGTACACTAATTTTTCGGGCCCATGCCTACACTCATGGTACCCCAATGTTTCAGAGGTTGGCCTATACTATTACTACAGAAATTTTACTGGGGTCTGTCTGCCTATGCTTCTGCTACAAGATTGTTACTGGGGTCTGCCTACAGTTCTGCCACGTAAATGTTACAGGGGTCTGCCTATACTTCTGCCACCTAAATGTTACAGGGGTCTGCCAATACTGCTGCTACAAGAATGTTACTGGGGTCTGCCAATACTGCTGCTACAAGAATGTTACAGGGGTCTGCCTATACTTCTGCCACGTAAATGTTACAGGGGTCTGCCTATACTTCTGCCACGTAAATGTTACAGGGGTCTGGAACACACAAGATGGAGACTGGGAACGAGCTTGACCCTGGGCCCGCTCACGTGAAGATCGAACGTCAATTTCTCATCGATTCTCAACAGCATTGTGGGCTATCGCCCCCCCCCCCAATTGTTAAAGAGGGTCACTACCTGGCCTGCCAACCATCTGCAATGTGTGCCTCCGGTTCCTCCTCATGGCAGACGCACTTATAAATAGACATAAGGGTGGTGTGGCTATGAAGCGAGTGTGTGGCATGAGGGCAGCTGAAGGCTGCGCAGGGACAATTTTGTGTGCGCTGCGGACGCAGGGTCGTGCGATGGGTTGGGCAGCATGTAACCCAGGAGAAGAGGCAGCGGTGTGTCCCGCAGGCAGTGATTGTGCTTGGTTGGAGGTAGTGTGGTGCTTAGCTAAGGTGTGCCTTGCTAATGAGGGTTTGTCCAAAGTAAAAATTGTTAGGGGAGGGCCCACTCTTGCCGCTATTGTGGCTTAATAGTGAGACCTGGGAACCTGAGATGCAGCCCTGCATGTTGCCCCTCACCTGCCCTATCAGTTTCTGTGGTGTTTCCATCACTTTCGTAGGTTTTCCAGATTTTCACAAATGAAGACCTAAGCGGAGCATAGGTCATATACAAAAATGCTCGAGTCGCGCATTGACTTCAATGGGGTTCGTTACTCGAAATGAACTCTTGAGCATCACGGGAAGTTCGACTCGAGCAACGAGCACCCGAGCATTTTGGTGCTCGCTCATCTCTAGTTATAACACCTTAATGTAGCTATGAGCCTTATATCGTCTGAATAAGAAATATATAACAATATATTAGCAATTGAATGTTATCGTATTTCACATCTTTTGTTGCTATTTTCTGAAAGAAAGAACATTATATGAACAAAGGCCTGGCCAGGGCCAAATCACATTTCGGGGTTGGACAGGGAAGTGTATATGGGTGGGGTGAGGGGAGGTATTCGCTCTCTCCCAGGGCTACCGCCCGAGGGGCAAAGGTACAAGGAAATTTAATTTAGGTTAGTAGACTCAACCCCGCTGTAGGAAAGGCGTAATTTATCCATGGAGTTCATATACTAAGAAATTTATCACCTTTATCTTCTGTTATTAAGGTTAGCTTTTCATTTATCGGATACCAATTCATTTGGTGTTTAACTTCAGAAAAGTCCAGAGAAGCTTTTTCGCCAGGAATGGGCAATAGTTTGCTTTGCAGCTAAGAAGAGGAAAGAGATGAACTTCCTGGAATCTGGGGGTATATTCTCAATCTTTTTGTCCAGCAGGGCCTCCCATAGATTTTTGCGCAGGTTGGGATACGTTACTGAGTAAATTAGGGAGTATGTCCAAATGCAAAGTCTTTTGACTCTAGGACAGTTCCACCATATGTGGAGCATGTCTCCAGTTAAAGAACATCCTCAGAAGCATTCTTTAGAATAGCCAGGGACTGCATGTGCAATTCTGGTGGGGACCAAGTACCAACGTAGAAGGATTTTATATATCGTCTGAATAAGAAATATATAACAATATATTAGCAATTGAATGTTATCGTATTTCACATCTTTTGTTGCTATTTTCTGAAAGAAAGAACATTATATGAACAAAGGCCTGGCCAGGGCCAAATCACATTTCGGGGTTGGACAGGGAAGTGTATATGGGTGGGGTGAGGGGAGGTATTCGCTCTCTCCCAGGGCTACCGCCCGAGGGGCAAAGGTACAAGGAAATTTAATTTAGGTTAGTAGACTCAACCCCGCTGTAGGAAAGGCGTAATTTATCCATGGAGTTCATATACTAAGAAATTTATCACCTTTATCTTCTGTTATTAAGGTTAGCTTTTCATTTATCGGATACCAATTCATTTGGTGTTTAACTTCAGAAAAGTCCAGAGAAGCTTTTTCGCCAGGAATGGGCAATAGTTTGCTTTGCAGCTAAGAAGAGGAAAGAGATGAACTTCCTGGAATCTGGGGGTATATTCTCAATCTTTTTGTCCAGCAGGGCCTCCCATAGATTTTTGCGCAGGTTGGGATACGTTACTGAGTAAATTAGGGAGTATGTCCAAATGCAAAGTCTTTTGACTCTAGGACAGTTCCACCATATGTGGAGCATGTCTCCAGTTAAAGAACATCCTCAGAAGCATTCTTTAGAATAGCCAGGGACTGCATGTGCAATTCTGGTGGGGACCAAGTACCAACGTAGAAGGATTTTATATGAGGTTTCCAACATTAATATGTTACGGACACCGCAGTTGGCGGATCTCCAAATCTGAGACCACTCCTCCTCACTCAGGACATCGCCCAAGTCCCACTCCCATCTAGTTACATATGATAATTGTGTATGGAACTTGGTATGAACAAGGTTTGAATATATTTGAGAGATGAGACCTTTTTCCTGTGGGTGTTTAAGGCAGAAGGATTCAAAGGGGGAGAGAGTGTATGGAGGTTTTGTATTTTTCAATAAGGAGGACGACCAGTTCTTTAACTGTAAATAACAGAATATTTTTGAGGATGGTACGTCCTTATTTTTCTGTAGGGTGGAAAACGTAGTCATGCCTTCCCGTGAGAGTAAGTGATGTACTTTGGTTATGCCCCTATTTGTCCAATTTTGAAAAGCTAGAGGGGAGTCATGGCCCGGCGGAAATATCAGGTTATGTAGAAGTGGTAGATGAGGGGAGAGCAGATTCCCTGAGTATGGAGTCCTATACTCTTAGAGAATGTTTTATAATTGGATTAGATATGGTAGGCCTATGAGATGGGGGGGTCCACAATAACGAATCTACTGTGAGGGGGTGAATTTCCATGGGCTTTATGGAAAGCCAAAGAGGGGCATTTATGGTGGAATGTGGGGAAGCTAGCTGGGCCACCTGGGGTGCCTGATATTATTTTGTTATATGAGGGGTTCCCAGACCTCCTTGCTGCCCATGTTTATACAAATTGGAACGTGATACTCTGAGAATAGAATTATTCCAGATAAAGTGGAGGATTATCTGTTGAAGTGTTTTCAAAAAATGCCCAGATACCTGTACTGGAAGAGCTCTAAAATAATAGAGAAGTTTAGGAAGGAACGAGATCTTTAAGGAGTTCACTCTTCCAATCCCCAATATATGGTATCGGTCCCAGCTTTCCAGGAGTAGGCAAAGTTTACGGAGGAGTGGTATATAGTTTTGCGCAGATAATGTATCATAGGAATTATTCAGACTCACCCCCCAGGTAGCCCAGTGACCCCGTCATCCCTTGAAACGGGAAGTTGGGTTGTAGTAAAAAGAGTGTGCGTGAGGGCATAGTAAGATTAAAAGCTTTTAATTTTGTTTCATTAATCTGCACAGTTCCGCCATGAGATTCGGTATTGTAGTGTGGGGGGATGATATTATAGCAAGTATGTCATCTGCAAACAGGCTAATTTCAATTCCTCTAATGTCAGGTTATTACGTATTTTTATAGCTAGTGGTTCTAAGGCTAAAATGAAGAGTGGGGAAAGTGGGCAGCCCTGCCTCGTACCCGCTGGATCGTAAAGTTATCAGAGCAAAAGCCTTTATAGCGAACAAAAACTTTAGGAGAGCTACACAAGATTCGCAACCAAGTTAGGAACTCGGTAGGAAACTTCCAATGCTCTAATACCGAAAACAGGTATGACCAGCTCATTGTATGAAAGGCTTTATAGACGTCCAGGGAGAGTAACATTGCAGGGATGCGCCTAGTTTGACAGATATGTGTGAGGTGTGTTATCCTGCGAATGCTATCTGGAGTTTGGTGGCCTGGAATAAAACCTACTTGACCTTTTCCAATTATAGATGTTAAAGCTGTATTTAGTCGCGAGGCTAGGATTTTAGTAAGGAGTTTTATATCTATATTGATTAGAGAGATAGGCCGGTAGCTTTGTTTGTCCAGCGGATCTCTCTTGGGCTTGAGGATCATGGAGATAGCTGCCGTAAGTGATGTTTGTCCCACTTGTTGACCGTCCTTCAACGAGATGAAATAATTAGCGAGAGGAATATGAAGAAGTGGGTAGAATTTTTTATAGTAAGTAGCGGAGGAGGCATCCAGTCCCGGGCGCTTAATCAATTTCAGTGTTTTTATCACTTCTTTAACCTCATCTGGATTTAGCAGCCAGTTGTTCCAAGAATGCCTCTAGCAGTGTGGGGAGTGTGGTGTCTTGGAGGTATGCGTTCAGTAGATCTGGTGGCGTATTTTGTGATTGAGAATATAATTTGGCTAAACACTGTCTGCTGTTATAGTCAATGGATTTGCCGTGACTGTGCCATTCTTTGTACGGAACATGAAGAAAGGGCTCACTGTAGGTTGAGCGCGAAGTCTGCGAGTAAGTGGTGTTGTCAGCTTGTTATTTAGTACATAGTACCATTGGCGAGACCAACATAATTTTCTTTCAACTAGATCTGTAATACATAGATCGAGCTCTGTCCTGGCTTGGGTAAGCGCTCTCGTATTTTCACGAGATGGACATTTTTTGGCAGCTTTTTCTAACTGTTCCAGATCTGGCTATCTTTGCAAACGTTCTTTATTCTTTCGAGATGATGCTTGGATGAGGATACCACGAAGTACCACTTTATGGGCTTCCCATAAGGAAATAGGGGATGAGGCATTGATAGTAAAATATTCCTCAGGTTGCTAATTGCTGCATTTAAATTTATACAGGAGCTACAGATTTCTTCAACATCAACACAGGTGTCCAACAATGTTATATCCTGTAACCACTCACTTTTAACCTAGTGCTCAGCCACATCATGAAATGAGCAATTGAGCCAAATATAATGGAGGTTGTGGGAGGTAATCCACTACAATGGTTTACTGACTTGGACTGACTTCGCACCATCACTCCCCAAACTCCAACAAACAGTATCAGCTCTTGAAAGAGAAGCGGCAATGGTTTGTATATGGATTAACTGTGAGAAGACACAGATTATGTGATTTGGATACACCACAATCACACGTGCCTCAATCATGGTCAACCAACAACAGCAGCTACTAGAGGATGAACAGTTTGTTTGCTTAGGCTGTACAACCATCAATGACCAGGATACCGGAAATCATGTCCAGTGTCTACATCCTATGTAGACTACTTCCTTACTCCCATTATGAATAAAGATTCAAGCTTGATCCCAACTGCGCTGTATCCATCTGAAACATGGAAAGCAACCACATGTATTAACTGGTAACTTGATCTTTTCCAACAGCTTCATTGCCTGTTTAAGGTCACTTACCATGTTTCGGTTACTTTTTATGAAATCTACCACTGCTTTGGTATGCGACCACTTTATTCTCAAGTCACAAAAGGCTGACTCTGTTTTTGTTTCAAAAGTTTTTATGAAAAGACAGAATCTGGTACATATGTCATTCGTGCAATCAAATTTCCCCATGAGCAAAAGGAATAACAGCATTTTGCTTTTTAACATATTAAATTTTTTTGTCATATATTTTCATATATTTGCCAAAACTTTGCATTATTGCAGAATAATCCTGAATATAAATAAAAACTGCAACAACTAAACAAACCCTAACACAGGTCAACATAATTCTTATTGGTTCTATAGTCATAGAAGACTTAAACAATAGATATTCATTAGTATCTGGTTAACGGGATAGTTCTAAGTGAAAAGTAGGTTGAGTCTAAAGCCCGGAATATCGACTAGCTCAATCCAAGGTCCCCACAACGCTCTGAGTTTCTCTAGGGTGTCAGTCTGTATGGCATGTAGCCTCTGATACAGGGCGATTTGTGAGATCCTATTCTGCACTTCTCTAAATAACAGGGTGGGCTGTTTCCATCTGGCCGCTATATGGATACTTGTCGTCATACATATATTTTGAATAAGCTTATGAGCTTGGTGCTTAGTTCCGGGAGGGCGATCTCCCAGTAGAAACAGCATTGGAGATTTTGGGAATGGCCCTATGAATAATCTATGTAGCAACCTATGAACCCGGGACCAGAGTCTGTCAACCACCAGACATGTCCACCATATATGCAATTGGAATGCCATCTCCATGCATCCTCTGAAAAATAAGAGTGAAACGGAGGAAGAAAAATTATTGTAAGCGGTACTAAATGTGTGTGGTGTAGAATCTTTATAGATGTCTCCATTAGGGTAACCTGGTGACTGCCTTTAAAGATAGTTTCACAGCAATGGTACCATCTTTCTTCTGACATAGTAATTTGTAAATCTGTTTCCTATTTTAGCAAAAACAGAAGCTTCGCCTCCATAGTAGGGTTATTCAATGTATTATACAGCAAGGACAGAGTGCCTTTCCTCAGTCTTCCTGCACAGTCTTTCAAACATTGTCAACTCAAGAATTACACATGGCAAGTTCAGTGAGTGCAAAAAATGGAAAACCTGATTGATTCGATAAATTTCCGCTTCAGGGGGATGAAACTTAGCCTGAAATTGGGCCAACATTAGCAGATGGGATCCCCTTACAAAATGATAGAGGCCGTCAGCTTATTAATCTTCCACAATTGAAAGTGAACCGGGTCCATGCTTGGTGGGAATCCCACATTCGGTATAATAGCATCCTAAAGGGCCTTGTAGTTAGATTATTTTTAAAATGAACATTTCTCCAGATTGTCAAGGAGTAATAGGTGAGCGGACTAGTAACATATAGATGCGGCAGCTGCTGGGGCCGCAGGGGTTGGTTGGCGTGGTGCGTGCTCGTGGGTCCGGGCGGCGATGTGCGACTGCGTGCCTGTGAGTGCAGCTCTATACACGAGTCCCTGGTTATGGGATTCTGCTGTGAGGTAGTCGCCTCCCCCTCTCCGCCCCTGGGCAGATGCTTCTGTTTCTAAGGCTAGCAGTGAGGTCCATTTACTGCCAGTTATCGGTTTCTGTCAGTAAGTCTGCTTCCTGCCTCTTGTTAGTCTCCGCTTGTTTGCTATATCTGTCAGGTTATCCATCTGCCTCAGTCGGCTTGCATTTTCTGTTGGTTTATTCATCTGCCCTTCCTGTCGGTATTATACCCTGTTCCAGCTTGGTACGCCAGCGTCCCTCATCGGTCCCTAGTGAGATTAGGGACCGCTGCCCAGTTGCTCAACTGGGGTTAGCCAGGAGTGGAGGCAAGTAGGCAGGGACAGGGGTTGCGGGTAAGTTCTAGGGAAACACAGACTGGCGTATCAACGGGTAGGATACCATAACATAATAACTGGCCCTTAAAATTACCCTGTCGGTTTTTGTTTACTCTCCAATGGAGACTATGAGTGTCCTTGCTAATCAGTTGCAGGAGCTAGTGGACGTGATCCAAGACCTGTCCGGTCGTATGGTGGCCCAGGAGCAGCGGATGTTGGCGCAGGTTCCTGCTGCCCCATCTATTCCTGAGCCCAAGTGTCCTCTCCCTGAGGTGTTTTCTGGGGAGAGAAGCAAGTTTTTTGTTTTTCAGCAGGCATGTAGACCATATTTCCGGATGTGGTCCGGATCCTCCGGCTCTGAGTCCCAGAAGGTGGGATTGATTCTGTGCTTACTGCGGGGTCCCTCCCAGACATGGACCTACTCCTTACCCAAGAGTTCGGCTTGCTTTGACCCCTCTCTTTGCAGGTGTTGTTAAATGGAGGACTCCCATTCTGTAGTTCACTGTGGGTGTTCTCCATTCTGAGAATCTGTCTTTCCTGGTTATGGAAAAGATGTCTGTTGATGTGGTGCTTGGTATGCCCTGGTTGGCACTGCACAACCCCCAATTTGATTGTTCCACCCGGGAATTGACTCACTGGGGGTCAACCTGTCATAATCACTTAACTGCTATAGCCATGTGCTCAGCAGATACTGTTCTTGTCCTGGAGTATTTGTCGGATTTTCAGGACGTATTCTCAAAAAAACTGTCTGAGACTTTGCCTCCCCATAGGGAGTGGGACTGTGGTATTGATCTGATTCCTGACAGTCCCATCCCTAAGGGAGCCATTTTCAATTTGTCAGGGCGTGAGCGCAAAGCCCTTAAGTCCTATATCTTGGAGTCTCTGGCCAAAAGACATATCCGGCCGTCCAGGTCCCCTGCCGGGGCAGGTCTCTTCTTTGTTGAGAAGAAGGATGGGACATTGAGGCCTTGTGTGGATTATCAGGCCTTGCATAAAATCACAGTGAAGAACCAGTGCTCCTTGCCCCTAATTCCTGACTTGTTGAATCAGATGGTAGGGGCCCACTGGTTTTCCAAACTGGACTTAAGGGGGGGCTTACAATTTAATTCGCATTCGAGAGAGAGATGAATGGAAGACCGCATTCAACACCCCGTTAGGACATTTTGAATGTCTGGTCATGCCTTTCAGACTCTGTAACGCCAACGCTGTGTTTCAGGGTTTTATGAACGCGGTCTTCTACGACTTCCTAGGGGTATTTCTGGTCATATATCTTGATGACATTCTGGTGTATTCTCCAGACTGGGATTCACATGTGCGGCACCTGAGTTTGGTTCTGACCCGTTTGCGCGAGTTTCAACTTTTTGTCAAGTTGGAGAAATGTACATTTAGTTCTAAGCAAGTATCTTTCCTGGGTTATGTGGTCTCACCCACGGAGATTCGGATGGAGTCAGATAAAATAGCAGCAATCTCCCAATGGGTCAGACCAGACAACCTTAAGGCTCTCCAGCGGTTTTTGGGTTTCACAAATTTTTACCGCAAATTCATTAAGAATTACTCGGTTATCGCTCAACCCTTGACCGATCTGACTAAGAAGGGGGCCAACTTGGTAAAATGGTTGCCTGCAGCCCTAGAAGCCCTAGTCGTCTAAAAAGAGCGTTTACGACTGCCCCGGTGCTAGTACAGCCGGACGCGCGACTACCCTTTTTCATTGAGGTAGATGCATCTGAGGTGGGGGCAGGAGCTGTATTGTCTCAGGAAGTCAGTGGGAGATCCGGGTATAGACCATGTGCGTTCTTTCTGTGGTTTAGTTTAGTTCAGCAGAACGCAACTATGATGTGGGTAACCGTGAGTTATTAGCGATCAAATGAGCTTTAGAAGAGTGGCGACACCATCTTGAGGGGGTTAGACACCCCATTACTGTGTATACCGATCACAAGAATTTGGTATATCTCGCCAATGCTAAAAGACTCGCAGCTCGTCAAGCCAGGTGGGCGTTGTTTTTTGCCAGGTTTTTTTTTTTGGCACCTGGGGTGGTGGTAGCAGCTGTAGAATCTAACTTCGTCCCTCAACTACAGAACTGTCGACAGGACACTCCTTCAGGGGTGCCGGAGGGCAGATGGTTTGTGCCAGAGACCTTATGTCTCAGAGTCATTAAATAATCTCACTCGTCTGTTTTCGTAGTTCATCCAGGGTATCAGGGAACCCTGGATCTTTGTTCTAGACACTTCTGGTGGCCAGGCATGTCTCAGGAGATCCGCAACGTTGTTAAGGGATGCTTTGTCTGTGCACGCAATAAAAGTCGGCGGTGTCCTCCGGAGGGTCCTCTGAGACTGTTACTGTTACCTTCTCGTCCGTGGTCGGAGTTATCGGTAGATTTTATCACCAATCTACTGAAATCCCAGAAGTTCACCACTATCTTCTTAGTGGTCGTCAACCGGTTCTCAAAGATGGCACATTTTGTGGCATTAAAGAACCTACCTTCGGCAAAAGAATTTGCCAAAATCTTTGTAAAAGAAATCATTCGCCTACATGGGGTTCCCCAAAACATTGTATCTGATCGCAGGGTTCAGTTTGTGTCGCAGTTTTGGCAAGCCTTCTGCAGAAACTTGGGAACTTCGCTTTCTTTCTCGTCAGCATTCCACGAGCAAACCAGTGGTCAGACTGAACGGAAGAACCAAGATTTAGTGCAATATTTACGGTTGTTTGCTGGCGAAAAGGCTCATTAATGGGCAGAGTTCTGCCGTTGGCAGAGTTTGCACTAAACAACCGCACTTGTTCTTCCCATGGAGTATCTCCTTTCTTTTGTGTATATGGTCAGCATCCTCGCTTCCTCACAGCAATTCCTACTCCATCTGTCTGTCCTGCAGCTGACGTCGCCACAGATACGCTGCAGGGAGTATGGAGAGAGGTACAGAAAAACTTGGTAGCAACGCGGGCTCGTATGCAGTTGCGTAGTTGGAGGAGTCTGTCAGTATCTGAACCTTACAGGGTGGGACAGAAGGTATACCTGTCTTCTAAAAATCTCAAATTAAGGGTCCCGTCCTTGAAGCTGGCGCCGCGTTACGTGGGGCCCTTTGTCATCACACGTGTAGTGAACCCTCTCGCCTATGAACTGTGTTTGCCAGCTACATGGAGGGTTCACAGGGTGTTCCATAACTGTTTATTGAATCCTTTTGTCCCTTTGGTAAAGTCCAAATAAATTGAAAACTACTATTATTGCTTTGTTTTTCAACAATCAATAACGATAAAGCAATCAGCCCTTGTAGACTAATCCATATCTCCTCCAATACTCTCATAGTGGTAATGTTATATTTCAGCCTAAAGTATGATATGCCCAGTGACTCTTCTACCCTCCTCCCTCTCAGTCGCTCACAGTCCCGTTCTTATTTGGGCGAAAAGTCATAAACCAACATCTTTTATGAGGAACCTGAATGTACTACTCCAGAATCTTGAGAGAAGAGCCTGGTTGAAACCCTTGCGGACCGGGGCATACTCCAGGTCCATCTAGGGTGAGGATGCAAAGAACCACCCTCATGTGGCCTCTCCACCAGGATTTGCGCTTTTTCAAGGGCTCCAAATGCCTCCTTTATTGACTTGAGAGTATATACCCTGCCATGATGCTGAAAATGGAGAGCAAATGAAAAACCCCATTTGTATCTTACATTGGCTAAACTCAGAGACTTCATAATCGGCCTGAAGGCTCCCAGCTTAGCCAAGGTTGATGGGGCCACATCAGGTTTCTTGCTGCTGATAACAGCTGATCTCAGACCTCATAATAGTGTAGTTTAAGGACCACATCTCTTGGTGGGTCCGGGTTAGGTGGACAAGCCAGTGCCCTATGTATCCAATCAATCCTCAAGGATGCTTGATCAATTTGTGGCAGAATTGCTTAAAATAGATTGATTGCTGTTTCTTTTAGAGTTGTAATGGACTCCAGTAAGCCTCTAATGCGTATATTGGAGCAGCGAGACCTTTTCTCTAAGTCCTCATATTTGGACTCTAAATGGACTCTAAATAGCTAGTCTACTTCAATGGTGTCCACAATGTCGTCAGTCTTTTTTTCTAGCTCGTCCGTCCTCTAACCTAAATCCCGGATTTGCTCCGAGAATTCCTTAATGGCAGCTGAGAGTTCAGATTTAAAGATCACTTTCATTTGATCCAGGATGGAGGACTGGTCAAAGTGAACATAGCTCATGTCCATAGTCAGCTACTCTCATGATCTTGGCGAAGAGGCCTCTGCCCCCAGCGAAGTTTGAGAGTTTGTTGGGGAGAGAGGGTTTGTTTGAGACTGCGATGAGAACATTCTAGGCAGAGTAGCTCTAGAATGGGTCTGAGAGTTCTGCGATAATTTGTCTTTGGTTTTGACTAGAGATGAGTGAGCATGCTCGTCCGAGCTTGATGCTCGTTCGAGCATTAGCATAATCGAAAATACTCATTACTCTCCTTCCCACATGTTTAGCGGCTTTTTTAGCTAATGAACATGCAGGGAAGGCTTTGGCACCTCCGTCTATGACGTGTCAACCCTGTGCACATCTATAACAGTGATTGGCTGGCCGGATCAGGTGACCTAGGATCATAAAAACTCAGGTCACCTAATGCTTGCCACACATGGAGGCTGGATTAGCTGAGGGACAGAGCTGCTATGAATGAGGGAGAGCATTAGTGTAAGTTAGAAGGAGCGTTTACGTAGGGATTCATCTTCAAAGAACCCAACAGTCCTTTTTAGGACTACAACTCCACTTTTGTGCATCATCAGTTTGGCTGTCTGGAACCAGTAGTGCGGACAAAGCATTCACAAGCATCCTGGCTGTATATGGCATACTTTTACCGATTATATACAGTATACTGCTACTGGTGTACACAGACTATATAGGAACTAACAAAACTCCTCTCATTTTTTTAATGTTTTTGGTTTAAAGCATTTGCATAATAGGCCCAAGTGTGTGTCCTGTCAATCCACGCTATAACAAGACTGTACTCATTTTACACTGTCTATTTTTGGCTTAAAGCGTACATAAAATATTCTTAGTGTGTGTCCTTTTCATCCACACTATATAACAAGACTAAATTGTTAGGAGGGTGACCACCAGGCTCTTGCCCACAATTTAGCTTAATAGTGTGACCTGGGAGCCTCAGATGCATCATGCATGCTGCCCCTGCTTTTCCCTATCCATCTCTGTGGTGTTTCCATGACTTTCTGATGTTTTCAGGTGAATCACACACCCTCCCCTATGCAGAGCATGGGTCACCTTGAAAAATGCTCGCGTTTCCCATTTACATCAATGGGGTTTGTTACTCGAAACGAGCTCTCGAGCAGAACAAGAAGTTTGGCTCGAGTAACGAGCACCCGAGCATTTTGGTGCTCGCTCATCTCTAATATTAATCTATCTATAAATCTACTGGCAGATACACCTGGTTTCGCTCGAGTTAATTTGATACAGGTGTTTATGTATTGTTGGAATAGAAAAGTTTATGAAGTTGTGATTACTTTAGAGGAACCGAGGAATAAAATATGTAAACACATAGAGGAGCATTAGATTCTCTTCAGGCTTCATGTACTGATGTCCCTCTGCAGAATGTGCCACTCCTCCCATTCTCCTCATTTAGGACCTAAAGAATGCTCGCGCCAAATTTCACGCTTATACGACACCAAGAAGTTACATTACATAGGTTTACACTTACTTTTGCACTTACTTATGCATTTAGCATTGACTAGTCAAGTTATGACTCCTTTACTTTTCCTATTTAGGACCTAAGGAATAGTTGTGCCAAATTTCATGTTTGTACGACAGCGGGAAGTTAGAGAATTAGATTAGGTACATTACAGAGGGGTGCCAATATTTTTGCATTTAGCATTGAATAAATCGAGTTATGAATGATTTACTTTTCCTATTTAGGACTTAAAGAATGCTCTTTCCAAATTTCATGTTTCTAGGACACTGAGAAGTTTGATAAATAGTGGCGAGTCAGTGAGTGAGTCAGTCAGCCAGTGAGGGCTTTCACATATATATCAGTTTTTTTCAGCTATAAAAATTGAATGGTTTATCCTAGGAACATGCTTTTTTTCAGTTTTGTAGAGAATGTTCGCGGCTTCAATTTTCACTCTGACAACATGTTTTACTCCCCACTGTGTTCTATGCTTCCACTCTGGGTTTCCCCTCTGGCATAGCTTATAGGCTGCAGAAGCCTATGTATGGGTATTGAGCTGAGCTGTGTGATTGGCTACAGCAGCCCATGATGTACTGCATAAAAGCTGCTTGTAAACATTAAGTCAGAGGGAAGACCCAGAGTAGCTGTCACTGCAGGGAACTGGGAAAGAGGAGTATAAACTGGTTTGTTATTTTAACACATGAGGAGCTTGTTTGCATATCATTTAAATAATTGGGACAACCCTTTTAAGCATTAAATCTAAGCAGGCAGAGAAAGAAAAGGTGGAAGAACTAAATATTGATTAAACTGTATCATGATCACTTAGATCACATGGAATATTGCTATATGATTTTACAGCTGTGAGTTGATGATATAAAATAGGAAATTGAAGGCAGGCTATAAAACAAACTGTTTTATGGATTAAAGGGGTTTTCCAGGCAAAAATATTGATGACCTATCCTTAGCTTGTTTTAACCCATAGGCATTTCGGCAGAGGGTGCTAGGGTCGCAATGGCGACCCGGCCCCTGCTCTTAAGGGGTCTCTCTCTATCTCCACGGATCTCTCTCTCCACGGATCTCTCTTATAAATAAAATCTGCATGTGGACATTGGCCATCAAGCATAGGTACAGGGCAAGGGGGAAAAAGGGCCCGGCGGGCCCGAGCTGAACTTTTGTACCCGGGCCCCTGAGCCTTTAGGTACGCCCCTGTTTTAACCCTTACCCTATGCAGCAGCAGTTGTATTTATTTTCTTAGCACTGCCTTTCAAGAGCCATAACCTTTTATTTTTCTGTTGACTTAGCTGTAGAAGGGCTTTTTATTGCAGGGTAAGTTATAATTTTAAAGGGGACTATTTAATCCATCATGTAGTCGCTGAAAACTTTGAAGTGGAGTGGAATAAAACAAACCGTATACTGAATTGTGCAATTGTTTTGTTGTTTAATGTAATAGTCCAAACTGTTGCAGACATGGCTAGAGCAATTACGCTTTTTTTAATAGTTTTTATACATGATAAATGGAAAAAGAGGGATTCTTGATTTTTTAAATTTTCTTTATTTTGTTAAACTTGAGAATGCGACCACCTGATCACTTACACAATGCAGTGTGATATTTCTGTATTGCATTATATAGTTGTATATATAGCACTATCCTATTACACCCCGAGTGCTAATGTAGCAGAAATGGGAGCCTTCACTAAGTTGCAGTATATCATGCAGAATGATTAACCCAAGTTAGAAGCTAGTTCTGGATAGTATCTCTCCATAAGTGGAAGTCATATATCCTGACACGTGATTCCGCAGAGGACATTCTTCCATACATGGAAGCTTCTTTGTCTATCTAGAACTAGTTCTGAACTGGCCGATTCTTTATGTATCAAATGAATTGGAATTAATGGCCTGAGCGTATATTATCTATTTCTACTGCAGACCTATTATCTTGCAATGCAATAGAGATAGCCACTTGTATTCAACAGCCTAGTAGGATAGCAGAATATTTACTTATCTTGACCATCTATCATCGAGATTGTTTTTCTATACCCAATCAGAAGTTCCCCAAATCAATCTATTATAAAAAACAGATATTCACAATATAAAGCGCATTGGGTTCCTGATGATCCGCTAATATCTAGCTGTGAAACGCGTTGAAAGTAAAAAACACAGCGAGCTTATCAATGTTTAATAATATCTGGAAAACATATATAGGAAAGAAAAACACACAACGAGTTTATCATCATTTAATAATATCTGAAAGTGAAAAGAATATATATTGACAATGTTTTATAAGCTCTGAGCCTTACCACAACAAAAGTTCTCCCACTACTCTAGAGAAAATATAAATCATAAAGAATTTATCATTGCTGAAAAGTTCAAACTCTAGATTGACCCCCAAATATCAACAATTGCTTGCATATTTTGTATTAAAATCTATATACGTGCCTAGTATACAAACAATTTTGGCTGTATATATCCAAGCCTATAGATAGAGGACATATTTTTGATATATACCTATTCATCTGACCATTAAGTGTCTTATCTATATACCTTTTGATGCAAACTATTGGATGGGGAATTCTTTGTTCTAGATTTGTGTTTGTTATATAAGTCTGTCGTTTTTGTCCAGGACTCAGTATCCGTTTTTCTCCTGGAGGACTTCACGGTGTGCCCTGTATGTTGATCTTTTAAGGAATTATTTAATAAAAATTTGTAAATTTTAATTTTGTCTAAACTGTGAAGGGCATTTGACTTAAATTTAGACTTTTTGCCTCTGTGACTAAATTATACTATATTATGTTTGCTATTCAGTAAATTATTTAAAAATGAAGCGCCAAAAAAACTGAATTTGTCGTACATTCTGCTCAAAAAAGTGAAAAAACTTTTCAGTACATTAATGGTACATTTCTCACATTCCAATATACAAAAATATTGTTTTTCTATGTGAATTCTGATGAGCTTGCAAATTTCCTTGCAAAACAATTTACACTAAAAAAGATTAAAACAGCTTCTTCCCATGGTGACGTCTCTGATGCTTCCCACATTTTTCATTAGTAGCAAAGCATTTTCCACATACTGAACATAAATATGGCCTATTTGCTATGTGAATTCTGTGATGCTTATCAAGATGTGACTTATTTGTAAAATTCTTCCCACATTCTGAACATGAATATGGCTTCTCCCCAGTGTGAATCCTCTGATGTTTAACAAGATTTGACTGATTTGTAAAACTCTTCCCACATTCTGAACATGAATATGGCTTCTCCCCTGTGTGAGTCCTCTGATGTTTAACAAGACTTGCCTTATCTGTAAAACTATTCTGACATTCTGAACATGTAAATGGCTTCTCCCCAGTGTGAATCATCTGATGTTTAACAAGAGTTGATTTTCGTGTAAAACTCTTCCCACATTCTGAACATGAACACAGCTTCTCCCCAGTGTGAATCATCTGATGTTTAACAAGTTGTGATTTTCGTGTAAAACCTTTCCCACATTCTGAACATGTGTATCGCTTTTCTCCTGTGTGAATTTTCTGATGTTCTGTAAAATTTGATTTGTCTCTAAAACATTTACTACATTCTGAACATGAATAAGGCTTCACTCCTGTATGGATCCTCTGATGTATAATACAAGTTGATTTCTGTCCAAAGCATTTTCCACATTCTGAACATGAAAAGGTTTTCTCTCCTGTGTGAATTCTCTCATGTGCTACAAGGGCTGCTTTCTGTCTAAAACATTTCCCACATTCTGAACATGAAAATGTTTTCTCTCCTGTGTGAATTCTCTCATGTGTTACAAGGGCTGCTTTCTGTCTAAAACATTTCCCACATTCTGAACATGAAAATGTTTTCTCTCCTGTGTGAATTCTCTCATGTGTTACAAGGTGTGTTTTCTCTCGAAAGCATTTCCCACATTCTGAACATGAAAATATTTTCTCTCCTGTGTGAATTCTCTCATGTCTTACAAGGGCTACTTTCTGTCTATAGCATTTCCCACATTCTGAACATGAAAATGTTTTCTCTCCTGTGTGACTTCTCTCATGTGTTACAAGGGCTGCTTTCTGTCTAAAACATTTCCCACATTCTGTGCATGAATATGACTTCTCTCCTCTATGACATTCTTTGCGTTTAATCAGATTTGATTTCTCAGAAAAGGTTTTCTCTTCAGAATGAATTGTCAGATGATCTTTGAGTTTGGAATTTCCATATTCTGAACATGGAAATTGCTTCTTTCCTCTGTGCCTTCTGTTATCTATAATACAATTTGCTTCATCTGTCAAACATTTCCCATATTCTGAACACGAGTATTGTCTCTTATCTAAACTGTGATGTCCTGGCTGTACATGAAAAGTATTGAGCTTTTCTCCTGAAGAGTGTTGAACAATATGGTCTTCTACTACATAATTAGGCGATAACATGAATTTTCCATCAGAGTTCTCCGTGGGATAATCTGTTAGGATTACATTAAAATGGATTACATTATATATTTTTATCTTCAAATCACAAAGTAGAAAAACTTATAATGTCCTGCTGTAAGCAGCAAGGTATTCCTCCAGCCCCGCTTCTGGGCAATTTCCCAGCAGAGAGAGAGGTGCGGTGTTACAGAGCTTTCCCCAATGGTTTCCCCGAGAGCGTGGGAGGAAGGTGCGGGGCTAGAGAGACCAACCTCTATCAACAACACTCTACAATGAGGTGTTTCTATGTTGAATCTCTGTGAAAAGCCCTAAAGCTCCACCCCTTCTCTCTAGCTATGGGTATATTCCTTATGGATTAATCCCCCATAGCAGGGAGAGAGAGCAGAGCACCATCCTGTCTTTCCATGATATGGGTTAATCCCCTCACCGCTCCGCTCTCTCTCCCTGCTCCTGGGAAATCTCCAAAGAGCTGCAAATCTTCTTTTCTCTCTTCTCCTGGAGCAACTGCACTTTTTAAAGCACAGCTGCTACAGTGAATGAGTGATTTTCATGTGCAAGAAGCTCGGGTCTTCTGTGCATGAAACGTTGCCCGTTCATGCAATTTTTACATGTGCGAGCCACGATTTTTTTGCACAGCTATTTGTGCGCAAAAAAAATACTTGTCTGACCAAGGCCCCACGCTGGAAATACTTTAGGTTTTTGATGCAGTTTGAGCTGCAGGTTCTGATTAAAATGTTGATGCTTTGAAGCAGCGACAGCAGACTAAATGCTTGCTGATGTATATATTATACTGAGACATGGATACATCCATTGGTTCACAGCAAGGCAAGTATACTGCAAGTGAAAATGTCATTGAGTAAAACAGGATTTCTTAGGGCCCCTTCATACTAATATCTGCTGATAATTTTCCACAGCAGAAAACTCACAGCAAATACGCTTTAAATTGCAGAAATGCTACAGGATTTAACCCTTGTATTCCAATGGCTGAATTCCACAGTATAAATCCACAGCATAAATAGACATGCTGCCGAGGTATAATCAGCACCGCTTTTTAACAAATGCTGCAGATTTGTTGTGGAAAATGTCTGATTTCGGAAATCTCTTCCACATGTCTTGTCCTATAAATGCTGGAGTATTTCCGCTGTGAATCAGGGAGCAGACATTCCACAGCATTTCTGCTAATTTTCAAGATGGACTTCTTTGGTATAATGTCAATAACTTCAACACAAGACAAAGAAGCAGGGGGTTTCCAAATTAAAAGGAGTTATGGTAAACTTCACAAAAATTAGAGTTATGGTGAAAGGTCACCGGGAAGGACGGAGAGTGTTATCTTAACACTGGCGCTAGAAAAACTAATATTAATTAGACTCAAAATAGGAAATTGGTTTCATAAGGAAACTACATGCTGCTTCATAACTTCTGCATCAAATTAAAGGTAATATGAAGTCAACAAATTTCTAAATGATTTTTACATAAAGGCTTTATGGTTATATAAAGTAACAGTGATATATTTGTATGCTATATAAGATGTTAACTAGAGATGAGCGAGCACCAAAATGCTCGGGTGCTCGTTACTCGAGACAAAATTTTCGCGATGCTCGAGGGTTCATTTCGAGTAACGAACCCCATTGAAGTCAATAGGCGACCCGAGCATTTTTGTATATCGCTGATGCTCACTAAGGTTTTCATTTGTGAAAATCTGGGCAATTCAAGAAAGTGATGGGAACGACACAGCAACAGATAGGGCAGGCGAGGGGCTACATGTTGGGCTGCATCTCAAGTTCCCAGGTCCCACTATTAAGCCACAATAGCGGCAAGAGTGGGCCCCCCCCCTCCCAACAACTTTTACTTCTGAAAAGCCCTCATTAGCAATGCATACCTTAGCTAAGCACCACACTACCTCCAACAAAGCACAATCACTGCCTGCATGACACTCAGCTGCCACTTCTCCTGGGTTACATGCTGCCTAACCCCCCCCCCCCCTGCATGACCCAGTGTCCACAGCGCACACCAAATTGTCCCTGCGCAGCCTTCAGCTGCCCTCATGCCACACCACCCTCATGTCTATTTATAAGTGCGTCTGCCACGAGGAGGAACCGCAGGCACACACTGCAGAGGGTTGGCACGGCTAGGCAGCGACCCTCTTTAAAAGGGGCGGGGCAATAGCCCACAATGCTGTACAGAAGCAATGAGAAATCCAATCCTGTGCCACCTCAATCTGGAGCTGCACACGTGGGCATAGCAATGGGGAACCTATGTGCCACACAGTATTCATTCTGTCAAGGTGTCTGCATGCCCCAGTCAGACCGCGGTTTTTTATAAATCGTCACAGGCAGGTACAACTCCGCAATGGGAATTCCGTGTGCACCCACAGCATGGGTGGCTCCCTGGAACCCACCGGTGGCACAGAAATATATCCCATTGCATTGCCAATCACAGCTGAGGTAATGTCATGTTAAATGCAGGTGGGCTTCGACCCACACTGCATGCCCCAGTCAGACTGGGGTTCTTTAGAAGTAAACACATGCAGTTACAACTCCCTGTGGACCCACAGCATGGGTGGCTCCCTGGAACCCACCGGCGGTACATAAATATATCCCATTGCAGTGCCCAGCACAGCTGATGTAATGTCATGTTAAATGCAGGTGGTCTTCGGCCCACACTGCATGCCCCAGTCTGACCGGGGTTTTTAATACATAGACACTGGCAGGTACAAATCCCTAATGTGAAGTCCCTGTGGAAACACACAGCATGGGTGGCTCCCTGGAACCCACCGGCGGTACATAAATGTATCCCATTGCAGTGCCCAGCACAGCTGAGGTAACGTCAGCTTTAATGCAGGTGGGCTAAAAATTACTAGGATTACAATGTAGGCGAGGGCCCCAAAAAATTGGTGTACCAACAGTACAAATGTACTTCAGAAAAATTGCCCATGCCCAACCAAGAGGGCAGGTGAAACCCATTAATCGCTTTGGTTAATGTGGCTTAATTTGTAACTAGGCCTGTAGGCAGTCCAGTTAAAATAAAAATTGGTTCAGGTGCAAGTTTCAACGCTTTAATGAGCATTGAAACGTATAAAAATTGTTTACAAAAGTTATATGACTGAGCCTTGTGGGCCTAAGAAAAATTGCCCGTTCGGCGTGATTACGTGAGGTTTCAGGAGGAGGAGGATGAATATAATACACAGATTGATGAAGCTAAAAGGTCCACGTTTTTGATGGTGATAGAGAACGATGCTTCCATCCGCGGGTGCAGCCTACGTATTGTTTAGGTATCGCTGCTGTCCGCTGGTGGAGAAGAGAAGTCTGGGGAAATCCAGGCTTTGTTCATCTTTATGAGTGTAAGCCTGTCGGCACTGTAGGTTGACAGGCGGGTACGCTTATCCGTGATGATTCCCCCAGCCGCACTAAACACCCTCTCTGACAAGACGCTAGCCGCAGGACAAGCAAGCACCTCCAGGGCATAGAGCGCGAGTTCAGGCCACGTGTCCAGCTTCGACACCCAGTAGTTGTAAGGGGCAGAGGCGTCACGGAGGACGGTCGTTCGATCGGCTACGTACTCCCTCACCATCCTTTTACAGTGCTCCCGCCGACTCAGCCTTGACTGGGGAGCGGTGACAGTCTTGCTGGGGAGCCAGAAAGCTGTCAAAGGCCTTAGAGAGGGTTCCCTTGCCTGTGCTGTACATGCTGCCTGATCTCTGCACCTCCCCTGCTACTTGGCCCTCGGAACTGCGCCTTCTGCCACTAGCGCTGTCGGATGGGAATTTTACCATCAGCTTGTCAGCCAGGGTCCTGTGGTATAGCATCACTCTCGAACCCCTTTCCTCTTCGGGTATGGGAGTGGAAAGGTTCTCCTTATACCGTGGGTCGAGCAGTGTGTACACCCAGTAATCCATAGTGGCCAGAATGCGTGTAACGCGAGGGTCACGAGAAAGGCATCCTAACATGAAGTCAGCCATGTGTGCCAGGGTACCTGTATGCAACACATGGCTGTCCTCACTAGGAAGATCACTTTCAGGATCCTCCTCCTCCTCCTCCTCAGGCCATACACGCTGAAAGGATGACAGGCAAGCAGCATGGGTACCCTCAGCAGTGGGCCAAGCTGTCTCTTCCCCCTCCTCCTCATGCTCCTCCACCTCCTCCTCCTCAGCGCGCTGAGATATAGACAGGAGGGTGCTCTGACTATCCAGCGACATACTGTCTTCCCCCGCCTCCGTTTCCGAGCGCAAAGCGTCTGCCTTTATGCTTTGCAGGGAACTTCTCAAGAGGCATAGCAGAGGAATGGTGACGCTAATGATTGCAGCATCGCTGCTCACCATCTGGGTAGACTCCTCAAAGTTTCCAAGGACCTGGCAGATGTCTGCCAACCAGGCCCACTCTTCTGTAAAGAATTGAGGAGGCTGACTCCCACTGCGCCACCCATGTTGGAGTTGGTATTCCACTATAGCTCTATGCTGCTCATAGAGCCTGGCCAACATGTGGAGCGTAGAGTTCCACCGTGTGGGCACGTCGCACAGCAGTCGGTGCACTGGCAGATTAAACCGATGTTGCAGGGTGCGCAGGGTGGCAGCTTCCGTGTGGGACTTGCGGAAATGTGCGCAGAGCCGGCACACCTTTCCGAGCAGGTCTGACAAGCGTGGGTAGCTTTTCAGAAAGCGCTGAACCACCAAATTAAAGACGTGGGCCAGGCATGGCACGTGCGTGAGGCTGCCGAGCTGCAGAGCCGCCACCAGGTTACGGCCGTTGTCACACACGACCATGCCCGGTTGGAGGCTCAGCGGTGCAAGCCAGCGGTCGGTCTGCTCTGTCAGACCCTGCAGCAGTTCGTGGGCCGTGTGCCTCTTCTCTCCTAAGCTGAGTAGTTTCAGCACGGCCTGCTGACGCTTGCCCACCGCTGTGCTGCCACGCCGCGCGACACCGACTGCTGGCGACGTGCTGCTGCTGACACATCTTGATTGCGAGACAGAGGTTGCGTAGCAGGAGGAGGGTGGTTTAGGGGAGGAAGCATACACCGCCGCAGATACCACCACCGAGCTGGGGCCCGCAATTCTGGGGGTGGGTAGGACGTGAGCGGTCCCAGGCTCTGACTCTGTCCCAGCCTCCACTAAATTCACCCAATGTGCCGTCAGGGAGATATAGTGGCCCTGCCCGCCTGTGCTTGTCCACGTGTCCGTTGTTAAGTGGACCTTGGCAGTAACCGCGTTGGTGAGGGCGCGTACCATGTTGCGGGAGACGTGGTCGTGCAGGGCTGGGACGGCACAACGGGAAAAGTAGTGGCGACTGGGAACCGAGTAGCGCGGGGCCGCCGCAGCCATCATGCTTTTGAAAGCCTCCATTTCCACAAGTCTATACGGCAGCATCTCCAGGCTGATCAATTTGGCTATGTGCACGTTTAACACTTGAGCGTGCGGTTGCGTGGTGGCGTACTTGCGGTTGCGCTCAAACACTTGCGCTAGCAACGGCTGGACGGTGCGCTGAGAGACATTGGTGGATGGGGCCGAGGACAGCGGAGGTGAGGGTGTGGGTGCAGGCCAGGAGACGGTAGTGCCTGTGTCCTGAAAGGGGGGTTGGATCTCAGTGGCAGGTTGGGGCACAGGGGGAGAGGCAGTGGTGCAAACCGGAGGCGGTGAACAGCCTTCGTCCCACCTTGTGGGGTGCTTGGCCATCATATGTCTGCGCATGCTGGTGGTGGTGAGGCTGCTGGTGGTGGCTACCCGGCTGATCTTGGCGCGACAAAGGTTGCACACCACTGTTCGTCGGTTGCCTGCACTCTCAGTGAAAAACTGCCAGACCTTTGAGCACCTCGGCCTCTGCAGGGTGGCATGGCGCGAGGGGGCGCTTTGGGAAACAGTTGGTGGATTATTCGGTCTGGCCCTGCCTCTACCCCTGGCCACCGCACTGCCTCTTCCAACCTGCCCTGCTGCTGCACTTGCCTCCCCCTCTGAAGACCTGTCCTCAGTAGGCTTAGCAAACCAGGTGGGGTCAGTCACCTCATCATCCTGCTGCTCTTCCTCCGAATCCTCTGTGCGCTCCTCCCTCGGACTTACTCCAATTACTACTACCTGAGTGATAGACAACTGTGTCTCATTGTCATCGTCCTCCTCACCCACTGAAAGCTCTTGAGACAGTTGCCGGAAGTCCCCAGCCTCATCCCCCGGACCCCGGGAACTTTCCAAAGGTTGGTCATCAGTCACGACAAACTCCTCCGGTGGGAGAGGAACCATTGCTGCCCATTCTGGGCAGGGGCCCAGGAACAGTTCCTGGGAGTCTGCCTGCTCCTCAGAATGTGTCATTGTAATGGAGTGAGGAGGCTGGGAGGAAGGAGGAGCAGCAGCCAGAGGATTCAGAGTTGCACCAGTGGACGGCGCAGAACTCTGGGTGGTCGATAGATTGCTGGATGCACTTTCTGCCATCCACGACAGGACCTGCTCACGCTGCTCATTTGCTAATAAAGGTCTACCGCGTGGACCCATTAACTGTGAGATGAATGTGGGGACGCCAAAAACGTGCCTTTTTCCTAATCCCGCAGCAGTCGGCTGCGATACACCTGGATCAGGAGCTCGGCCTGTGCCCACACCCTGACTTGGGCCTCCGCGTCCTCGCCTGCGTCCACGTCCTCTAGGCCTACCCCTACCCCTCAGCATGGTGTATTACGAGTAGTGCAGAAACAGAACGCTGTAATTAAATGTGCCGCTTATTGGCCTGTGGTTGGAGGCTGACTTCGCTTACGGAACGCACAGCAGAGCCAGGAAAGAATTTTGCGCAAGCCTGCTGTAACACTTAGCTGGCTACGTATTAATTAGGACTACTACCCCCAGCAGAGACGCAGTACACTCAGTATTGTCACAGGCAGCCCAAATATATTTTTTTGTCCCACATTTTTTTGGAAAAGCCCACTGCCTATATAGACAGTATATGTCTTTCACGTTTTTTACTGTCCCTGCCTCAGCACTACTGGCCCTATACTATGTAAAATTACTGCAGTGCAGACTGTTTCCCTCTGGAGAGGATGACAGCAATGATGTAACGGGCAACGCAGAGCCAGGAAAGAATTTTGCGCAAGCCTGCTGTAACACTTAGCTGGCTGCGTATTAATTAGGACTACTACCCCCAGCAGAGACGCAGTACAGTCAGGACGGTCACAGACAGCCCTAATAGATTTTTTTGTCCCAATTTTTTTTGGAAAAGCCCACTGCCTATATAGACAGTATATGTCTTTCACGTTTTTCACTGTCCCTGCCTCAGCACTACTGGCCCTATACTATGTAAAATTACTGCAGTGCAGAGTGTTTCCCTCTGGACAGGATGACAGCAATGATGTAACGGGCAACGCAGAGCCAGGAAATAATTTTGCGCAAGCCTGCTGTAACACTTAGCTGGCTGCGTATTAATTAGGACTACTACCCCCAGCAGTACAGTCAGGACGGTCACAGGCAGCCCAAATATATTTTTTTGTCCCAAATTTTTTGGGAAAAGCCCACTGCCTATATAGACAGTATATGTCTTTCACGTTTTTCACTGTCCCTGCCTCAGCACTACTGGCCCTATACTATGTAAAATTACTGCAGACTGAGGACGCAATGCTCTGCACGGCCGATATACAAAAAAAAAAGGTGCAACACTGCAAAAAGCAGCCTCAACAGTACTGCACACGGTCAGATGTGGCCCTAAGAAGGACCGTTGGGGTTCTTGAAGCCTAAAATCACTCCTAACACTCTCCCTATAGCAGCTCCAGCATCAGCAGCACTTTCCTTGAGCTATGTCAGAATGCATCTGTGGCGAGCTGCGGGAGGGGCCGATTTATATACTTGGGTGACACCTGATCTCGCCAGCCACTCACTGCAGGGGGGTGGTATAGGGCTTGAACGTCGCAGGGGGAAGTTGTAATGCCTTCCCTGTCTTTCTATTGGCCAGAAAAGCGTGCTAACGTCTCAGAGATGAAAGTGAAAGTAACTCGAACATCGCGTGGTGCTCGCCTCTAGTAACGAGCATCTCGAACACGCTAATACTCGAACGAGCATCAAGCTCGGACGAGTACGTTCGCTCATCTCTAATGTTAACATTTCTTAAACAAGTTGGTTTTTTACTGGGACCTGAAGACAAGAAGGCCTTGATACAAACATGTCTAACTCCATTTTGGATCTCTGCTTCTTCTCATTCAGTATTTTATCAATTTTTCTAAAACAGTATAGTGGCATGTAACATAAAACACCAAGGTGTTCCTGGAACACAAAAATAACATAAATACAGCAAATAGAAAAAACTCCTCCTGCGCTCTTTCTTCAGGGTCTTGCAATCCAAAGAGGGAAACTACCGAGTCTCCACAGTTATAATATAATATATTTAATTGTACAATTGTACATAAAAACATATAAAAGTCTTGCAACGCGTTTCGGCACTAATATCAGCCCCCGGCATTGCGATCGGCGCTATCCATTGGATCGCAATAAAGTGTAAAAAAAAGTTTAAAAAGTTAAAGATTCAGCTACCCTGATGGATCGGATCCATCAGGGCAGCTGAAAGTACTTACCGGGCTTCCCCGATGTCTGCCGCGGAGAATGGGTCCTCTGGGACCCGGCGCGGCTCTTCTGCGCATGTGCGCCAGACGAATTACGTCACGCGCATGCGTAGAAGAATGGGAGCCCCGAGGAGTTTAAAATCTCCTGGTTCCCAGCTCCTAAAGGTAGGCGGGAACCAGGGGATGTCCCCCAGCGGATAGCGGCGATCGCGAAAAAGTTTTAAAAAAGTAAACAAAGTTAATTTCACCTCCCCTCATGGATCAGATCCATGAGGGGAGGTGAAAATACTCACCCCCGGTCCTCAGCGTTGTGTCCCGGTCTTCCGGGACCTGAGTCCCCTTCTGCACATGAGCGCCCAATGATTGACATCGGGCGCGTGCACAGAGAGGCTCAGGACCCGGGAAATTTAAAATCCCTCTGCTCCAGGCTGCCATGTGTAGCCAAGAGCAGAGGGATGTCACTGCAAAGATGATCACTGTTATCCAATGGATAGTAGTGATCATTTAAAGTAAAAAAAAAGTGCAAAAAAGTTTTTAAAAAAAGTTTAAAAAGTAAAAAAAAAAAAAAGTTTAAAACGCTTACATTTCATCTCCCCTCACGGATCATATCAGGAGGATGAAATTACATACCTAAGGCTCCCGGATTTATCCGCGGACCTTACCACAGCTTCTGCGCACGCGGCCGTCGCCAAAGCGGCAGGCGCATGCGCAAAAGCTGTGGATTGCCAGGATAACTTAAAATCTCCCTGCTCCTGGCTACAAAACTGAGCCAAGAGACTGGAGATGTCACTGGGGGCTGCGGTGAGTGGTTCCTGATCACGTGTTCGCCGTTATCCAATGGATAATGGCGATCACGTAAAAGTTTTTTAAAAAAGTTAGTTTCATCTCCCCTCACCGATGCGATCAGTGAGAAGACATGAAACTTTTTACCGGAGGCCTCCGTATTTGCACCCTGACGTGATCCTCATCCGTGAACTTACCCGAATTCTGTGCGACCGCCGGCAAAACACCGGACACATGCGCAGGAGTCGGGGAGCCCAGGAAACTTAAAATTTCCTTGCTCCCAGCGACCAAGTCACCGAGAGTGACCAAGTCACAGCTGGGATCCGCTGCAGGCCTCCGCAAGCGGATTCCACCTACATCCGTGTGAGCCCGGCGTTATTCAGACCGCTACCTGTGATACGTATTTTACAAGAAGCCCCGGGAACGCTTGCCTTCCTGCAGTTCCAGGAGCAGCTTGTTGAGCGTCTTCTGTGTGAGACCGCCACACCTCAGCAAGCTTACGAAGACTCACGAAACGCCACTTTTTACACCCCATCCCCACCGCTGAGGTCACGAAATACCCCCAAAAAAGCATGAGAGGAGGGGGGATACCCGGTTTTCTTGCCCCATGTGCCTAACCCACCCAGCCTCCGTAATTACCCCTGTCTTCGGACATAAAACGCAGTTTATATTATTACCTTTATCTAATATTTGGGGAATGCCAAAAAATGGGGATGGCGGGGGTGGGGGTTATTTTTAGGAAGTCAATTTTTTTTCCGTATAAGTGGGCAATGGGGCCTTGAATTTATTCAGTTGTACTCTGAAATCCAGCGGGCATTCCCTCCATTATGGGCCTTGCCATGTGTCCTGTAAGTAGTTTAGGGCCACAAGGGGTATGTTTTTTTTAACACAGGACAAACGGGGGTATCCATTTTGGGGTGAACGTCTTCATTCCTATGTGCACTGTACAAAAAAAAAAAACAGTTTTTAAATTGACAAAATTGCCAAAAAAATGAAAATCGTAATTTTTTCCTTCTGCTTTGCTTAGATTCATTCAAATACTGTGGGGTCAAAATACGCAGTAAACCCCTAGATGAATTTGTTAAGGGGTCTAGTTTTCAAAATGGGGTCATTTGTGGGGGTTCTCTATCATTTTGGCCGCTCAATGGCTCTATAAGTGGGCAATGGGGCCTGGAATTTATTCCATTGTACCCTGAAATCCAACGGGTGCTCCTTCCATTATAGGCCTAGCCATGTTTCCTTTAAGTAGATTAGGGCCACAATGGGTATGTTTCTGAACACGGGACAAACAGGGGGTATCTATTTTGGAGTGAACGTCTTCATTCCTATATACATTGTACAAAAAAAACCTGTTTTTAAATTGACACAATTGCCAAAAAAATGAAAATCATAATTTTTTCCTTCTGCTTGGCTTAGATTCATTTAAAAACTGTGAAGTCAAAAAAGTCATCGTACCCCTAGATAAATTCGTTAAGGGGTCTACTTTTCAAAATGGGGTCACTTGTGGGGGTTCTCCATCGTTTTGGTCACTCAATGGCTCTACAAGTGGGCAATGGGGACTAAATCTCCTTCAAGCAAAATTTGTTCCGAAAGCCACCGGTTGCTCCTTTAATTTTGGGCCCCATTGTGCATCCAGACATAATATTAGGGCCACAATGGGTATATTTCTGAGCACAGGACAAACGGGGGTATCCATTTTGGGGTGAAAGTCTTCATTCATATATGTGCTGTACAAAAAAACTGCTTTTAAAATGACAGAATTACCAAAAAAATGAAAATTGTAATTTTTTTTTCTTCGGCTTGGCTTAGAATCATTCGAAAACTGTGAAGTCAAAAAAGTCATCGTACCCCTAGATCAATTCGCTAAGGGGTCTACTTTTCAAAATGGGGTCACTTGTGGGGGTTCTCCATCGTTTTGGTCACTCAATGGCTCTACAAGTGGGCAATGGGGACTAAATCTCCTTTAAGCAAAATTTCTGTTCCGAAAGCCACCCGTTGCTCCTTTCATTTTGGGCCCCATTGTGCATCCAGACATAATACTAGGGCCACAATGGGTATGTTTTTGAGCACGGGACAAACAGGGGTATCCATTCTGGGGTGCAAATCTTCGTTTTCTTGTGTACTATAGAAAAAAGTCCTGTCTTTAAAATGACATATTTGCAAAACTATGAAATTTTAGTTTTTCTCCTCTAAATTGCATTGACTCCTAAAAAAAAACTGTGGGGTTAAAATACTCATGACACCCCTCAGTGAATACGTTAAGGGTGTAGTTTTTAAAATGGGGTCATTTGTGGGGGTATCTATCATTTTGACTCCTATGAGCCTTTCCAATCTTGGCTTGGTGTAGGAAAACAAAGTGTTCCTCAAAATGCTGAAAAGTAACGTTAAATTTGTACGTCTCCTAAATGGTTAAAAAAAAAAAACGAAAGTTTTTCCAATGTGAGCCCAAAATAAAGTAAATGGATAGAAATATATATCTTGGCAAAAATGTCTATATTATGTTTGCACATATTTGAGATATTGCAGTTGGAAATGTGAAAAAAATGACGATTTTTTCAAAATTTTCCCAATTTTGGCGCTTTTAATAAATAAACACAAATTCTATCGGTCTTTTTTTCCGCCTAAATGAAGTACAACATGTGGCGAAAAAACAATGTCAGAATCGCTTGGATATGCAAAACCTTTCTGGTGTTTTTCCATGTTAAAGTGACACGTGTCAGATTTGCAAAATTTGGCCTAGTCATTAAGGCGCAAACAGGCTTGGTCACTAAGGGGTTAATAAATATACACAAATTCTATGGGTCTGTTTTTACCACCTAAATTTAGTACAATATGTGGCGAAAAAAGAATGTCAGAATTACAGGATATGCAAAACCGTTACGGAGTTATTCTATGTTAAAGTGACACATGTCAGATTTCCAAAAATTTGACCTGGTCATTAAGGCACAAACAGGCTTGATCACTAAGGGGTTAAGATTTGACTATTGGACGCATAAACCTTTCAGGATTTTTTTCTGATAAAAAGTGCATCAAATAGTCTGAAAAATATGCTGGTTGTGTATATATGTTTTTAATTTTTATAATATATATTCTGTATGTCTCTTCTTACCTTGTGATATAAGAGGTTGGTAGTTTTTCATCATGACATCCTTGTACAAATTCTTGTGTCCTTCTAAATACTCCCACTCCTCCATGGAGAAATAGACAGCGACATCCTGACACCTTATAAGAACCTGACAACACAATGATACCGTCATTACCCAGACACCTCTAGTGCTGTTACTGTATAATTTCCCAACATTCCCAGCAGGGTCACCTCTCCAGTCAGCAGCTCAGTGATCTTGTTGGTGAGTTTTAGGATCTTCTGCTCATGTATCGGTAAGTGAGCAGGAGCCTCTGTGATGGGGCTCTGGCTCCTGCTCCATCCTACTGACTCATGGAGAGGACTGTTGGGAGTCGTACCATCACCCGATGTCTTCTTCACTATTGTGTAATCCTGTGTATAGAGAAACATGTAAACGACTGAACTCTAACTTCCTACTGAAGGAGGAATATAGAGATTGTGATCCTGCTGTATAGAGCTCTGGTGAGACCACATCTGGAATACTGTGTTCAGTTCTGGAAACTTCATGTACAGATGAATATTGATAAAAAATACAAGACCAAAGATGGTAAAAGATCTGAAAACACAAAACGTATCCGGAAAGACAAAATACTTAATTTGTATAGCCTATAAGAAATAAGGGAGAGGGAGGACGTGATGAAAACCTTCAGGTCGGGGTCACACGGGGCAGAAATCTCATGGAATGTCCGCAATGGGACAATACGGAAATTCTGTGAGATTTCTGCAGCAAAAAGGCAACTTCAACACCTGAGCCATTCGACTTCGGTTTTGAAGCCGCTTTTCTGCCTGTATTCCGCTGTGGCCATCTCTCCCTATAGAGAGTAAAGAGCCAACAGCGTAAACGGTGATACAATTGACATGCCACAGCTTTCAATTCCGCGCAGTATGTTGTAGTGGCCCAGCGGGTCTACACAGCACTCACAGCAACATTTGTCCTGTCACACCTGTCTATGTGCCATCCATGGACATAGAGGTTGTCGTCCATAGGAGAGACCCTGTTTCTCCCCGTCTCTCTGCTTAGCCAAGAGTTTAGTCTGATGTCAGCTAGTGTCCTGTTGGCTGATAGTTAGCTTCAAACTCACTGGTGCAGAGTGCAAGGGTGGGAAAGCAACCACAGGAATCCCTATGCAGAGGGGGAGGAGTCCAGAAAGTGCAGGACAGAGAAAAGGTGATAAAAGGAGGAGTCAGGGGACAGTTAGTGGAGAAGGTAGTTAGAGGAGGTGGAGAGAGGAGTTGTAGTCAGGTTGTGTCTGAGAGGGAGGAGATACTGGTACAAGAGAGAAAGCAATTTGCAGCACGTTGCTTCTCAGGATTCAGCGAGCTTTTATTCCCCTCCCTTGGCGTTCCACAGCAGAGACAGAGAGGAGGATCTTTCCGAGGTCGGTCTTCTACAAAACAGTGAGTTTACACTACCTGGTGAAATCAAAGCCAGGACTAGTCTAGTGACTCATCTACATTTTACTGAATCCATTATCCCTTCAGCTAGAGCAACTAGTGGGGAAGTTGTCTGTCAAATCAATTCAGAGAAAAGGAAAGGAGAGCGCATTTAAGTAAATTTTTAATCAAGTCAGAATTGCTGTATTCTACACCGTGTTCAATTGTTTGCCTACTGCTGAATCTGCTTGTACCATTCCAACGTACCGTTGTGAACATTGTAAATTCAATTGTTGGACAAAATACCACTTTAGTAAATCTGCGTACTCTCAGATTGCTTTAATTCTACTGGACTCAGCCCAGTTATCTAATCGGCATTTTATCCCGAGGGTCCAGTTGGAGTACTCGCGTCACGCGTGGCAAAACAGGCGTTCCTGTAAGCAAAGAACGGTACGTTCCTGGAGTCACTGCACAACCCCTAAGCAGAGCATTGTTATCACCACTGTTGAGAGAGGTAATAGAGCCATCTGTGACAACTCTTCTGCAACCCGCATGGTCTCCCTCACTTTGGCACACTAGGCTCAGCTGTTGCAATCTCAGTTTCAGCGTGGCTTGGCCACAATGGACTGTGTGCAGCATGCAGATGAGATTGTTGCAAATCTTGTGCACTTTGCTGCTTAGGCTCAGGTCTAAGATTGCCGGCAGAAGTTCCGTGCAGAATGTCTGCACAGAAATTCAGCGGCAATTCCGCCCAGTGTGAACCCAGCCTTAAACCGGAAGAAAGAAACTAAACACAAGAACAAGGAGGCACAATCTTAAATCAGTGTGACTTGAGATCAGAAGCAATGTCACAAAATATTTTACTAGAGGCAAGGAAGATGCTGGCAAAAAAATACCTTCCAGCACAAGAGGTTGGGAAATCAACAGTACGTGACTGTAAATCTGCCTGGGATAAACATATATATATACCATAAAAGATGAATAAAAAGGTAATAATTTAAGGGCAGACTAGATGGACCATGTGCTCTCCTCCTGCCATAAATGATGCTTTTGTGTTTGAAAATCCCTCTACAATGATGGCCACCAGGGGTCTCCCTTCCCATTGTCAAATGACTGACAGAAGACACAAAGATGTGGAGGAGGGGGATGAGTTATTGTGGTCATTGAACTGTATAGAGAGCAGAGGGGTAGGTGACAATACAAACTAATAGTAAAATATGGTTTACTGTGTTTAGCTAAAGAAATCACATCTCTCCTACACACTCACATTTTTAATTCCAAACATATAAAATTACATGTTATAAAAGATTTCTATCCATGCTTTTAAGTGTTTCGAAGCAGACTGGCTTCTTGATCACTGCTGTGGACAGGGGTCTTTCTGCAGAGCTGGCATTCTCCTACTTGTTGCTCTACTATAAACCACTTGACTCAGCTTGCCTGTGCACTGGGGACCTTTAGATTAAAACAATCACATAATGTTTAAACAGCGTGGGAGAGTGGTAATTTTTCTATATGGTAGTGTTCTACAGGATGATTTTAGGTCTGTGTCTGTTGCAGAGACTTAGAGAGCAGAATCTGCAGTTCTCTGTGTACAATCAATAGAACACAGCACAGATAACATAGCAGCAGGCACATCCAAGCAACACTGAGACTAAGATATACAATCTGCAGAGCAGGGAAATGGGAAAATACAGGATTCACATCATAGAATAGCAAGAAATAGAACGATTCCTCACACACACTGCAGATTATTCTGAAAAATCTTTTGAAAAGTTAGGTATGCTTTAAATAAGGCGAGGGCATACCGTCAAAGATTGCCTTGCATCATCACAAACTAATGGAAGTGAGTTTGACAGCTTTGTGACTCACAAGTTTGGTTTGTGAGGCACAACATGATTGCATTTTCATCCATTAGTTTGCTATGTCATTTGACTGTTTTGCATCCAAAGTCACTGTAGCCCCTAGTCTAAAGATCATAAAGACATAAAAAAAAGTTTACCTCTCTGGTCAGCAGGTAGATGATCTCCAAGGTGAAGCTTAATATCCTCTTGGTAATCTCATTGCTGTACTTCTCCATCTTTGGTAGGTTAATCAGTAGATGGACTGTTTGGAGGATAATATGAGACAACTGGATTAACTGGATGGTTTTAGTACTGTTGTCATCTTTATGAAAACAAGACAGCCTGTAAATCATACGGGGACATAATCAGATGTGACATAAAGAACCTCACTTATTGATTATTGAGGGAAGCAGCTTCTTAGATAATTCACCACATTAAAGGGTTGCTCTGAAAATGAATATACCGGTATGTGTCATATTCACAGGACTTTGCTTAGATATATTAAAAAACTGTGCGGTCAAAATACTCAGTATACCCCTAGATGAATTCATTAATTTGGGGTCTAGTTTTCTAAATGGGGTCATTTGTGGGGGTTCTCCATCGTTTTGAGTGCTCAAGGGCTCTACAAGTAGGCAACAGGGCCTAAAACACCTTCAAGCAAAATTTCTGTTTTGAAAGCCACGGGCTGCTCCTTTTGGTTTGGGCCCCGTTATGCATACAGACAAAATATTAGGGCCACAATGGGTATGTTGCTAAACACAGGACAGACAGGGGTATCCATTTTGGGGTGCAAGTCAATCATTTCATGTGCAATATATAAAAAAAAAAAAAAACACTGTCTTTAAAATGACATATTTGTAAAAATATGAAAGGTCATTTTTTTCTCATCTAAATTGCATAAACTCCTGAAAAGAAACTGTGGGGTCAAAATACTCATGAAACCCATCAGTGAATACATGAAGATGTGGATTTTTTCAAATGGGGTAATTGTAGGTGGTATCTATCATACTGATACCTATGAGCCTTGGCTTGGTGTAGGAAAACAAAATGTTCCTCAAAATGTTATTAGAGATGAGCTAACCTACTCGGCCACACCCATTTTTCGCCCGAGCACCGCGATTTTCGAGTACTTCCGTACTCGGGCGAAAAGATTCGGGGGGCGCCGTGGGTGAGTGGGGGGTTGCAGCGGGGAGTGGGGGGGGGAGAGGGAGAGAGAGAGGGCTCCCCATGTTCGGAAGTACTCGAAAATCGCGGTGCTCGATCGAGTAATTACTCGAAACGAGTACGTTCGCTCATCTCTATTAATATTTACTGTTAAATTTGTACGTCTCCTAAATGGCTAAAAAAAAAACGAAATAAAGTTTTACCAATGTGCTTCCAGAATAAAGTAAACACGTGGAAATATATATATTATCAGAAACTTGTATATTATGTTTGCTGTAATAAGCAGGGTGCACTTGCTTGCGGATCACCAACTTTCAGACCGGAGTGGGCACCAGCTGTGTAGAAAGACTCTCTATAAAACATAAAGTCAATATTCACACTCTACCTGGGTGTTGAGGTTAGGGTGGTCAACCCTGTCAACCTCCTGCCTTCCTGGTCTGCACTAGACCCTCGGGCTAGCAGCCCTCCCAGCTCTACTGAGCTGTCTCTCTGGCTCTCTCAGCCAACATCTCTCAGGGTGTAGCAGGAATGTACTCTTATATCCAACTTCCTGACCACACCTATGGGCGTTTTCCCTTTTCTCAGGTACCAGAATGCCTATCTGTTGCCCCCCTACAGGCCGTTATCTGCAGTGCACCTCTACATTGCACATATTTGACATATTGCAGTAGAAAATGTGAAAAAAAATGAGTCTTTTCAACATTTTCCCATTTTAGGTGCTTTTAATAAATATGCACAAAATCTATGGGTCTGTTTTTACCACCTAAATGAAGTACAATATGTGGCGAAAAAACAATGTCAGAATTACTTGGATATGCAAAACCTTTACGGAGTTACTCTATATCAAAGTCACACATGTCAGATTTCCAAAATTTGACCTGGTCATTAAGGCGCAAACAGGCTTGATCACTAAGCAGTTAACATGTGACTATTAGACGCATAAACCTTCCAGGATTTTTTCTGATAAATAGTGCATCAAATAGTCTGAAAAATATGCTGGCTGTGTATATATGATTTTAATTTTTATAATATATATTCTGTATGTCTCTTCTTACCCTGTGATGTAAGAGGCTGGTGGTTCTCCATCTTGACATCCTTGTACAGATCCTTGTGTTCTTTTAAATACTCCCACTCCTCCATGGAGAAATAGACAATGACATCCTGAAACCTTATAGGAACCTGACACACACAATGATACCGTCATTACCCAGACTCCTCTAGTGCTGTTACTGTATAATTTCCCAACATTCCCAACAGTGTCACCTCTCCAGCTAGCAGCTCAGTGATCTTGTTGTTGAGCTCTAGGATCTTCTGCTCATTTATCGGTAAGTGAGCAGGAGCCTCTGTGATGGGGCTCTGACTCCTGCTCCATCCTCCTGGCTCATGGAGATGGCTGTTGGGAGTCGTAGCATCACCCGATGTCTTCTTCACCAGTGTGTAATCCTGTGTATAGAGATACATGTTGACGACTGAACTCTAACATTGTACTGAAGGAGGAATACAGAGATTTTGATCCCGCTGTATAGAGCTCTGGTGAGACCACATCTGGAATACTGTGTTCAGTTCTGGAGAATTCATGTACAGATGAATATTAATTTAAAAAATAGAACAAGGTCAAAGATGGTTAAGGATCTGAAACACAAAACTTATCAGGAAAGACAAAATACTTCATCTGTATAGTCTGTAAGAAAGAAGGGAGAGGGAGGACATGATGGAAACCTTTAAGTCAGAGTCACACGGGGTGGAAATCTCATGGAATATCCACAATAGGACCATACAGAAATTCAGCGAGATTTCCACAGCAAAAAGGCAGCTTCAAAACCTGAGCCATTCGGAGCGAGTTTTGAAGCTGCTTGTCCTTCTGTATTCCGCTGTGGCCATCTCTCACTATAGAGAGGAAAGAACCGACAATGGAAACGGCGATACACTTGACATGCCAGAGCTTTCAATTCCGCGCAGTATTTTGTAGTGGCCCAGCGAGTCCTACAGAACACTCACAGAACACTTGTCCTGTCACACCTGTATGGGCCATCCATGGACATAGAAGGTGCCGTCCATAGGATAGACCCTGTTTCTCTCCGTCTCTCTGCTTAGCCAAGAGTTTAGCCTGATGTCAGCTGGTGTCCTATTGGCTGATAGTTAGCTTCAAACTCACTGGTGCAGAGTGCAAGGCTGGGAAAGCTACCACTCAAATCCTTATGGGGAGGAGTAGTAGAAAGTGCAGGAAGGAGAAAAGGTGGAGTCAGGGGGCAGTTAGCAAAGAAGGTAGTTAGAGGAGATGAAGAGAGGAGTTATAGTCAGGTCGTGTCTGAGAAGGAGGAGATACTGGTACAAGAGAGAAAGCAGTTTGCAGCACGTTGCTTCTAAGGGTCGAGCGAGCTTTTATTCCCCTCCCTTGGCGTTCCACAGCAGAGACAGAGAGGAGGAGCTTTCTGAGGTTGGTCTTCTACAAAACAGTGAGTTTACACTACCTGGTGAAATCAAAGCCAGGACTAGTCTAGTGACTCATCTACACTTTACTAAATCCACTTATCTCTTCAGCTACAGCAACTAGTGGGGAAGTTGTCTGTCAAGTCAATTCAGAGAAAAGGAAAGGAGAGCGCATTAAAGTAAATTTTTAATCAAGTCAGAATTGCTGTATTCTACACTGTGTTCAATTGTTTGCCTACTGCTGAATCTGCTTGTACCATTCCAAAGTACCATTGTGGAGATTGTAAGTTCAATTGTTGGACAAAATACCACTTTAGTAAATCTGCGTACTCTCAGATTGCTGTAATTCTACTGGACTCAGCTCTGTTCTTTCATCGGCATTCCATCCCGAGGGTCCAGTTGGAGTACTGGCGTCACCGTGACAAAACATTCCAATGCCAGTTTCAGCGCGGCTTGGCCGCAATGGACTGTCTGCAATGTGCAGATAAGATTTTTGCAAATCTCGTGCACTTTGCTGTTTAGGCTCAGGTCTAAGATTACTGTCAGAACTTCCGTGCAGAATGTTCGCACAGAAATTCAGTGGCAATTCTGCCCCATGTGAACCCAGCCTTAAGCAGGGAGAAAGAAACTAAACACAAGAACAAGAGGCAGTGTGACGTAAGATCAGAAGCAATGTCAGAAAATATTTTACTAAAGGCATAGTAGATGCTTGCAAAAAATACCTTCCAGGGCAAGAGGCTGAAAAATCAACAGAACATGACTGTAAAGCTGCCTGGGATAAACATAAATCTATCTTAACAGATGAATAAAAAGGTAATAATTTAAGGGCAGACTAGATGGACCATGTGCTCTCCTCCAGGACGAAAATGATGCTTTTGTGCTGCAAAATCCCTCTATATTGATGGTCATCAGGGGTCTCCCTTCCTATTAGCTTACTTCCTATTGTCAAATGACTGACAGAAGACACAAGCATGTGGAGGAGGGGGATGAGTTATTGTGGTCATTGAACTGTATAGAGAGCAGAGGGGTAGGTGACAATACAAACTAATAGTAAAATATGGTTTACTGTGTTTAGCTAAAGAAATCACATCTCTCCTACACACTCACATTTTTAATTCCAAACATATCAAATTACATGTTATAAAAGATTTCTGTCCATGCTTTTAAGTGTTTCAAAGCAGAATGGCTTCTTGACCACTGCTGTGGACAGGGGTCTTTATACAGAGCTGGTATTCTCCTACTTGTTGTTCTACTATAAACCACTTAACTCATTGCTTGCCTGTGCTCCAGGGACCTTTAGATTAAAACAATCACATAATGTGTAAATAGCGTGGAAGAGTAGTCATTTTTCTATATGGTAGTGTTCTACAGGATGATTTTAGGTCTGTGTCTGTTGCAGAGACTTAGAGATCAGAATCTGCAGTTCTCTATGTACAATTAATAGTACACAGCACACATAACATAGCAGCAGGCACATCCAAGCAACACTGACAATAAGATAAGCAATCTACAGAGCAGGGAAATTGGAAAATACAGGATTCAAGTCATAGAATAGCCAGAAATAGAACGATTCCTCATACACACACTGCAGATTATTCTGAAAGATCATTTCAAAAGTTAGGTATCCTTTAAATAAGGCCTTGCATCATCACAAACTAATGGAAGTGAGTGCAACAGCATTGTGACTCACAAGTTTGGAAAATACAGGATTCAAGTCATAGGCATTATCATCCATTAGTTTGCTATGTCATTTGACTGTTTTGCATCCAACGTCACTGTAGCCCCTAGTCTAAAGATCATAAAGACATACAAAAAGTTTACCTCGCCGGTCAGCAGGTAGATGATCTCCAAGGTGAAGTTTAATATCCTCTTGGTAATCTCATTGCTGGTCTTCTCCATCTTTGGTAGGTTAATCAGTAGATTGACCGTTTTGGAGGATAATATGAGACAACTGGATTAACTGGGTGGTTTTAGTACTATTGTCATCTTTATGAAAGCACGACAGCCTGTAAATCATACGAAGGACATCATCAGGTGTGACATAAAGAACCTCACTTATTGATTATTGAGAAAAACAGCTTCTTAGATAATTCACCACATTAAAGGGTTGCTCTGAAAATTAATATATGTGTCATCCACAGGACAGACCATAAAGGTCAGATAGGTGGGGCTTACCTCTTGGTGGTATCTCAGCTGTTGCCATAACTGCCTTAGGAGTTAAACAGTGGATAAAAACAAGAAAACCAGGATGTGACGCACACGTTCAACAGCCACCAGCAGATATAACGTATTTCAGGGCAACAAAACCCCTTTATCAGATAAAGATGGATTGTAGCTGCACTGAACCCTTAACTGGAGAGAGAACAAGAAGATTCTCCCATCTCTAGGCCCCATCCATAGGATAGAGGATAACCTTATAATTAGTGAGGGTTTAACTGCTAGCACATTCATTGAGCTCAATAATGGGGGTTTAGAACATCCAATAAATGTTTCTGTGATAAATTAAATAATGTACAATCAATCATAATTGGAGATGAGCAAGCACAAAAATGCTCGGGTGCTCGTTGCTCAAGTCAAACTTTTCGCGATGCTCGAGAGCTTGTTTCAAGTAACGAACCCCATTGAAGTCAATGGGCGACTCGAACATTTTTTTATGGGACGGATGCTCCGCATAGGTGATGACTTGTCAAACATCAGAAAACATCAGAAAGTCATGGAAACACCACAGAAACGGATAGGGAAGGGCAGGGGCAGCATGCATGACTGCATCTGAGGCTCCCAGGTCCCACTATTCAGCCTAAATGGGGGCAAGAGTCTGGCATCACCCCCCTAACAATTTACTTCGGACAAACCCTCATTAGCAAGGCACATCCTAGCTAAGCACCACACTACCTGCAACCATTGACAATCACTGCCTGCGGGTGACACCGCTGCCTCTTCTTAGGGTTACATGCTGGCATTGCTGTCCAACCCCCCCACATGACCCTGCGTCCACAGAGCACACAAAAGTTTCCCAGTGCAGCATTTAGCTGACCTCTTGCCACACACTCGCTTCATAGCCACACCACTCTCATGTCTATTTATAAGTGCGTACTGGATGAGGAGGAACTGGAGGCACACACTGCAGAGGGTTGGCAGGGCCAGGCAGCGACCCTCTTTGAAAGTGTGGGCAATAGCCCACAATGCTGTTGAGAATTGATGATAAATTGACGTACGATCATCATTCCAATCCCATGCGACCTCCGTCACAAAACTGTCAGGAGCCACAAACGTGGGCATAAAGGGGACTCAGGTGCCAGCACTTCTACACATCACCACAATGCAGCAATACTCTGTGTGGGAAGCACGTGAGCGGGCCCAGGGTCAGGCTCGGTCCCAGCCTCCACCTTGTGTTATCCAAGGTGCCGCGAGTTACAGATCAATGGAAGATCCATGTGTCCCCACACAATTCATTCTGTGTAGGTGTCAGATAGCTCAACACTGCAATGGGAAGTCTTTGAGTTCCTTGGGCTCGCCTATGCTGTGGGTGCACAAAGATGGTATTACACAGAAAGAAATCAGAGTGCCCAAACATGGCAGAGTTTCACCCCGCCAAGGACCTCGGCCAACATTTCTACCCCAGTCAGTCAGTGTATTTGTGCCAGACAGGTAAAACACCGCGATAGGAAGTCTTTGTGCACCCACAGCATAGGCGAGCCCCGGGAACCAAAGGAAAGTATTACACATAAAGATTTCAGAGCGCCCAAACATGGCAGTTTCACCCTGCCGAGGACCTCGGCTCACACGCTCATTAATCGTGGGCAAAAAGCGGACTCAAATGCAAGTGCATCTCTGAACGTCTCATTAATGCAGTAACACTTCTTTTGTTTCGCCCAAACCAGTGTCTCAGAGAACTGTGGAACACGAGAGAAAATACATGTTGCCCAGCGCTGATCGCCAGACCCCAAGCAGGAGGAGGAGGAGGTGGCATAATAAGGCCGAGAAACCATGACCAAGATAGGACCCGCAATACTCTGTGTGGGAAGTACGTGAGGGAAGTACGTGAGAGGGCCCAGGGTCAGGCTCGGTCCCAGCCTCCACTTTGTGTGACCCAAGGTGTCGTGGGTTAAACAACTATGGGAAATCCATGGGTCCCCACACACTTAGTTCTGTGTAGGTGTCAGATAGCTCAACATCGCAATGGGAAGTCTTTAATTTCCTTGGGCTTGCTCATGCTGTGGGTGCACAAAGATGGTATTACACAGGAAGAAATCAAAGTGCCCAAACATGGCAGAGTTTCACCCCGCCAAGGACCTCGGCCATGGCCCACATTTTTGCCCAAGTCAGTCACTGTATTGGTGCCAGATAGGTAAAACACCGCAATGGGAAGTGTTTGTGCACCCACAGCATAGGCAGACCGCAGTAATATTTCTGTAGCAAGAGTATAGGTGGACCCCTGTAACATTTCTATAGCAAGAGTATAGGCAGACCCAGTAACATTTCTGTAGCAAGAGTATAGGCGGACCCGAGTAACATTACTGTAGCAAAAATATAAGGAGACCCCAGTAACATTTCTGTAGTAAGAGTTTAGGCGGACCCCAGTAACATTACTGTAGCAAAAGTATAGGCAGACCCCTGTAACATTTCTGTAGCAAGAGTATAGGGAGACCCCAGTAACATTTCTGTAGCAAAAGTATAGGCGAACCCCGCAAACCATTCAGTAGAAACTGCATAGGTGGACCCCAGTAACATTTCTGTAGCAAGAGTATAGGCAGACCCCTGTAACATTTCTGTAGCAAAAGTATAGGCAGACCCCAGTAACATATCTGTAGCAAAAGTATAGGCGGTACCCAGTAACATTTCTGTAGCAAAATTATAGGCAGACCCCAGTAACATATCTGTAGCAAAAGTATAGGCGGACCACAGTAACATTTCTGTAGCAAGAGTATAGGGAGACCCCAGTAACATTTCTGTAGCAAGAGTATAGGCAGATCCCAGTAACATTTCTGTAGCAAAAGTATAGGCAGACCCCTGTAACATTTCTGTAGCAAGAGTTAGGTGAACCCCTGAAACATTGATGTACCAAGATTATAGGTGACACCTGAAAAAATTTGGTTACCAAGAGTGTAGACGAAGGCTAGAAAAATTAGTTAGATAACAGTATAGGCGAGGGCCAGAAAAATTGGTGTACCAAGAGTACAAGTGAAAAATTGCTTAACCGCGAGGGCAGGTGAAGCCCATAATCATTTTTTAAAGATACAGCTCACTGTTGCTTAATTTGTAACAGAGCCTGGAGGCAGCCCTGTGAAAAAAATTATTTTCTGTTAAAGTAGCAATACTTTTGAAACTTGTAAAAATTGTAAAAAAAACTTTTAAACAGAGCCTTTTGGGCCGCAGAAAAGTTGGCAGTTCAGCGTGATGACATGATGTTTTAGGAGGAGGAGGAGTAGTAATAATATCTGAGAGTGATTGACAAAGCTAATTCCCCCTTTTTTGTGGTGATAGAGGATGCATTTTTCTCCTGTTAAGGCAAAAAGAATCATTAGGTTCCGCTTCTTTCCGCCGGTGGAGAAGAGAAGTCTGGGGAAATCCAGCCATTGTTCATCTTTATGAGTGTAAGCATGTCGGCACTGGCAGTTGACAGGTGGGCACATTGATTTGTGATGATTCCCCCAGCTGCACTAAACACCCTCTCTGACAAGACGCTAGCAGCAGGGCAGGCCAGTACCTCCAGGGCGTACATCACAAGTTCGTGCCACGCTCAGCTTTGACACCCAATAGTTGTATGGAGCAGAGGCATCACAGAGGATGGTGGTACGATCGGCTATGTACTTCCTCACCATCTTTTTACAGTGCTGCCTCCAACTCAGCCTGGACTGGGGAGTGGTGACACAGTCTTGCTGGGGAGCCATAAAGCTGGCAAAGGCCTCGGAGAGTGTTCCCCTGTCTGCACTGGACATGCTGCCTGATCCCCGCTGCCTGATCCCCGCTCCTTCCCTGCTACTTGGCCCTCTGAACTGCGTCTTCTGCCACTAGCACTGTCAAATGGGAACTTTAGCATCACATTTTCCACTAGGGTCCTGTGGTACTGCATCACTCTCGTACCCCTTTCCTCTTCGGGAACGAGAGTGGAAAGGTTCTCCTTATACCGTGGGTCGAGAAGGGTGTACACCCAGTAATCAGTGTTGGCCAGAATGAGTCTAACGCGAGGGTAAGGGGAAAGGCAGCCTAACTTGAAGTCAGCCATGTGTGCCAGGGTCCCAGTACACAACACATCGCTGTCCTCACTAGGAAGATGACTTTCAGCATCCTCCTCCTCTTCAGCTCATACACACTGAACAGATAAAAAGAAGCAGTTAGATGACATCATGGGACACAGGGGTGTCCAGGAACTTTACTTCTTATCTTTCTATTACTTTTTCTTTGATATTGTCTTACAGAGTAACTAAGAATATAAAGAGTGTGGCCGCCTACTAACATAATGTAATATTTGTATGGTTGTCTTATATTGCATGAAGCGAATGTGTGAGTGATTGAGATAAGCGGATCCGTTACGTGGGCACTGACCTCTAGGACACATTAAGGACCAACCTCGCTGCGCAGGTTGTTTTCAGACAAGCCCCTTATTGTGTTCAATGTTCACAGGCCCTACTCGGTAAAGCTAGAAGGAGTCTTCGTGTATATAGCGAAGCACTGATTCTGGTAAGGAACCCTGCGTTTTCACTAAACATTTTAGTATAGGTGGACCCCTGTAACATTTCTATAGCAAGAGTATAGGCAGACCCAGTAACATTTCTGTAGCAAGAGTATAGGCAGACCCCAGTAACATTTCTGTAGCAAAAATATAAGAAGACCCCAGTAACATTTCTGTAGCAAGAGTATAGGCAGACTTTCTATTACTTTTTCTTTGATATTGTGTTACAGAGTAACTAAGAATATAAAGAGGGTGGCCGCCTACTAGCATAATGTAATATTTGTATTGTTGTCTTATATTGCATGAAACGAATGTGTGAGTGATTGAGATAAGCAGATCTGATACGTGGGCACTGACCTCTAGGACACATTAAGGACCAACCTCGCTGTGCAGGTTGTTTTCGGACAAGCCCCTTATTGTGTTTTCACTAAACATTTTAGTGGCCAGAGGCTTGTTTTATGTTGTTTGTCTTGTAAATCGGCACCAAGAACATAATTACTATCAATGGGAAATATAAACTGTAAGGCATTCTCCTGTGCATGTCTTTGTTGTTGTTGGCAATGACAGGAAGCCCTTCAAGGGGATAAGAAGTACATGAACAAGTTAGATCCTGACTATGTCAAATATTGTGACATAAGTGGGAAAAGAAATATGGATTTAAAAAAAAATAATAATAAATTAAAAGTTCCTAGTTGTAAAGAATTATGTGATAAAATACAGACAAAATCAGCTAAAGATCAGCAGAAATACGGATTATCCGCTGCTGAAGCCTGATTAAAAGAAGCCCCTAACTGTCACGCCCATATAAAAATAGACCCCCGAAAGTTTGATGAACAATTCAAAGGGTTAATGAGGAGTTACAATTGAATGAAAAATAGAGAGAGCAGATAGAAGAATTCTAGAGCCAGATTGGAGTTCTGTAGACAGAAATTAGAATGGGAGGGGAGGAGATGGTAGACCCCCTTCCATAGGATAATCAGGGGGAGAGAGATGATCCTAATGCTGCATATAATCAGCCATTAAAGAATGCGTTAGTAAGTAGAGTAAAGAAGGAAATAGGAGGTTATATAATGAGGTACATGGTTACCCTTAGGATGAGATCATTGCAGGATGTTTTGGAATATGCAAAACATTCAGAAAAGTTTTACAAAGAAAAGGGTGAGAAAGCGAGAGTTTTTATACAGGGAGAGGAATGTGATACGATGGTTCAAGAAAGTCAGAAACGTCATTGGACAGCGAGAGGATGTGAAAGTAGAGGCAGAGGAAGAAGCAGAGGTGGGATGCAGCTCAGGGATTAAAATGTGTGTTTGAATTATGGGAAGTCTGGTGATTTTGCCCGAGAATGCCCTGAGAAACAATGTTTTCTGGCACCTTGGGGAAAAATGACTAGGAGGGGTGGATGTACAACACTTGGAGGATCTCTTGACAATTTCTACTGCCTGAGATAGATCTCCAGGTGAATGGGCGGATGATTACTTTCCTGGTGGGCTCAGGAGCCACCAGGGCATTAATACATCCCAATATGTACCCAATGTAAAATGTAGTAACAGTCATATCATGGTAAGAGGGGTTAATGGCCGGACCCACAGGGAATCCCTCTCTGAACCAGTTATAACAGACCTAGAGACAAATACGCCTGTGAAATGTCAGATTATGTAGTCTCGAATATGTCCAGTAAAATTGCTGAGATGATAGAATTAGGTATACTTTCACCAGAGTACCTCAGGGCTATTGTGAATCTCCAACAATTTTCTCCCAGGCTATGTCAGCACACTTAGCCCAGTTCCAGCCTCCTAGAGATAGTCAGCTATTACTGTATGTTGGTAGTCAGCAGCAGACAGTGAAGAGAATTGTGGGGGGACCTAGTCGCACCCTTAAGGTTTCTTTATGAGCAAGGCCATAAAGTAAACAGGTAGAAACTCCAATACAGTCAGCAAACGGTTAAATATTTGGGGTATAACCTGTCAGATGAAGGTAGGCAAGCAATTCTGGAGGTCCCAAAACTACGAGCAAATTATGTCCTGTTTGGGAATGACGAACTTCTGCAGAGCTTGGATCCCAAATTCTGCATCTCTAACAGCACTTACCAGACTCATGTATGATGACCCTCTGGCTGCAGCTGAAGGATCCAGTGGGATGCGCCCTCTGAGGAAGCCTTTGTCAGGTTAAAACAGACTCTGGTGGGCACATCAGTCTTGGGGGCTGCTGAACTACAGCAAGCCCTTTGTGCTAACTGTTGACTCAGGGGAAGGATATATGACCCCTGTGTTAACTCAGGAACACAATGGGAAACAGACCGCTGGCATACTAATCTTGCAGACTAGATCCAGTGGCCGAGCACTCCCACCCTGTGTACAAGCAGTAGTAGCAGCAGCTGAAGCAGTCAAATCTTCTGCCACTGTAGTGCTGTTTCCCCACACACACTGAAAATACCACACACAGTTAGTTATACTCATATCTTAGTCTTTGTAGACATCCCCTGCAGGACACTACTGTTCTCACAGCCACACCTGACAATTAGAGATGTACTACACTCCATCCATCTACCTTACTGCCTATTTCTTCAGACGGTCCTCCATACTACTGTCTAGGAGAGATGGCACATGAGGTGTTACCCCGACCAGATCTGCAGGATGTATCTCTGGTAGATGCTGAATACACTCTTTGTAGAGGGACTGTACATCTCCGTAGAAAAAACAAAACAAAACTATCTTACCTAAATCGTTCTTCAGATGTGCAGCAGTTTTGAGCCATGGCCGTGTCATGTCTCAACAGGGGGGATGGTAGCACTCATATGGACAGTGTTCACAGCCTAGGGGTTTACAAACTACTTTTAAAAAAAAATTTTTGTCCTGTATTAGTTGTGCTAAACATAATGCACAAGGAAATATAAGACCAAGGAGGGGCGCCATCCTACACCTCAGTATTCCTTCCAACACATTTGTATGGACTACATAGAATTGTACAAATGTGAAGGTAAGTAATACTGCCTAGTTATCATGGATGCTTTAGCCAAGTGGATAGAAGTGTTTCCCACAGGTCAGCGGATGCAGCCACAGTTGCTACAGCATTACTAAGGGAAATAATACCAGGTGATTAGGTCCTCAAGGGGATAAAGAAAAAAGAACTGGAAGACCCCGAAGTGAGAAAGACCTTACCAGGTACCACTTGTACTTACCAGGTACTGCTGACCGCTCTTACTGTAATAAGGATTGCTGAACGGCAGATCTAGATTCACCAATCTACCTGTAATAAGGTAACACAGGCAGAGCAGGGACAGTGTGCCGAGGGGGTCTGGTTTAGCTACAAAGGGGGGGGGGGCACATTAGGTGGTCTTTGTCTCAACCCGGTGAAGAAATCCACACCCCTTCCCTGAGGGCCTCCTCGGTAAGGACAAAATGACAGGAATAGCATTTCTTTTTGATGTATTGGTGAGTCTGGGGAATGCTATTGATGACAGCCCTGAAATTGTCAGAGGTCATCATCATATTACCCGATCCTACACGATGGGGGATGCTGGGAGAGCTCTGAATGTAACTTGTATAGAAGGAGTGACGAGCACAATACTGGTAGACATGCTCCCTGACCTACTGACTGCAATCCCTGCTAGCCATCATAAACCGCTCCTGCAGTCATACTGATTCTGCCGCCACACGGCTAAATGTCTGACCATTGTCTATGTGTATAGCATCGCTCACTCTCCACCTCGCCATACCGTGCACATCTCCGCCATACTGTGCACATCTCCAGCCCTTTACCTTCTGTATCACCCCATTACTTGTAGTATGTAAGCTCGTTGGAGCAGGACCCTCACCCCTATTGTCTCCATCAGCTGATTACTATGTAACCATGGTTCTGTGATGTTTGTATTTTGTCTTTCTGCATTCCCCCTGTCTATGTAAGCACTGTGGAATATGTTGGCGCTATACAAATACAGATTATTATAGATATGTGTCAGATGAGGGACTTGTTGGCATTGCACACAAAGGAATAAGGCGTGGCTAGATGCTTGCCTGGCTTGATAGTACTCTTAGTCAGGCCCCATCCCTGGCGGCCATCTTAGTGCTAGTCATGGCCTGCGGCCATTTTAGTACCTGCTGTAATACCTTCAGCTGCCGCCCAGACGCCATCTTGGCTTCTCACCTCCCATAGATGTACCTTTTACCTAGCATCCCAATGCTTGCACTTGTAGTACACAACACCAGTGATTAGTGCCTTCTCTGAATTGCATAGGAATAGTCAGAACCCTCCATCACTGTCCTCTGTGTCTTGATGATATGTTGTCTGTCTTAAGTGTGCGCTATAAGCTAGGGTCACTATAATACTATGGGATATTTAGTCGTAGCAGAGGAATATGTACGGTCTCCTTCATATAAGTGTCAAGTAGTGAGGGGACAGGTTGCTATGGGTGATGGTAGTGAGGGGACAGGTTGCTATGGGTGATGGTAGTGAGGCGAAAGGTTGCTATGGGTGACGGTAGTGAGGGGACAGGTTGCTATGGGTGACGGTAGTGCTGACAAGGATCAGGGATAGTAGGCAGCAGGACAGAAGGGATGATTACATGATGCAGATAGTCCTGGAATGAGACAGTGAAGGAGTGAAAGTCTACAGCAGTATTAAATGAAGATGACAGACAATGGCTCGAGTGCTGCCTCTGTGTAGTGGGGTTAGCTCACAAATGGTTAAATCATCTGTTACATGGGAATGCTTGTTTCACCCTCACCCCCACCTTTCAGTTTTAGAGTTCAGTGAGAAGAAGGGAGGGGGGAGTGTGACTGACTCTAAGCGATGCTCGGCTTGCTTGAAATAAATAGACCTGTAATGAAGATGATCAGGAATGAAGTTTAGTATAAACCTGTGTGAATAAGGAACGTACATTCTGTTGTTTGTGTACATGTCAGTTCTGTGATTGGTTTGCAGTGAGTTTGATTGTTAAACAGTGTTTTCAATGTGATAGTGTCATGTAAGAGAAAAATAATAATGAAGTTGTTGATAATGTGAGAGCTGATTTTTCCTATTAAGGGAAACTATTCCAAGGATGCTGCAGTGAGCTGTAGGAGTCCAGACACAGTTAAAGCTTGGTTTATCTTACTCCATCATCTCTCCTTGATAAGAGAAATTCCAGAGGGGGGGGTTGTTAAGGTTGGAGGATAAAGCGACTCTGCAGATGATTGGAGTAGTAGTTGTGTGAATCTTTATGTTATGCAGTAAACATTGTGTATAGAGAATGTTATTAATAATTATGAGATAGGAAGACTTGACCCCACAGTAGAAAAAAGTTAATGACGAGTCTTCAAGCTGTGATGAACGTAAAATGTGTGATTAAGCTTCTTAACTCTACCTACACCCCACAGATAAGTGATCCATGTTATACATTGAGTTTGCTGTTTCCACCTGTGGGCACGGACCAAATACCTGCTGTTGTCTCTGATCCTGGGGTTATACTTGCTTCGCGCTACCTGGTAATGGGACCAAGGCAGACTACGGGAGACTGCCTGAGGGATACTGTGCGGAGAGGAGAACCGTAAAGGGCACACTGTCTCTGGGATATCGCCTGAGCTACAGAGAGCACGTGCAGACGTGTGATGGTTGTGTGGTGACAGGGCCTAGAACAGGTGCCGGGTACAGGCCCTAACGGGATTGTGCTTTGGTACAACTGATAATGCCTATGCACCTCATGACCTCCGAGGGCAACAGCGAGGGCCGTATCCGGAGAACTAGGAAATCCTCTCCCAAAGGCTTCTCTGACGCCATCGGGGTCCCAAGGGGGGTACCAGACGAGTATAGGGCGAGAAATCAGATGGCTGCAGGGGGTTTGAGTCTCTTCTTGCATGGTGGGTAACAGTGAATAAAGATGTAGACTGGATTAAATATATATATATATATATATATATATATATATATATATATATATATATATATATATATATATATATTTATATATATATATTTTCTAACCAACAGAGATTTGTTAATTATACAAGAGATGCAATTAGGGGCCTAGAGGAACAACTAGGACCTACCTTACTCATTGCATGGCAAAATAGAATGGCTCTTGTTATATGTTACTAGCAGAAAAAGGAGGAGTTTGTAAAATGATTGGAGGATATTGTTGTACTATCATTCCTAATAACACAGCACCAGATGATACCTGAGCGCTGGAAGGGTTAAATGCATAATAAAATGAACTAGCTGATAACTCTGGCATAGACGATCCATTCAGGGACTGGTTGAAAGCTTGTTCGGACACTGGTCACAAGTAGAGATGAGCGCACGTACTCGTCCGAGCTTGATATTCGTGCGAATATTAGGGTGTTCGGGATGCTCGTTACTCGTAACGAATACCACGCGGTGTTCCGGTTACTTTCAGTTTCCTCTCTGAGACGTTAGCGCGCTTTTCTGGCCAATTGAAAGACAGGGAAGGCATTACAACTTCCCCCTGTGACGTTCAAGCCCTATACCACCCCCCTACTGTGAGTGGCTGGGGAGATCTGATGTCACCCGAGTATAAAAGTCGGCCCCTCCCGCGGCTCGCCTCAGATGGCGTGTGAGTTAGCTGAGGGAAAGTGCTGTTCTATTGGAGTTGCTGTAGGGAGAGTGTTTGTAGTGAGTGTAGGCTTCAAGAACCCCAACGGTCCTTCTTAGGGCCACATCTACGTGTGTGCAGGCTGCTGTTAGCAGTGGAGAAATTTTTTTTTTTTCTCAAAATCGGCAGTGCAGAGCATTGCACCCGGTATTAGGGACAGAAGTGGTGCTTAGGCAGGGAGAGTGTTAGGAGTGAGTGTAGGCTTCAAGAACCTCAACGGTCCTTTCTAGGGCCACATTTAACTGTGTGGAGTACTGTGCAGGCTGCTGTTAGCTGTGTTGCTTTTTTTTTTTTTTCTCAAAATCGGCGGTGCAGAGCATTGCACCCTGCATTGATACTACAGGCACAGAATTGTGTAGGCAGGGCCACAACACAGTTATTAGTCATTAAATAGACGCAGTGGGCCTTTTCTTTTTTAACAAAAGGGAAAAAAGTATATTTGCCCTGCCTCTGTCAGTCCTAAGGGCTCTGGGTACGTGTGTGCTGCGTGGAGAACGTAAAAAAATCAGACTCAACCAGCTACGGTTGAGTGCAGCCTTGCGCCAATTTCTTTCCTGCCTGGGAAATCAAATCACTGGTAATACAGCATGCTGAGGGGTAGGGGTAGGCCTAGAGGACGTGGACGCGGCCGAGGACGCGGAGGGCCAACAGAGGGTGTGGGCACAGGCCGAGCCAGTGCGGTGGCCAGGGGTAGAGGCAGGGCCAGACCGAATAATCCACCAACTGTTTCCCAAAGCGCCCCCTCGCGCCATGCCACCCTGCACAGGTCAAGGTGCTCTACGGTGTGGCAGTTTTTCACAGAGACGCCTGACGACCGACGAACAGTGGTGTGCAACCTTTGTCGCGCCAAGATCAGCTGGGGAGGCACCACCAACAGCATGCGCAGGCATATGATGGCCAAGCACCCCACAAGGTGGGACGATGCCCGTTCACCGCCTCCGGTTTGCACCACTGCCTCTCCCCCTGTGCCCCAACCTGCCACTGAGATCCAACCCCCCTCTGAGGACACAGGCACTACCGTCTCCTGGCCTGTACCCACACCCTCACCTCCGCTGTCCTCGGCCCCATCCAGCAATGTATCTCAGCGCAGCGTCCAGACGTCGCTAGTGCCACAGTTTGAGCGCAAGTACGACGCCACGCACCCGCACGCTCAAGCGTTAAACGTGCACATTGCCAAATTGATCAGCCTAGAGATGCTGCCGTATAGGCTTGTGGAAACGGAGGCTTTCAAAAGCATGATGGCGGCGGCTGCCCCGCGCTACTCGGTTCCCAGTCGCCACTACTTTTCCCGATGTGCCGTCCCAGCCCTGCACGACCACGTCTCCCGCAACATTGTACGCGCCCTCACCAACGCGGTTACTGCCAAGGTCCACTTAACAACGGACACGTGGACAAGCACAGGCGGGCAGGGCCACTATATCTCCCTGACGGCACATTGGGTGAATTTAGTGGAGGCTAGGACAGAGTCAGAGCCTGGGACCGCTCACGTCCTACCCACCCCCAGAATTGCGGGCCACAGCTCGGTGGTAGTATCTGCGGCGGTGTATGCTTCCTCCACTAAAGCACCTTCCTCCTCCTCCTCCTCCAACGCAACCTCTGTCTCGCAATCAAGATGTGTCAGCAGCACGTCGCCAGCAGTCGGTGTCACGCGGCGTGGCAGCACAGCGGTGGGCAAGCGTCAGCAGGCCGTGCTGAAACTACTCAGCTTAGGAGAGAAGAGCCACACGGCCCACGAACTGCTGCAGGGTCTGACAGAGCAGACCGACCACTGGCTTGCGTCGCTGAGCCTCCAACCGGGCATGGTCGTGTGTGACAACGGCCGTAAGCTGGTGGCGGTTCTGCAGCTCGGCAGCCTCACGCACGTGCCATGCCTGGCCCATGTCTTTAATTTGGTGGTTCAGCGCTTTCTGAAAAGCTACCCCCACTTGTCATACCTGCTCGGAAAGGTGCGCCAGCTCTGCGCACATTTCCGCAAATACCACACGCACACTGCCACCCTGCGGACACTGCAACATCGGTTTAATCTGCCAGTGCACCGACTGCTGTGCGACGTGCCCACACAGTGGAACTCTACGCTCCACATGTTGGCCAGACTCTATGAGCAGCGTAGAGCTATAGTGGAATACCAACTCCAACTTGCGCGGCGCAGTGGGAGTCAGCCTCCTCAATTATTTACAGAAGAGTGGCCCTGGTTGGCAGCCATCTGCCAGGTCCTTGGAAAATTTGAGGAGTCTACCCAGGTGGTGAGCGGCGATGCTGCAATCATTAGCGTCACCATTCCTCTGCTATGCATCTTGAGAAGTTCCCTGCAAAGCATAAAGGCAGATGCTTTGCGCTCGGAAACAGAGCCGGGGGAAGACAGTATGTCGCTGGATAGTCAGAGCACCCTCCTGTCTATATCTCAGCGCGTTGAGGAGGAGGAGGAGGAGCATGAGGAGGATGAGGAGGAGGGGGAAGAGACAGCTTGGCCCACTGCTGACGGTACCCATGCTGCTTGCCTGTCATCCTTTCAGCGTGTATGGCCTGAGGAGGAGGAAGAGGAGGAGGATCCTGAAAGTGATCTTCCTAGTGAAGACAGCCATGTGTTGCGTACAGGTACCCTGGCACACATGGCTGACTTCATGTTAGGATGCCTTTCTCGTGACCCTCACGTTACACGCATTCTGGCCACTACGGATTACTGGGTGTACACACTGCTCGATCCACGGTATAAGGAGAGCCTTTGCACTCTCATTCCCGAAGAGGAATGGGGTTCGAGAATGATGCTATACCACAGGGCGCTGGTGGACAAACTGATGGTAAACTTCCCATCCGACAGCGCTAGTGGCAGAAGGCGCAGTTCCGAGGGCCAGGTAGCAGGGGAGGCGCAGAGATCAGGCAGCATGTACAGCGCAGGCAGGGGAACTTTTTCCAAGGCCTTTGCCAGCTTTATGGCTCCCCAGCAAGACTGTGTCACCGCTCCCCAGTCAAGGCTGAGTCGGCGGGAGCACTGTAAAAGGATAGTGAGGGAGTACGTAGCCGATCGCACGACCGTCCTCCGTGACGCCTCTGCCCCCTACAACTACTGGGTGTCGAAGCTGGACACGTGGCCTGAACTCGCGCTGTATGCCCTGGAGGTGCTTGCTTGTCCTGCGGCTAGCGTCTTGTCAGAGAGTGTGTTTAGTGTGGCTGGGGGAATCATCACAGATAAGCGTACCCACCTGTCAACCAACAGTGCCGACAGGCTTACACTCATCAAGATGAACAAAGCCTGGATTTCCCCAGACTTCTCTTCTCCACCAGCGGACAGCAGCGATACCTAAGCAATACGTAGGCTGCACCCGCGGATGGAAGCTACGTTCTCTCTCACCATCCAAAACGGGGACATTTCTGCTTCATCAATCTGTGTCTAATATTCCTCCTCCTCCTCCTCCTGCTCCTCCTCCTGAAACCTCACGTAATCACGCTGAACGGGCAATTTTTCTTAGGGCCACAAGGCTCACTCATATAATTTTTCTAAACAATTTTTATATGTTTCAATGCTCTTAAAAGCGTTGAAACTTTAACTTGAACCAATTTTTCGTTAAACTGGGCTGCCTCCAGGCCTAGTTACCACTTAAGCCACATTAACCAAAGCGATTAATGGGTTTCACCTGCCCTCTTGGTTGGCCATGGCCAATTTTTTGGATGTACATTAGTACTGTTGATACAGCAATTTTTGTGGGCCCTCGCCTACAGTGTAATCAAATGAATTTTTAGCCCACCTGCATTACAGCTGACGTTACATCCGCTGTGTTGGGCAATGCAATGGGATATTTTTGTGTATCGCCGGTGGGTTCCAGGGAGCCACCCATGCTGTAGGTGCACACGGAGTTTAACCTACATGTGTCCACTTGTAAAGAACCCCAGTCTGACTGGGGCATGCAGTGTGGGCCGAAGCCCACCTGCATTAAGCACGACATTACTACCTCAACTGTGTTGGGCAATGCAATGGGATATTTCTATGTACCGCCGGTGGCTTCCTGGCACCCACCCATGCTGTGGGTCCACAGGGAATTATAAATGCATCTGTTTCCACTTGTAAAGAACCCCAGTCTGACTGGGGCATGCAGTGTGGGCCGAAGCCCACCTGCATTAAGCACGACATTACTACCTCAGCTGTGTTGGGCAATGCAATGGGATATTTCTATGTACCGCCGGTGGCTTCCTGGCACCCACCCATGCTGTGGGTCCACAGGGAATTATAAATGCATCTGTTTCCACTTGTAAAGAACCCCAGTCTGACTGGGGCATGCAGTGTGGGCCGAAGCCCACCTGCATTAAGCACGACATTACTACCTCAGCTGTGTTGGGCAATGCAATGGGATATTTCTATGTACCGCCGGTGGCTTCCTGGCACCCACCCATGCTGTGGGTCCACAGGGAGTTGTTACTACATCTGTCCACTTGTAAAGAACCCCAGTCTGACTGGGGCATGCAGTGTGGGCCGAAGCCCACCAGCATTAAACATGACATTACTACCTCAGCTGTGATGGGCACTGCAATGGGATATTTTTATGTACCGCCGGTGGGTTCCAGGGAGCCACCCATGCTGTCGGTCCACAGGGACTTCACAATAGGGAGTTGTACCTGCCTGTGTCTATGAATTAAAAAGCCCGGTCTGACTGGGGCATGCAGACACCTTGACAGAATGAATAGTGTGTGGCACATAGGTTCCCCATTGCTATGCCCACGTGTACAGCTCCTGATGGCGGTGGCACAGGATTATATTTCTCATTGCTTCTGTACAGCATTGTGGGCTATCGCCCCGCCCCTTTTAAAGAGGGTCGCTGCCTAGCCGTGCCAACCCTCTGCAGTGTGTGCCTGCGGTTCCTCCTCATGGCAGACGCACTTATAAATAGACATGAGTGTGGCGTGGCATGAGGGCAGCTGAAGGCTGCGCAGGGACAATTTGGTGTGCGCTGTGGACACTGGGTCGTGCGGGGGGGGTTGGGCAGCATGTAACCCAGGAGAAGTGGCAGCGGAGTGTCATGCAGGCAGTGATTGTGCTTTGTTGGAGGTAGTGTGGTGCTTAGCTAAGGTATGCATTGCTAATGAGGGCTTTTCAGAAGTAAAAGTTGTTGGGAGGGGGGGGCCCACTCTTGCCGGTATTGTGGCTTAATAGTGGGACCTGTGAACTTGAGATGCAGCCCAACATGTAGCCCCTCGCCTGCCCTATCCGTTGCTGTGTCGTTTCCATCACTTTCTTGAATTGCCCAGATTTTCACACATGAAAACCTTAGCGAGCATCGGCGAAATACAAAAATGCTCGGGTCGCCCATTGACTTCAATGGGGTTCGTTACTCGAAACGAACCCTCGAGCATCGCGATAATTTCGTCCTGAGTAACGAGCACCCGAGCATTTTGGTGCTCGCTCATCTCTAGTCACAAGTCATATACTCCACACTGGTCTGTGTCAGTATGTGCCTCCATTCTAGTACTCTGTGGTTGCTTCTGTATTCCATGTATCCGAGGACTGCTACAAAACCTTATTGACACTTCCATCACCAAAACTATGTTCCAAAATATACAAGATGACGGAGAACAAGATGACTTACTGGGTCAGGTGTCCACCTCTGTCTGACACATGATGGGTAAAAGATCTACGAAGAAAGCGCCATTTTACTTTGATGATTTTCAAGTGTGACATTTTGATTCCAGTGTGTCCTGATTGTATCGGAGGATTGCTCTAAATAACTGATTGACACTTCGATGAGTAACATTTTATATCATGATGGACAATATTTTATATATGAAGAAAGAAGCATCAATCTCATAATAAATCAAGGCCAAGCTTCTCTTGGGGGCGGGCCTAATTTTGGATACAATTGGTGGAATGACTTTATATATATATATATATATATGCATCAATGTAATACTTTTCTATGAAATAATTACATACTTAGTCTTGAAGTGTGAACCAAGACCTCCTCGTAATAAAGCTTCGGGCCAGAGGAAGCCAGGAGTCTGTGGTAGAGTCATTTTATATGTGTATTTACTATTATACTGTGTTGATGTATTGATCTAAAGTGGGGAATCTTAAGAAAATTATAGATCAATGTATCAGTTAATTGTTCTTTTATTGGATTGTAAACTAGAAAGATATAGCCTGCTGCTAGTATAAGTAGTGAAGGGGTTAAGCGAAACCTTTTCTACGGACAAGATAAGAGTCTCCAGACTGCCTCCCTTGCATTCCTTTTCACTGAACTCATAACGGTCTCATTGTATATTATAGTAACACCTCAAAAGGTGTAACTTATGTTAATCATTTTAGTTTCAGCCTATTATGTATTATTATTATTAATCTTGGAGGTATGTACTTTTTCTGTGATGTAATTTATAGTATAAAAACCAAATACACCTTAGAATAAATTAGAAATCATCTGATAACGCACAGGCTGGTGTGATTTGTATTTCTCCTGGGTCCAGACTTCTGCACAAGATCTGGGATTGTCTTCTCTTTGATAAACACATAAATTCTCCTTACAGTCGCACAGCAGTCGGTGCTCTGTCAACTAAAACAGACGTTGCAGGGTCCTCAGGGAGGCAGTGTCTGTGGCGGACTTGCGGAAATGTGCGCAGACACGGCGCACCTTGCTGAGCAGGTCAGACAAGTGGGGGTAGTTTTTCAGAAACCGCTAAACCACCAGATTGAAGACGTGGGCCAGGCATGGCATGTGTGTGAGGCTGCCGAGCTGCAGAGCCGCCACCAGGTTACGGCCATTGTCACACACGACCATGCTTGGTTGGAGGCTCAGCGGCGAAAGTCAGAGGTCGGTCTGCTTTGCCAGACCCTGAAACAGCTCGGGTTCTTGCTGATGCTTGCCCACCGCTGTGCTGCCGCGCTGCACGCTACCGACTACTGGTGACGTGCTCACACTTCTTAATTGAGAGGTAGAGGTGGCAGAGGAAGAGGGGCAGGGTTTGGAGGAGGTGGCATAAAACACCGCAGATACCAGCACTGAGGTAGGACCCACTATTCTTGGTGTGGGTAGGATGTAAGCGATCCCAGGCTCTGACTCGGTCCCAGCCTCCACCAAATTCACCCAATGTGCCGTCCGGGAGATATAGTGGCCCTGCCCGCCAGTGCTTGTCCACGTGTCCGTGGTTAAGTGGACCTTCCCAGTAACCGCGTTGGTGAGGGCACGATTTATGTTGCGGGAGACGTGCTGGTGTAAAGCTGGGATGGCACACGGGGAAAAATAGTGGCGACTGGGGACCGAGTAGTGCGGGACCGCCGCCGCCATCATGTTTTTCAAAGCCTCCATTTCCACAAGCCTGTATGGCAGCATCCCCAGGCTGATTAATTTGGCAACATGCACGTTTAAAGCTTGTGCATGCGGGCGGGTGGTGGTGTATTTGTGCGTTCGCTCCAATGCTTGTGGTAGCGTTGAGTTGAGGACGGTGGAGGTGAGGTTGTGGATGCAGGCCGGGAGGTGCTCGTGCCTGTGTCCTGGGAGGGGGATTGGATCTGTGTGGCAGATTGGGGCACAGAGGAAGAGGCAGTGGTGTGCCCCGAGGCAGTGAATGGCCTTTGTCCCACCTTGTTGGGTGCTTGGCCATCATATGCCTGCGCATGCTGGCGATGGTGAGGCTGGCAGTGGTGGTTCCCCGGCTGATCTTGGTGCGACACAGGTTGCACCCCACTGTTTGTCTGTCGTCCGCGCTCTCACTAAAAACATACAAACCTTTGAACACCTAGCCCTCTGCAGGGAGGCTTGCCGCGAGGGGGTGCTTTGGGAAACAGTTGGGGGATTCTTCGCTTTGGCCCTGCCTCTACCCCTGGCCACTCCACTGCCTCTTCCAACCTGTCCTGCTGCTGCACTTGCTTCCCCCTCTGAAGCCCTGTCCTCAGAAGGCTTAGCAAGCCAGGTGGGGTAAGTCACGTCATCGTCCAGCAACTCTTCCTCCGAATCCTCTGTGCGCTCCTCCCTCAGACTTACTGCCCTTACTACTACCTCACTGACAGACAACTATGTCTGATCATCCTCATCCACAAAAAGCTCTTGAGACAGTTGCCAGAAGTCCCCAGCCTCATCACCCGGACTCCGGGAACTTTCCAAAGGTTGGGCATCGGTCACGACAAACTCCTCCAGTGAGAGAGGAAACGTTTTTTTACCGCTCACGGCAGGGACCCGAGAACAGTTCCTGGGAGTCTGCCTGCTCAGAATATTTTCATGGAGTGAGGAGGCTGGGAGGAAGGAGGAGCAGCAGCCAGAGGATTCAGAGATGTAGTCCCTAGGGTGATCGATACATCATTGGAGGCGTTTTCTGCCATCCATGACAGGACCTGCTCGCACTGCTCTGTTTGTAATAAAGGTCTGCCACGCGGACGCGTAAATTGTGTTATAAAGCTGGGGAGCCCAGAAACTTGCCTCTCTCGTAATCCCGCAGCAGCCGGCTGTGATTCACAACTCCCAGGAACTCGGCCTTTGCCTGCACCCTCATTTGGACACCCCGCGTCCGCTTCCTCGACCCTTACCCCTACTCCTCATTATGGCGGATTAAGAATAGAGCAGGGCCCAAATAAATTACCCCACCGAACAGCACTGACAATTGTGGCTTAATTCACCGCACACAGAGACTTGTAGACAGCGGAGGCTCTATGCTGTGACTTGAAAAAATTAACCCGTTGTCTTGCGCTGATACCTAGGGGTGATTTACTGCTCGATAGAGACTTGTAGATAAGAGAGGCTGTATGGAGTGGGAGAAGACTCTAAAGCCAGTGGATAGTGCTGGTAACTGCGGCGATCTCAACGCCACGAAGGAAAGGGTATTGTGAGATGCTCTGCACAGCGGCAAAGCTGAAATACTTTGCAGTGGCCCAGGAAATATTACAGTACTGCTTAGTGGTGAGACCTCTGTCTAATGCACTGCAGACACAGAACTGTATAACTGAAGTCGTTTGCAGTAGGCTAGGAAATGTTTGAGTGCAGCTTTACGGTGAGAGCTGGTTGTACGGCACTGCAGGCTGCGAACGCTATTACTGAAAGGCTGGGAACAGGCCTAGATGCGTAATACAAAAATTGATGCACTACTGCTCCCAGCCAGCCACAACTGTAAAGCACACGGTCAGATGTAACCCTAAGAAGGAGCATTGGGGTTTTTGCACGGAGGATCAGGACTGTATAACTTTCCCTATATAAGTAGCTGTGTCCCTACACTCTGCCTTATCCACTGCAGACAGAGAACGCTATAGTTGAAATAGCCTGCACAGCCCTAGATGCTTAAAAAAAAAAATTGGTGCACTACTGCTCTCAGCCAGCCACAACAGTAATGCACGCTATGAGGAGTAGCCCTAAGAAGGACCATTGGGGTTCTTGATGACAGGATCCTACTCTAACACTTTTCCTATATCAGCAGCAGCACTATCCCTAACCTCTGCCAGCATGCGTCTGAGGCGAGTCGCGGGCGGGACCAGTTTAAGTACTCGGCGGTCACCGGATCGGCCCAGCACTCACTACTGTGGGGGGTAGAGGGCTGGCACGTCACAGCAGGAAGTGGTAATGCCTTCCCCTCATGTCTATTGGCTAGAAAATGGCGCTAAACATGCGCGGGATGGAAATGTAATTGACTCGAGTACCGCGTGTTGTTCAACTTGAGTAACGAGCATCTTGAGTACCCTAATACTCGAACGAGCATCAAGCTCTGACGAGTGTGCTCGCTCATCTCTAGCAGGATAATATTATAAAAAATGCTCACTCTCCCTCGCATACTATATCTCCTTAGAACTCTCTCTGTGCCTATTCCGGACCCTATTTTCTCGACACTTCACCAACAAATGAGCGGCTTTGTCTGGGGGGAAGCTAGGTCCAGGGTGGCATTCTCTATTCTAAATAGACCCTTAAAGTTTGGAGGTATGGGTCTTTCCAACCTTCGTAACTACCATAGAGCCTTTTTAAATCGACCAAAGCAGACATTGGTGTAAAACAGATACAGACAAAATGTGGGCTTCTATGGAATCATCCCTATTGGGGATTACTGACTGGAGAGCATATCTCCTAGTGAACAATGTACAGAGCCAAAGCTGCGTGCAACACCCTCCAACAGTGAAAGCTACTATGCAGGGGTGGGGTGCCATAGGCGCCAGGCCAAACCAGGAGGCGACTATGTCAACAAAAAAGTCTCTCCCACTTATTTGATCCCTGATCTTGCTCTAACCAACTGGCCACATAGAACATCTATGAAGATCATAGATTTATATCAGGGGGATACCATGCTTTCTTTTCCCCAGATACAAGAAAGATACGCAATACCACCTTTGGAATACTACACGTACTTACAAATACACAATTTTCTGGGAGCCTATAAGACTTTCTATGCAACATTACCAAACCCATTAAGTGACCTTCTCAATGGAAATACAACATCACAGAAAAAACTTTCATAAACTATCTACACTAGCCTATCTGGTATTCAAACCTTCAAAAAAACGGTCAATTTCCTCAACTGGGAAAAGGACTTGAACCAAAAAGATCCCCCGGGGACATGGTGTGAGGCCTTGAAATGGGCTCATAGATCCACCTTGTGTGCCTCTCACTGGGAACAGTACTAAAGACTCCTGACTAGATGGTACTGTACTCGTCTTTTCCCATCTGCGACAACCTTAGAGATCTCTCCACTTTGCTGGAGAGGATGCGGAAGAGTCAGATCCCTGCTGCATATATTTTGGTCGTGCCCCCAGATACACGGTTACTGGAGCAAAATCTCACAACAGATACTACCCTCTTTGAGGAACATAGAACCAGAATTAGCCTTGCTCCTTATAGGCATGGAAAACATACCTAGAAGCCATAGAATAATTATTACCCACATATTACATACTGCGCGTATTTTATTAGCGAGGAACTGGAGATCTAAGTACATACCCTCCATAGAAGAAATGCAAGAAGTTGTCAGTCTAAATTGCGTCTATGAAAAACTGATTGCCCACCAGAGAAACACTCTGCCCCAATTCAGGAAAGATTGGGCAGCGTGGATCTAGACGGCAAAAATGCCGTCAGGCTTCGACTAGCCCAGGGTTGCTTCTCCTCCCGCCCCTCCACCATACCCCTCCATAGACTCAGCTCACCACATGGGGACTACTCACTGGACATAAAATTGGCTCCATGTTAGCGTATACTGGACAATCAATCATATCGCCCTTTCTGTTTGTAATTCTTAAGAGTAAATTAAAGGAATGTTATTTTATGCGCTCTTAGAATTGCTGTCTGAAATGCAAATATACGCGTTTTGAGGTACCTTCTGAAGTTCAAGTTTAAGGTTACAAACTTTCCTGATACTCCATCCCCCCTCCCTTATCTCCCCCCCCTTATCTTCCCTCCCCATAAAGATGTAATATGCAATGTTTAAAGTCGATGATGAAAATCATTGTATTCTGTTGCATATTCTGAAATGCCAATAAAACTCAATGTTTAAAACAAGAAGCCTTACCAGGGAGCGACAAGAAACTACCCTGCAGTAAAGCAAAATTTGATCAGCTCAGAATTACCCTTGGGAACATTAATTGGGACAACGTCCTGGAAATAACAGCACAGATGACAAATGGGAGAAGTTTAAAAACATCCTAATTAGTCTTGGGGTGCATTAAAAGAGGCATAGCGGCGAGAACATTATTCTTCCACTATATATGGCACTTGTCAGGCCTCACATGGAATACTGCGCACAGTTCTGGGCACTACTGCTCAGGAAAGATGTTACAGCGCTTGAGGGGGTTCAAAGAAGGGGAACTAAATTAATAAATGGAATGGGAAGACTGGAATACCCAGAGAGGCTATCAAAACTGGGATTATTTACCCTGGAACAAGGACGGCTAGGGTGCGATCAGATAACTATGTATAAATACATTAGGGGACAATACAAGGATCTCTCCCAGGATCTGTTTATACCCAGGACTGCGACAGTAACAAGAGGGCATCGGCTATGTCTAGAAGAAATCAGGTTTCATCACCAACACAGAAGGGGGTTCTTTACTGTGGAACTCTCTGCCTGAGGACGTGGTGATGGCAAAATCCATAGAGGAATTTAAGCTCTGTGATATTACAGGTTATAGACATTAGGTGACCAGCGGGGTTGTTGATCCGGGTCTTACAGTCCGGTAGGGACTCAAACATTAATCCAGGGATTAACGGGAAGGAATTTTTTCCTCCAAATGAGCTGAATTGGCATCTGCCTCGTTGTTTTTCTTTTGCCTTCTTCTGGATCAACAAGGGGGAAGGGGTAGAAACAGGTTGAACTAGATGGACATTGCCTTCATTCAGCCTAACATACTATGTTATGCTTGCATTGAACACAAGAAGCTGTGGCCATGCCTAAGACAAATGGGAATCCCGGGACATCTGGGGCAACTCATATAGTCGTTAGATGTGAACCAAGAGGCTGCAGTCAGGACCTCCAATATTAACACGCTGCATCTTATCCCCTGTATGCAGAAGTGATCTTGTGGTAATGCAATTTGGATGAGTCCAACATCGGCGTCAAGATCGGTGGAAGAAACATCAACGACCACAGATCTGAAGATGAAACTAAAAGTTAACCCCTTAGTGACCAAGCCCGTTTGCACCTTAATGACCAACTAATTTTTCAATTTTTTTATCGTCACATTGCAAGAGCCATAACTTTCTAATTTTTCCATTGACAGCCGTATGAGAGCTTGTTTTTTGCAATATATGTTGTATTTTTTCTATTGCCTTGTTTTGGGGTACATATAATGAATTCTATCACTTTTAGAAGAGCAATTTTTTTAGGGGGATTGAGGGAAAAAAAAGACATTTGTATTTTGGATTTCAGTGTGCAAAAAAATAATGTGATATTCTTCCCAGGATCAGTGCGATTCCAGCGATACAAAGTTTATAAAGTTTTTTATGTTTGGCTATTTTTGTACACAAAAACTTTTTTTTAAGATTTCTTTTGTGTCGCCACATTCCAAGAGCCAGAGCATTTTTATTTTTCCATCGAAGGAGCTCTATGAGGGCTTGTTTTTGGCAGGGTGAACTCAAGTCTTCGTTTAGGCCACTTTTGTGAACATATAACACTTTAATTGCTTTCTCTTCCATTTTTTTCTAGAGGCAAGATTAACAAAATCTGCAATTTTGGCATGTTTCTTTTTATATTTAACAGTGTGGTATAAATAATGTTATATTTATTCTGTAGGCCGATACAATTATGTCATTACTCATTACCAAATTTATATAGGGTTTTTTTTTCTTGCAACTTTTAAATAAAAAAATAAAATAAAATAATTTTTAGATTTTTTTTAATTGCTGCATTCAAAGACCACTAACATTTTTTTGTCAATGGTGCTGTGGAAGGATGGGCAGGATGACCTGTACTTTTGATTTGTATCATTTGTTGTTCCATGTGACATTTTGATCACTTCTAGTCCGTTTTTTACAAGGCAAAATGGGCAAAATTAACTATTTTCACCATTTTTTCCCTCCTCTTCATGGCATGTGCCTTGTCAGTTAAATAATGTACTAACTTTTTCTCTGAATAAAAAAAAAATATCATAGAGAGCGGCTATATACTTATTGATAAACTGATACAAGAGGGCAGGCATATACACCCCCAACATGCAGACAGCCAGACTACTAAATGGAGGAGCCAGTAAGCCATATGAAGGAGCCCGAGGGGGGCGGCTGCTTAGTGCTTCTTCCTGCACAGACGAGTAGATACAGGGTGTCAGGCCACATGGTACTTGTAGTGCTCCATGCAGGCTCACAGCCTAATAATGCCACCATATTTGGATCCAGTGGGATGTCCTGCCCCACACAGGTGAACCACATCAGCACCGGCCCCCCAGCATTCCATGGCAGCACTGCATGTTACCGATAAATAAAGACTCTCGCACTCCGGCCACATAATGAGAGCTAATGGATGATGCTTGGAGCGGTCGGCGGTAAAAGAAGACCCGGCCGCCAAACAACACGCTGGATTAAAGCCGACACCAACATGATGGAACTGAAAGAAGCCGCACAACACTGAACCGCGTGGAGAGCGCCGATCCGTAAAGTGTCCGAGAGGCGGCCGACTACACGGATACAGATAGAACATGTCTGACCTCATCACAAGCAACAACCCCTCCGGCGTCTCTTACCTGCCGGCCGGAGTCACATGCAGAGCTCTGATACTGTAATATAATGTAGGTGATATCAGTGTGCTGCATATGTGGATATATATCCTCTGTCTGATAGAGACAACAGCAGGGACCAGGACCTGCTACACTGCCCTGGGACCTGTGATGATGTCACCATCATGTGATCAGTATATAAGGGGAGGAGCTCAGCAGTGAGAAGGAGAAGTGGTGGATGAAGGACCTGTGATGACATCACCGTCAACTGATCAGTATATAGGCGGCGGAGCTCAGCAGTGAGGAGAAGTGGTGGATGAAGGACCTGTGATGACATCACCATCATGTGATCAATATATAAGGGGTGGCATATATTTATATTCCACAACATTTCTGCTTGATTCAACCCAAACAACCAATCAGGTTGTGAATCGAGCAGAAGTATTGTAGAATATAGAAATATGCTAAGGGGTGGAGCTCAGCAAAGAGGAAGTGGTGGATGAAGGACCTGTGATGACATCACCGTCAACTGATCAGTATATAGGCGGCGGAGCTCAGCCGTGAGAAGTAGCAGATGAAGGCTTTGTGATGTCGGTGATGTGACGGGAGAGACGAGGCTCCTGTGATCTGTGAAGGGGGTGAAGGACAGACACCAACTCTTAGTACTAAGCAGAATGATATATAAAGGTGGGAATTCCTGACAACAAGCCCCTCACACAGCGACCGGTCATAGGAGGAGGCGGCTTAGTATTATACTTGTACATAGATGAGGCCTCTGCAGGGTGTCGGTCACACAGTTACATGTAGGCCACTATGCAGGCTTACAGAGGAGCGGCCCCTCACACAGCGACCGGTCATAGGAGGAGGCGGCTTAGTATTATACTTGTACACAGATGAGGCCTCTGCAGGGTGTTGGTCACACAGTTACATGTAGCGCACCATGTAGGCTAACCGCTTATTAGAGATTTTACATAAAATACCCCAGTGTGTGTCCTCTCGATCCACACTATATAACAAGACTATACACATTTAACACTGTCTATTTTTGGCTTGAAGCATACGCAAAATACCTCGCAGTTTGCGTAGCATTTTGACGCAGTGCATTATACAACATGATCAACACTAGGAGTAAGGGTCGAGAACGTGGATGCGTGTGTCCGAATGAGGGTGTGGGCAGAGGCCGAGCTCCTGGGCGGGAAACAGCGCCTGCTGCTGAGGGATTAGTAGAGCGCCGTGTATCTATACTCCCTAGCTTCCTCTCACAGTTTACAGGTCCGCGTGGTACACCATTATTAAAACCACAACGGTGCGATCAGCAAATGACATGGATAGCGGATAACGCATCCAGTAATTTATCCACTGCTCAGTCTTCCACGCAGTATACTCACGCTAGCCAAGGGACTGGACCTGTGAGTCCTTACGCTGATCCTCCTTCCTTCCAACCTGGTCACTCCAGAAAAAGGAGAGATTCCAAACAGGCATACTCACAGGAACTGTTCTCAGGTCCCATCCCTGAGTCGCAAACAACAGTTCATGAGCCACCTGAGGAGTTTGGTGTGACCAATTCCCAAAATTTGGACCTTTCAAAGTCTCAGCGAGATAAGGGTGAGGACTTCCAAGTAGTGTCTCAAGAGGTATTTGTTGATGATGATGTTGATGATGATGAGACACAGTTGTCTGTCAGTGGGGTTGTTGTTAGGGCAGTAAGCCTGAGGGAGGAGCAGACTGAGGATTCAGAGGAAGAGCTGGTGGATGATGAGGTGACTGACCCGACCTGGGTTGGTAAGCCTACTGAAGACAGGGCTTCAAAAGGGGAGGCAAGTGCAGCACCAGAACAGGTTGGAAAAGGCAGTGGGATGGCCAGATGGAGAAGCAGAGCCAGAGCAAGTAATCCCCCAACTGTTCCCTACAGCACCTCCTCACGGCAAGCTCCCGTGCAGAGGGCTAGGTGTTCGAAGGTCTGGATGTTTTTTAAGGAGAGCGCGAACGACCGACGAATAGTTGTGTGCAACCTGTGCCACACCAAGATCAGCAGGGGAGTCACCAGTACCAGTCTGACCACCACCAGCATGCGCAGGCATATGATAGCTAAGCACCCGACGAGGTGGAACAAAGGCCATTCACCACCTGCGGATCACACCACTGCTTCTTCCCCTGTGTCACATGCTGGCACCGAGATGCAATCCCCCTCCCAGGACACAGGTACGAGCATCTCCCACGCTGCACCCACCCCTTCACCTGCACTGTCCTCCACTGTGTCCCAGTGCAGCATTCAGCGCAAGCGCAAATATGCAGCCACCCACCCACATGTACAATCGCTAAATGTGCATATCTCCAAATTGCTGAGCCTGGAGATGCTGCCATATAGGCTGGTAGAAACTGAGGCTTTCAGCAACCTCATGGCGGCGGCCGACCCTCGCTACTCTGTCCCTAATCGACACTATTTTTCCAGGTGCGCTGTCCCTGCCCTACACCAGCACGTGTCATGGAATATCAACCATGCCCTCAACAATGCGGTTGGTGGGAAGGTCCACTTAACCGCCGACACATGGACAAGTGCTGGCAGGCAGGGAGACTACATCTCTCTGACGGCACATTGGGTTAACCTGGTGGAGGCTGGGACCGAGTCTGATCCTGGGTCCGCTGACGTGCTTCCCACACCGAGGATTGCGGGTCCTACCTCGGTCATGGTTTCTCCAGCTTATTATGCTGCCTCTTCCAACCACTCCCCCTCCTCCTCCCCCTCCACCTCTCAATTACCATCTGTGACCACGTCGCCTTCAGTCAGTAGCTCGCGGCGCTGCACCACTGCCGTGGGGAAGCGTCAACAGGCTGTGCTGAAACTCCTGAGCTTAGGTGACAAGAGGCACACTGCCCAAGAGCTGTTACTGGGTTTGATGGACCAGACAGATCTGTGGCTTTCACCGCTGAACCTCCAACCAGGCATGGTCGTGTGTGACAATGGGCGTAACCTGGTGGCAGCTCTGCAGCTTGGCAGACTAACACACGTGCCATGCCTGGCCCACGTGTTCAATCTTGTGGTTCAGCGCTTTCTTAAAAACTACCCCAATTTGTCTGACCTGCTCAACAAGGTGCGTTGTGTGTGCGCACATTTTAGAAAGTCCACCACAGATGCTGCCACCCTCAGGACACTGCAACATCGCTACCAGCTGCCAGTTCACAGACTGTTGTGCGACGTGCCCACGCGCTGGAATTCAACTTTGCACATGTTGGCCAGGGTTTACGAGCAGCGTAGAGCCATTGCTGAATACCAGATGCAACATCCTCGTCAGAGTGGTAGTCAGCCTCCGCACTTCTTCACAGAGGAGTGGGCATGGATGTCTGACATCTGTCAGGTGTTAGGAAACTTTGAGGAGTCAACACAAATGGTGAGCGGCAATGCCGCCATTATCAGCGTAACCATCCCACTGCTTTGCCTGCTGAGAAGGTCACTGCTAAGCATTAAGGCCGACACTTTGCGGATAGAACATGAGATGGGGGGTGACAATACGTTGCTTGATAACCAGTCCACCCTCGGGTCTGTTTCTCAACAAGTATTGGAGGAGGAGGAGGAAGAGACTGCTGCCCACACAGCAGAGGGTACCCATGCTACTTCCTACACATCTGTTCAGCGTGTATGGGCTGAAGAGGAGGAGGAGGAGACTGAGAGTCATCCTCCTAGTGAGGACAGCAATGTGTTGCATACTGGGACTCTGGCACACATGGCTGACTTCATGTTAAGCTGCCTTTCCTGTGACCCTTGCATTAGACGCATTCTGGCCAACACGGATTACTGGGTGTTCACCCTTCTTGACCCACGGTATAAGGAGAACCTTTCAACTCTCATTCCCGAAGAGGAAAGGAGTACGAGAGTGATGCAATACCACAAGGCCCTTGTGGAAAAGCTGATACAAAACTTTCCATCTGACAATGCTAGCAGTAGAGGAGGTAGTTCAGTTGGCCAACTAGCAGGGGAGACGAGGGGAACAGGCAGCATGTCCAGTACAGGCAGGGGAACACTCTCCAAGGCCTTTGCCAGTTTTATGGCACCCCAGCCAGACTGTGTCACCACTCCCCAGTCTAGGCTGAGTAGGAGGGAACAGTGTAAAAAGATGGTGAGGGAGTACATAGCCGACTGTACCAATGTCCTAAGTGATGCCTCTGCTCCATACAACTATTGGGTGTCAAAGCTGGACACATGGCACGAACTTGCGCTGTACGCCTTGGAGGTGCTTGCCTGCCCTGCTGCTAGCGTGTTATCAGAGAGGGTGTTTAGTGCTGCTGGGGGGATTATCACGGATAAACTTACCCATCTGTCAAATGACAGCGCTGACAGGCTTACACTTATTAAACTGAACAAAGCCTGGATTTCCCCAGACTTCTCTTCTCCACCAGTGGAAAGCAGCTTAACATAAAGTATCTTTAAGCCTTAAGCTGGAACTGGAGAACCATGCACCCTCTATCACCCCAAAAAAGGGTAGAAGTAGCTTGGTCTATCCTTTTCCGATCTTCCTCCCCCTCCTTCTCCTCCTAAACCAGCATGTCAGCACGCTGAACAGCCAATTCTTCAGAGGGTCAAAAGGCTATGAGAAAACTATTTTTTCGTAGGGCTGCCTCCAGGCTCTGTCAAAACATTTTTTTCTGAAGGCCCCCTCCAGGTTCTGGCCCTCAATTTTGAAGAAGTTCACCACTAGACTTCAGCAAATGTGCTGGTTCCAGCTTCATACGCCCACATAGTCCACAAATGTATCCCAGCGCAGTGTCTAGCTATCTGATTTGGTCACTCTAATTTCTTCATAGTACATGCTGTCTTTCCCTGGGGCACTGGTTAAAAAGCCCCTCGGGGAGAGGCAGGGGCTGGGACAGGCGGTAGCTTGCCTATCGGTGGACCGCCACCTGGATCCCATTAAGCAAGTACGAGCTGTTACTCAAAAAAATCTTTCAGGTTTTTACCTTCACTCTTGGTAAACAAATCTTTAAGGGGTTCACCTGCACTCTGGATAAAAAAATCTTTTGTTTTAGAATGGGTTGTTGAATTGTGGAGATGTGCAGAAGTACTGGCATCTGAGTCCCCTTTATACCCACGTTTGTGGCTCATGAAAATTTGTGACGGAGGTGGCATGGGATTGGAATTATGATCATTAATTTATCAGCAATTCTCATCAGCATTGTGGACTACTGCCCACAATTTCAAAGAGGGTCGCTGCCTGGCCCTGCCAACCCTCTGCAATGTGTGTCTCCTGTTCCTCCTCATCCAGTATGTACTTATAAATAGAAATGAGGGTGGTGTGGCTATCAAGTGACCGTGTGGCATGAGGACAGCTGAATGCTGCACTGGGAAAAATTTCAGTACGCTGTGGACTACTGAGTAGGCCAAGGGGTGCGCCTTACCCCATCTGGGATGGCGACAGCTGGACTCTGCGCTGGGAAAAATTTTAGTTCGCTGTGGACTACTGAGTAGATGAAGGGGTGCGCCTTGCCCCATCTGGGGCAAGATGTGACCAAGCGGTCTTCAATAATCTATTGGCATCTCAATGTCCATTAATCAAAGCTTCTGTAGATGTGTCTCAACAGAGAATGGAGTCGTAGGTAGACCTTTCAGCTCTGTCACCCCTTCAGTTTATTCCTGAATTTGAGGAGGAGTCAATGAAAATACCCGAACCTGTTAAACAATTTTTCTCTCTCCTGACATCCGCTGTCATGAGAGCACTGGAAAGCCACCATGCACATTAGCTAAAAGGGGCGGGTTTTGGCCAATTAAAATCCGATGTGTATGGCCAGACTAAGACTGCCATAATAGTAACAGAAACGTGTGCTTCATAACTAAATAAAATTACATAATGTCTTGTTTATACTAACAGCATATAAATGCAAGTTTCTTAGTGCGCATTTTGAGCAAAACATGTTAGCCCATTTTCCACGACCAGGTGAATCTTAGTCAATGAGTTCCTAGCTCTAAAGGCACTCTAGCTCTGACGGCAGCCGCTTATGTCATAAACGCTATTCACTAATCTGTCCAAGCTGTTTTAGTGGGAGTATATAGCCAGGTGTCTAGCTTTCCCATTCAATTGAGGGCTTTTTGCCTAAAAGAGATGTCTTCATATGTACAAACCCATCTAATAAGGGTAGAGTGGCACTATGGTGGTCGCAATGCACAGAGGGATTTTTCGTTGGTTGCATCTTCGATGGGAACCCCTAAAAAGTTGCAAGTTGGTGTAAAAATGAGATTGTCAAACGTTCAGCTTGATCAGATAACATTAGAACCTGTCTCATCAACCTTAAAGTATTCTAAAACAGATGTTTTCTGTAAAAAAAAAAAAAAAAAAAAAAAGTTTTTTTTTCACTAAAAAACTTGAATGGTTTATCCTAGGATCGTGTTATTTTTTAGTTTTGTAGAGAGTGTACCTGGCTTCAATTTTTACTTCCACAATTTGTTTCACTCCTCACAGTGTCCTGTGATTTATCCTCTGGCATAGATTTTAGGCTGCAGAAGCCTATCTATAGGGATCGAACTAAGCTGTGTCATTAGCTACTGATTGGCTGGAATCGGCACGTGACGGGGCGGAGCTACACGGAGCTACACGGAGCCCCATTGAAGAAAGCAGAAGACCCGGACTGCGCAAGCGCGTCTAATTTGGCCATTCGACCATTTTAGACGGCGAAAATTAGGCGGGCTCCATGGAGACGAGGACGCCAGCAGCGGAGCAGGTAAGTAAAAAACTTTTTATAACTTCTGTATGGCTCATAATTAATGCACAATGTACATTACAAAGTGCATTATTATGGCCATACAGAAGTGTATAGACCCACTTGCTGCCGCGGGACAACCCCTTTAAGGCAGAAGGAAGACCCACAGCAGTTACGCTGTACACTGCAGGGAACTGGGAAAGGCGAGTATAAACTAGTTTATTATTTAAACATATGGGGAGCTTGTTTGCATTACATTTAAATAATTGGGGCAACCCTTTAAAGCATTAAATCTAAGCAGGTAGATGAAGAAATGGGGAAAGAAAGAAATATTAAGTAAACTATCATGATCACTTAGATCACATGGAATATTGCTCTATGATTTTACAGCTGTAGGTTGATGGTATAAAAAAGGAAATTGAAGGCAGGCTATAAAAACAAAACTGTTTGTGGATTAACCCCTTGAGTGGCAGGTTTCCTACCACCCTGTCAGACCCACCAGGGCAGGTTTTTTAAAATGGTCTAATCATTGAATTTCAACTAATTTTGCAGTTGCGTCTCAAGAGCCATAACTTTTTCACTTTTCCATCGACATGGCCATATAAGGGCTTGTTTTTTGCGGGACAAGTTGAGAATTTTTAAACAGGGGGGGAGAAAAAAAGAAATGGGGAAAAAAGAAAAAAAGGGGCCATGTCATTAAGGGGTAAAATAATGCATTAACTTCCTTCTCTGGGTCATTACGATGCATGGATACCACATGTGTGATTGTATTTTTTATTATTTTTTTTTACTTTTGTTTTTTTTTAACTTTTTTTTTTTTTTGTCCCTTTAGGGAACTTCCACAGGGACCCATCAGGACCCCCTGATCACATTCCGGGGGTCCGATGGTGACAGCCCTTTACATGCTGCAGTGACAGCCCTTTACATGCTACAGTCACATAGACTGCAACATGTAAAGTGTTAACACAGCAGAGATCGGAGGTTTTCTCTGAACTCTGCTGTAAGAGCTGGTACCTAGCTGTCCTCTGACAGCCAAGCATCAGCTCTCCCTGCCACAGAGACCATCGGCTTGCTTCTGACAAGCCGATGGTCTCTATGGCAACCTGTAAACAAAGCAGGAGACTTAGAAGCAGGAGATTGCCGGCAGATCGGCAATATCTTCTGCTGGTTTTTCAAAGCCCTTGCTTTGTTCTCTGTGGGTCTGTGCAGGCAGAGCACAATGTCACAGCTTGTGGCATTGTGCTCTGCAGCTCCCATAGTGATACATAACCCGGAAATCTTCCGGGCTATATCGCTTTGGGCAGTGGAGCTCGTCCCGGCATGCCACTCAAGGGGTTAAAGGGGTTTTCCAGGCAAAAATACTATTTATGACCTATCTTCAGCTTGTTTTAACCCTTTCCCTATGCTGCAGTAGTTTTTTTTATCACTGCTATTCCAGGGCCATAAACTTTTATTTTCTCCGTTGACTTAGATTAAATAATCCCCTAAAAATTATTTTTTTCTCTGCAGTAAAAAGCCCTCGTACATCTATCATGTAGTGTACCGAAAAACTTTGAAGTGGAGGGAAATAAAATAAAATGCATTGTGCAAACGTTTTGATGTTTAATGGTATAGTTCAAACTTTTAAAGACATGGCTGTAGCAATTACACTTTTGTAAATCATTTTTATACATGATAAACGGGAAAAGACGGATTCTTGATTTTTAAAATTTTCTTTATTTTGTTAATTGTGAGAATGCGATCACCTGATCATTTATGCTATGCAGTGTAATATTTCTGTATTGCAGTGTATAGTGCCATCAGCACTATCCTATTACACCCCGAGTGCTAATACAGCAGAAATGGAAGCCTTCACTAAGCCCCGGCTTCCATCATATTTGACACACTGCTAAAGTTGACACAATATTCTAAAATAAAATGGAAAAGGGGTGATTTTTGATTTTTTAAATTTTCTTTTTCTATATATTTGTAAATATATACTATACTAGTATCAACAAGTAAAATAGACATTTAGGCCACATGTCCACGGGGAAAATCAGATCCGCTGCAGATTCTACATGTAGAATCTGCAGCGGGTCCCTCCTGCCCCGCGGACATGAGCGCCGAAAATAAGAATTTAAAAGTATTTACCATCCGGCGCGGGCGGAGAAGATCAGCTGTTCCTCACGGCCGGATCTTCATTTTCGGCCGGCGGATGAATTCCTGACGCCGGCGGCACGTCGCCGGCACGTCGCCGACGTGCCGCGCGCATGCGCCGGGCACATCCGCCGAGCCGAAGCAAGGAAGATGCGGCCGTGAGGAACAGCTGACCTTCCCCGCCCGCGCCGGATGGTAAATACTTTAAATTCCTATTTTAGGTCTCCCGCGGATCCGGACGGCTTCCATAGGCTTCAATAGAAGCCCGCGGGAGCCGTCCCCGCGGGAGACCCGCACGAAAATGGAGCATGGTCCGGATTTTTCCATGCTCCATTTTTTTTTAAATCCCTTTTATTGACGATCCGCGGGTATTTATCTACCCGCGGGTGGTCAATGCATCCCTATGGGGTGCGGATCCGCGCGCGGGAGATCCGCTGCGGATCCTAAATCATATTTTGCCCGTGGACATGAGCCCTTATCCTGCACTGTGATCTTTGTAAATAATATGCAAAGTCAAAAAATGGAACAAAAAGTTGCAAGCATCCAAATATTATACCACTGAATACTGTAGCTCACCGCACAACAAAGAAGCGCACAACAATGGAAAAATAAAAAGAGTGCTTCAAATTTGGCAAAAGAGACCAAATTTTTTTTAATTAGAGATTATTTTTCTTCTTCACAGTACTTTTTGGTATTGCTGTAATTGGACTGACTTGCAGAATGAAGTTTATATTATGTTTGCTGCTCAGTAAATGCTGTAAAAATTAAGCACTCAAAAAACTGAATTTGTCTTACGTTCTGCTCAAAAAACTGAAAAAAAAACTTTTCAATACATTTCTCACACACCAGACAAAAATATTGTTTTTCTCTACGTGAGTTCTGATGAGCTTTCAAAATTTCCTCGTAAAACAGTTTATACATAACAAAGATCAAAATAGCTTCTTCCCTAAGTGATTTTTCTGATGCTCCCTACATTTTTCATTAGTGGCAAAACATTTCCCACATTCTATCTTGTGTGAATTCTCTGATGTTTAACAAGATTTGACTTAACTGTAAAATTCTTCCCACATTCTGAACATGAATATGGCTTCTCCCCTGTGTGAATCCTCTGATGTTGAACAAGATATGATTTATCTTTAAAACTCTTTCCACATTCTGAACATGAATACGGCTTCTCACCTGTGTGAGTTCTCTGATGTTTAACAAGATGTGACTTAATTGTAAAACTCTTCCCACATTCTGAACATGAATACCGCTTCTCCCCTGTGTGAATCCTCTGATGTTTAACAAGATATGACTTAGCTGTAAACCCCTTCACACATTCTGAACATGAATATGGCTTTTCTCCTGTGTGAGTCCTCTGATGCTTAACAAGATCGGACTTATTTCTAAAACTCTTTCAACATTCTGAACACGAATACGACTTCTACTCTGCATGAATCCTCTGATTTTTAACAAGATCGGACTTATTTGTAAAACTCTTCCAACATTCTGAACACGAATACGGCTTCTCCTCTGCATGAATCCTCTGATGTTTACCAAGATCGGATTTCCATGTACAACCTTTCCCACATTCTGAACATGTGTACGGCTTTTCTCCTGTGTGCATTTTCTGATGTGAGGCAATATTTGATTTTGATGTAAACCATTTACCACATTCTGAACATGAATAACACTTCTCTCCTGTATGGATTCTTTGATGTGTAATAAGATTTGATTGGTATGTAAAGCATTTTCCACATTGTGAACATGAAAATGGTTTTTCTCCTGTGTGATTTCTCTCATGATTAAGAAAGTCTGATTTGTACTGAAAACATTTCCCACATTCTGAGCATGAAAATGGCTTCTCTCTTGTGTGACTTTTTTTGCATTTAATATTTGATTTACTTGTAAAATTTTTCTCACATTTTGAATTTAAAAATGCTGTTTGCTCTTCTAAATGAATTGTTAGATGATTTTTGAGTTCTGAACATGGAAATTGCTTCTTCTCTGTGTGACTTCTCTCATGTATAATACAATTTGCTTTATCTGTCAAACAATTCCCATATTCTGAATAGGAGTATGGCTTCTTATGTAAACTGTGATTTCCTGGCTGTACATGAACGGTAGTAAGCTTTTCTTCCGAAGAATGCTGTATAATTTCTTCTACTGTATAATTAGGTGATAACATGGATTTTCTCTCAGATTTCTCACTGGGATTATCTGTTAGGATTAAAATGAATTGAATTATATATTTTTATCTTCAAATCACAAAGTAGACAAACTTATCATCAGATAAAGCTGGACTGTAGCTGCAATGAAAGCTTAACTGAAAAGAGAAGTAACAGGATTCTCTCCTCTGGATACAGGTAAGCATGGAGTACAGCTATAACAGTGCAGAGCCCAGCTTTATCTGATGAAGGGGTTTTGCCCAAAATTCATTATATGCAGGTTTAAATAAAAGAGAAGTCAGGCCACGCCTTAATTGTGAGATTCATTCCATGCTATTGAACATGTGCGCCACATCCTAGTTTCCTTTTATCCACCCTCTGATTCACCATGCTCACTCACTTATAGTGTAACCATTACCCAGATCCACAGCACAGATTGTACTATTGTTGGCGACTCCGTTCGCTAGAATCATCTAAACTGCACTGTTTGTTGGGAACTGAACAGCGTCGGGTGAACCCTATTGACTATAATGTGGTCCACCCACTCCCTGCCGAGCTGCCCGACTTTTTCTTCTGGCATTTTCAGCCACATCCATGATGGGATCACAGACCGGAGGTTCTGACGTAGATCTAAAACCACCCTAACAGAATTAGAACCTGATATCCAGGAGGATAAAGTGGAGTGGGTCATGAATCAGCCACAAATTCATAACGCCCCTGGAATCGATTGCATACCTGCTGACCTCCCCAATCCCCTGCCAGTCCAGATGCTAACAACAGTTTTCGTGCCCAAAATAATAGCCCTGATATCTCATGCAAGCAAAATCCTACTGAAGATTATACAAGAATGCATGACAGTGACAGTGGGATGGAAACTCCCTGACAGACAAGCTGGGTTTCACCAAGAAGGAGGGATAAGAGACCAAATTGTAAATCTCTAATGGATCATGGTGTAGATATGCTTTATCCATTACAGCAAAGCCTTTGCTTTCATTGTGCATGAGAAGCTGGGAATCCCGGGACATCTGGGCAACTCATACAGTCATTGGCTGCGAACCAAGAGGTTGCAGTCAGGACCTCCAATGGGAACACGAAATGGTTCAAAATCAGGAAAGGCGTACGCCGAGGCTACATTGTTCAACCTGTATGCAGAGGCAATCTAGAGCCAATGTAATTTACACTAAGCCAACATCAGAGTCAAGATCAGTGGAAGAAACATCAATAATCTCAGATCTGCAGATGATACAACCTTGTGGCAGAAAGTCAGGAGGATCTTTAACAACTGATACTAACAGTTAACCCCTTAGAGACAAAGACTCTTTGCACCTAAATGACCAAGTAATTTTTCAGATTTTTTCATCAACTCATTACAGAAGCCATAATATTTTAATTTTTCCATTGACATATCCATATGAGGGCTTGTTTCTTGTGGGACAAGTTGTATTTTTTAATTGCATCATTTCTGGGTACTTATTAAAAGTTATACAATAAATTATGTTTTTTAGGGCCTTTAGTGTGCAAAATAAATAATGTAATTTCATTCATCTTCGGGTCAGCCCGAGTCCAGTGATGCCAAATTTATACAGTTTTTTATGTTTAGCTATATTTGTATACAAAAAAATAACTATATATAGTTTGTGTTGCCGCTATCCAAGAGCCGAAACATTTTTATTAGAGATGAGCGAGCCTACTCGGCCACGCCCCTTTTTCACGCGATTTTCGAGTGCTTCCGTAATCGGGTGAAAAGATTCGGGGGGCGCCGTGGGTGAGTGGGGGGTTGCAGCGGGGAGTGGGGGGGGGGGGGGGAGAGGGAGAGAGAGAGGGCTCCCCCCTGTTCCCCACTGCTACCCCCGCTCCGCCACGCCTCCCCCCGCCCCCCGGTGCCCCCCCCCCCCCGAATCTTTTCACCAGAGTACAGAAGTACTCGAAAATCGCGGTGCTCGATCGATCGATCAATTACTCGAAACGAGTAGGTTCGCTCATCTCTAATTTTTATTTTCCTTTTCCATTGAGTTCTATAAGGGCTTGTTTTTTGTGGGGTGAACTCCAGTCTTTTAGGAACAGATAACATTTTGATCACTTTTTATTCCATATTTTCTAGAGGCAAGATTAACAAAACCTGCAATTCTGGCATGATTTTTTAAAATTTTTAATGGCATTCACAGTGCAGTATAAATATTATGTTAAATTAATTCTGCAGTTCGGTACGATGATGTCATTACAAATTTATATAGTATTTTTGCCTTGCAACTTTCTCACCATTAATTTATTTTTTTATTTATCACTGTTTCAAAGACCCCTAATCTTTTTTTGCCAACTGTGTGTGAAAGGTTTTTTTTGTGGAATGAGTTGTACTTTTTATTAGTACCATTGTTGATACATGTGATGTTTTGATCATTTCTATTCTGTTTTTTGGAAAGCGAGAGGCAAAATTGTCTATAATCGCCATGTGTTTTGTATTCTTTTTCCTGGCGTGCGCGGTGTCGGTTAAATAATGTACTAACTTTTTTCTCTGGGTAACTATGAATGCAGCAATACCAGAAATAGGAATTTTTATTAAGTAGAGGGGGAAAGGTGGGGGTTTGGTGTTTGCATTTTTTTATCTTTTAACTTTGTTTTTTAACTATTTTCGTCCCACTTGGGGGCTGGATTATCAGCATTTTTTATCACTCTTCTAATATACTACTATATATGAGTAAAGTAGTGCATTAGAAAGCCTATGCACATCAACCAGAGCCTGAGCGACATAGGCCACCATAGCTGGCAAACATGGGTGCCTTTCAGGTGCCATAGCAACCCACACCCTCTCTCAGCCTTTTACATGCCGTGATCACACTGACCATGGTGTGTAAAGGGTTAAAGACCGGGGATCTGAGGTTTCTTCTTGTTGTTGTTTAATACAAACAGCTGATTTAGAATTCATAAGTTCGTACACATGGTTTATGCTATGTAAAACGACGAGTGTGATATAAATGTCTTTGTACCTATTTTTATTGAAAAATATGCAAAATCAATAAAGAGAAGTTTGGAAAAAAAACATGCAAATGATGGAACTGAAAGAAGCTGCACAACACAGAACCGCATGGAGAGCGCCGATCCGTAAAGTGTCCGAGAGGCGGCCGACTACACAGATACAGATAGAACATGTCTGGCCTCACCACAAGCAACAACCCGTCCGGCGTCTCTTACCCGCCGGCCGGAGTCACATGCAGAGCTCTGATATCAGTGTGCTGTATATATGTATATATATATTTATCCTCTCGATGATAATCGGGGGAACAGCACAGACCAAGACCTGCTACACTGCAATAGCTGAAGGACCCGTGATGATGTCACAGTCATAGTCATGTGATCAGTATATAAGGGGAAGGGCTCAGCAGTGAGTAGAAGTGGTGGCTGAAGAACCTGTGATGATGTCACTATCATGTGATCAGTATATAAGGGGGGAGCTCAGCAGTGAGAAGTGGCAGATGAAGGCTCTGTGATGCCGGTGATGTGACGGGAGGGACTGAGCTCCTGTGATCTGTGAAGAGGGTGAAGGACAGACATAAATGCCTGCAATATGCAGTATGTCATATGGCAAAGGGGCTTACAGAGGAGCGGCCCCTCACACAATGACTGGTCATAGGAGGAGGCGGCTTAGTGTTATACTTGTACATAGATGAGGCCTCTGCAGGGTGTCGGTCACACAGTTACATGTAGGGCACCATGCAGGCTTACCGCCTATTAGTGACCCCCATACTATTACCTCAGATGGGCCGTGCCACACCTTATGTACCCCACAAAGTACTGACACCCCAAGATCCTCCAGCATTCTAAAGCCAAACTGCTTCCTGCAGACATAAGTGGGAGATATTAGTGAGATTTTGGACAAAGTACACAAGTTCATGATACACATCAAAGGTCTTCATTGTCTTGTGAGCCCCCACACTGACAATACAAACCTCCAACTTACCTAAAAACCATAAAATAATGTTTTTTTTCACAGGTATGCTACAAAGTAGAAAATTTGTAGCATGTTCTATTTTTCTGTGAGTCCGCAGAAATCTCGCCCATTGAGTCTTATCCGAGTGCCATGTGATTTTTAGTTTTTCCATGTGAAAAGTGTGCATGAAAATCACATGTTCAGTGATGAGTTGTGACTTTTTTTGCAAATCGCAATTCACTTGCAGTAAACATCGCAAATTCACCAGTGCAATATCAGTCTAAGTTATTTCGGACCCATGTTGCGTTCGGCCATGTGAATGCACCCTAACAAAGACGCCCCACCAGAGCTCTAAGCCTCAGATCCCTAAGTGTACGGGCCGGTTCCTCTGTTAGGGCACTTTCATATGGCAGTATGATGGTTAGTATTTAGCATCAGTATTTGTAAGCCCAAACCAGCAGCAGGTGTAAATCATGGGGGAGGGGCAAATCTATCTATTATACTATCTTTCTGAAGGTTCCACTTCCGGTTCTGGCTTCCAAATACTGACGCAGAATAGTGACCAGAATACTGCCGTGTAAAGTGATATGGAGCATGCTGGTATAACCTGGGTATCTCCTGTATAAAATTATATATATACAGCTGGTATACGTTTTTCATCTCCCTATATATTTTGAACCATCCTGAACAATATTACAAAGCAGTTGATTAGCCTAGTTAGTATATGAATTCGACCGGTAAAAGTTTGACATCCTGGGCTTTGGTGAAATGAGGTGGACAGGAGAAGGGCAGATCATTAGTGATAAAAAGACTGCATGATGTGGGGCTCATACTCTCAGCTCAAACCACAGCTGTTCTCATCAGCTGGAAGCCATTTTCGGATAGAGTAATCATGGGACGGTTTGAGTCTCATCATGTGAAGACCACAATCCTTCAAACCTATTCTCCAACTAAAAATGCAGATGATCACACTTGGTGGTCTTGTCCGGAGGTAGAGAAACACAAATTCATAAATTGCTAAGGCAGCTGTTTGTGGGTCCGATACCTAAAACACCCACGGCCTCACTCCTCGGGGATCACTCTCGTTGAGTTAGATTCAGAGCCCATAACCTCATACAGTATATTTGTATGGCCACAAGGATGGACATCACCTCTAGATGGAAATCCCAGAACCTCTCTTTTTCTGAGGTGATCAATAGAGTATCTACAATTGTGCTATACGAAAGGATCCACGCAATTAGGATGGATACCTTAACAAATTTCCTAGGTACGTGGCAACCCTGGATTGACTACCTTGAAGTCCCAGGACTGCATCACTTTATCTCAACTACCTAAACTTCCCCATTGGAAACCAGTTTTGGTTCTTTACTATTCTACACTAGGGACCAGATGTAGATCCTCGACGACCTCCTGTTCTATACCCTTTGTTACTCCTTCTCAGTGCTCCATACTAGGAGTTAGATGCTATATTGAAATCTAGTGTACGTTAAAGCAATAATTATATTTAGCGCCCTGTGTGGGGACGTAAGAATGTTATGTACCTGTACCACTAATTAAATCCGATGAAACTAAAAATCCTGATGATATAGATAAAGTCGCTTTTTATGATCAATTACAAACGGTTTTCAGTGAGGTTCCCCGGCATGACTTGGTCATACTTACAGGGGATTTATTGCACAGATTAGTCCAACTTGTCATGGATTTAAACAAATCATTGGCCTTTGTGGATTGGCTAAAGCAATGAGTGATAACAGTTATTGACTAATCAGTTTCCGCACTGCAAACAATCCTGGCATAGGAAATTATTTTTTTTCAACATAAGGATATCCAATAAAATGTTGAAGTTCAGAACTGCCTTGCTAAAGGGAGGGGGGGAGGGGGGGGAACTGAAGATATAAACACCAAATTGAATAGGTTTCGTATCATCAGTGGGTACATTGCCGTGAGTATCATCGGACAACAAGGAGGAACCTTCAAAGAGTGATGGATTCATGAGCCGTCATGGAGATTGATAGATGAATGACAGCATGAATGACAGCAAGTAAACTGATGCGAGACCATGCTATGTCAAATGACTAATGACATGCCACAAAAGAGAAGTATCGTTTCCTTGATTGCCAAGTCAAGCGCAGTTGCCACTGAAACAAAAAGGAAGCACAAGAAGCTGTGCTTCAGAATGATACAGGATATAGCCTATATAGGAAAATCTGTGACCCCCCATGGGCACTACCCACGAGCACTGGACAAGGAGTACCAGTTAAGTACAAAGATGGCTAGTCACATCACACAAGCAGACCAAGATCTTTGTTGGGTCAAACACTTTAAAGAACTTTTGAATCTTTCTACACCTGTGACTCCACTATCAGAAGAAGCCCTAGTTCAAGCTGTGGAGCTTCTGGCCAACATTGGAATGATCACCAGCATTAAGATTGAGACTGTCAAAAATGTCAAGGCTGCTGGTGCTAATGAGATCAGCTCAGAACTACTGAAGCTTGCCAATCTAACCTTGATTAATGCCCTCACCTCCTTCTTCAATGCATGCTGGACAAGTGACCAAGTCCCAAGAGATTGGGCAAGAGAGGTTATTATAAACTTTTCAAAGAAGGGTGATCTTTCAAGCTGAAACAACTGGTGTGGTATCACACTTCTAATTGTCCCAGGCAAGGTATTCTGTAATGTCTGGGATGATTTACTGATCCTGCATTGAGCAGGGGGTTGGACCAGATGACCCTTGAGGTCCCTTCCAACTCTACCATTCTATGATTCCTGTTGCAACGCCCTGCAAGAGCAGCTGATGAGCAATTATATAAAGAGCAAGCAGATTTATGAAAAGGTTTATCACGTATCAAACAGATATTCACACTTCAAACCATAATTAAACAGAGCCTTGAGTTCTAGCAGAAGTTGTGTGTAGGTTTTATTGATTTTAAGAACGCATTCGACAGCCTCCACCAAGATACCCTATGCATATCATCAAATCTTATGGCATACTTGATCAGTTCATTAAAGGGGTTGTCCTGCGCCGAAACAGTTTTTTTTTTTTTTCAAACCCTCCCCCCCCCCCCCCCCCCCCGTTCGGCGCGAGACAACCCCGATGCAGGGGTTAAAAGAGAACACCGGAGAGTGCTTACCTGAATCCCCGCGCTCCGGTGACTTCTTACTTACCTGCTGAAGATGGCCGCCGGGATCTTCTCCCTCGGTGGACCGCAGGGCTTCTGTGCGGTCCATTGCCGATTCCAGCCTACTGATTGGCTGGAATCGGCACGTGACGGGGCGGGGCTACACGGAGCCGGCATCCAGCACGAGCGGCCCCATTGAGGAAAGAAGAAGACCCGGACTGCGCAAGCGCGTCTAATTTGGCCATTAGACGCCGAAAATTAGACGGCCTCCATGGAAACGAGGACGCTAGCAACGGAGCAGGTAAGTGAAAAACTTCTTATAACTTCTGTATGGCTCATAATTAATGCACAATGTACATTACAAAGTGCATTAATATGGCCATACAGAAGTGTATAGACCCACTTGCTGCCGCGGGACAACCCCTTTAACATTTTTCATGTACTGTGCTTCAGTTCTAATTGCTACATTCAAAACAATACAGGAAATATGCTTTTTTTTCAACATGAACTCAGGTGAACAACAAGGCTATAGCTTGTCGCAATTCCCTTTTAACCTAGTGCTCAACCACGTCATGAAGCGAGCAATTGAGACAAATATAATGGTGGCTGTGGGAGGTTATCCACTACAATAGTTTACTGACTTGAACTTTACTAATGTTCTAGCACTCTTCGCACCATCATTCCCCAAACTCAAACAAACAGTATCAGCTCTTGAAAGAGAAGCAGTGATGGTTGGTTTACAGATTAACTGTGAGAAGACACAGATTATGTGATTTGGATACACCACATATGCCTCAATCATGGTCAACCAACAACAGCAGCTTCTAGAGGATAAACTGTTTGTTTACTTAGGCTGTACAACCATCAATGGAGGATACCGGAAATCATGTCCAGTGTCTACATCCTATATAGGCTACTGCTAAACTCCCATTATGAACAAAGATACAACTTCTACATGCAGTCTTGATCCCAACTGTGCTATATACATCTGAAACATAGAAAGCAACCACATGTATTAACTGGTAACTTGATCTTTTCCAACAGCTTCATTGCCTGTTTAAAGTCACTGACCATGTTCACGTTACTTTTGAAGAAGTCTACCACTGTTTTGGTATGCGGCCGCCCTATTCTCAAGTCACCAAAGGCTGACTCTTCTTTTGCTGGACATATTGTACACCTCTCTGAGACAAGAATGGCACAAATCGATATCTCATGGAATCCAAAAACTGGGAAGCATCAGCGGGTAAGGAAAAAGATCACCTGACAACATCATTTTAAAGGACTAGCATACTGTTGACCATTCATGGGATGATACCGAAACTGCTGCCTTTGATCATCAATGATGGCATTCTTTTGTTACTTGCTGTGTAAAAAGATGTGGGAAGACCAAAATTTAAGTCTAAAGGTTGATTAAGACACAAAGATCAGCGATCAGTTATCAGAAATTCACAGCAGGATACAGCTGATACTATTGTTTGAGCTGTATCCCGCTCCCTTAAGACAGGCAGGGTATGAAGAACAATAGCGGCAAGAGTGCCCCTTCCCCCAACAACTTTTACTTCTGAAAAACCCTCATTAGCAAGGCATACCTTAGCTAAGCACCACACTACCTCCAACAAAGCACAATCACTGCCTGCATGACACTCCGCTGCCACTTCTCCTGGGTAACATGCTGCCCAACCGCCCATTTCAGTAATAGTAGCAGTCAAGACAGGCCCCAGTAACAATTCCAAAGCAGCAATATAGGGGGAGCACAGTATTAGTTCCATTTCAGTAGTAGTTGCAGTCTAGATAGGCCCCAGTAACATATCACTAGCAGCAGTATAGGGGGAGCACAGTATTAGTTCCATTTCAGTAGTAGTAGCAGTCTGGACAGGCCCCAGTAACATATCACTAGCAGCAATTTAGGGGGAGCACAGTATTAGTTCCATTTCAGTAGTAGTAGCAGTCTAGACAGGCCCCAGTAACATATCACTAGCAGCAGTATAGGGGGAGCACAGTCTTAGTTCCATTTTAGTAATAGTAGCAGTCAAGGCAGGCCCCAGTAACAATTCCGAAGCAGCAGTATAGGGAGAGCACAGTATTAGTTCCATTTCAGTAATAGTTGCAGACAAGGCAGGCCCCAGTAACAATTCTGAAGCAGCAGTATAGGGGGAGCACAGTATTAGTTCCATTTCATTAGTAGTTGCTGTCTAGACAGGCCCCAGTAACATATCACTAGCAGCAGTATAGGGGGAGCACAGTATTAGTTCCATTTCAGTAGTAGTAGCAGTCAAGACAGGCCACAGTAACATTCCCGTTGCAGCAGTTTAGAGAGATAACAGTCTCTTTCACATTTCAGTAGTTGCAGTATAGACAAGGCCCCAGTTACGTTTATGCAGCAAAAGTGTAGGCCAACCCCACACACCTTGCTGTACCATGAGTGCAGGCGAAGCCCATAAAAATTACTAGGATTACACTGTAGGCGAGGGCCCAAAAAAATTGGTGTACCAACAGTACTAATGTACCTCAGAAAAATTGCCCATGCCCAACCAAGAGGGCAGGTGAAACCCATTAATCGCTTTGGTTACTGTGGCTTAATTTGTAACTAAGCCTGGAGGCAGCCCAGTTAAAATAAAAATTGGTTCAGGTGCAAGTTTCAACGCTTTAATGAGAATTGAAACGTATAAACATTGTTTACAAAAGTTATATGACTGAGCCTTGTGGGCCTAAGAAAAATTGCCCGTTCGGCGTGATTACGTGAGGTTTCAGGAGGAGGAGCAGGAGGAGGAGGATGAATATAATACACAGATTGATGAAGCTAAAAGGTCCCCGTTTTTTATGGTGATAGAGAACGATGCTTCCATCCGGGGTGCAGCCTACGTATTGTTTGGGTACCGCTGCTGTCCACTGGTGGAGAAGAGAAGTCTTGGGAAATCCAGGCTTTGTTCATCTTTAGGAGTGTAAGCCTGTCGGCACTGTCAGTTGACAGGCGGGTACGCTTATCCGTGATGATTCCCCCAGCCGCACTAAACACCCTCTCTGACAAGACGCTAGCCGCAGGGTAAGCAAGCACCTCCAGGGCATACAGCGCGAGTTCAGGCCACGTGTCCAGCTTCGACACCCAGTAGTTGTACGGAGCAGAGGCGTCACGGAGGACGGTCGTGCGATCGGCTACGTACTCCCTCACCATCCTTTTACAGTGCTCCCGCCGACTCAGCCTTGACTGGGGAGCAGTGACACAGTCTTGCTGGGGAGCCATAAAGCTGGCAAAGGCCTTGGAGAGTGTTCCCCTGCCAGCGCTGTACATACTGCCTGATCTCTGCTCCTCCCCTGCTACCTGGCCCTCGGAACTGCGCCTTCTGCCACTAGCGCTGTCGGATGGGAATTTTACCATCAGTTTGTCCACCAGGGTCCTGTGGTATAGCATCACTCTCGAACCCCTTTCCTCTTCGGGTATGAGAGTGGAAAGGTTCTCCTTATACCGTGGGTTGAGCAGTGTGTACACCCAGTAATCCGTAGTGGCCAGAATGCGTGTAACGCGAGGGTCACAAGAAAGGCATCCTAACATGAAGTGAGCCATGTGTGCCAGGGTACCTGTACGCAACACATGGCTGTTCTCACTAGGAAGATCACTTTCAGGATCCTCCTCCTTCTCAGGCCATACACACTGAAAGGATGAAAGGCAAGCAGCATGGGTACCCTCAGCAGTAGGCCCGGCTGTCTCTTTCTCCTGCTCCTCCTCAGGCTCCTCCCCCTCCACCTCCTCAACGCGCTGAGATATAGACATGAGGGTGCTCTGACTATCCAGCGACATACTGTCTTCCCCCGCCTCCATTTCCGAGCCTAAGCACCTGCCTTTATGCTTTGCAGGGAACTTCTCAAGAGGCATAGCAGAGGAATGGTGACGCTAATGATTGCAGCATTTCCGCTCACCATCTGGGTAGACTCCTCAAAGTTTCCAAGGACCTGGCAGATGTCTGCCTACCAGGCCCACTCTTCTGTAAAGAATTGAGGAGGCTGACTCCCACTACGCCGCCCATTTTGGAGTTGGTATTCCACTATAGCTCTACGCTGCTCATAGAGCCTGGCCAACATGTGGAGCATAGAGTTCCACCGTGTGGGCACGTCGCACAGCAGTCGGTGCACTGGCAGATTAAACCGATGTTGCAGGATCCGCAGGGTGGCAGCGTCCGTGTTGGACTTGCGGAAATGTGCGCTGACCCGGCGCACCTTTCCGACCAGGTATGACAAGCGTGCGTAGCTTTTCAGAAACCGCTGAACCACCAAATTAAAGACGTGGGCCAGGCATGGCACGTGCGTGGAGCTGCAGAGCTGCCACCAGGTTACGGCCATTGTCACACACGACCATGCCCGGTTGGAGGCTCAGCGGCGCAAGCCAGCGGTCGGTCTGCTCTGTCAGACCCTGCAGCAGTTCGTGGGCCATGTGCCTCTTCTCTCCTAAGCTGAGTAGTTTCAGCACGACCTGCTGATGCTTGCCCACCGCTGTGCTGCCACGCCGCGCGACACCGACTGCTGGCGATGTGCTGCTGCTGACACATCTTGATTGCGAGACAGAGGTTGCGGAGGAGGAGGAGGAGGGTGGTTTAGTGGAGGAAGCATACACCGCCGCAGATACCAGCACCGAGCTGGGGCCCGCAATTCTGGGGGTGGGTAGGACGTGAGCGGTCCCAGGCTCTGACTCGGTCCCAGCCTCCATTAAATTCACCCAATGTGCCGTCAGGGAGATATAGTGGCCCTGCCCGCTTGTGCTTGTCCACGTGTCCGTTGTTAAGTGGACCTTGGCAGTAACCGCGTTGGTGAGGGCGCGTACAATGTTGCGGGAGACGTGGTCGTGCAGGGCTGGGACGGCACATCGGGAAAAGTAGTGGCGACTGGGAACCGAGTAGCGCGGGGCCGCCGCCGCCATCATGTTTTTGAAAGCCTCCATTTCCACAACCCTATACGGCAGCATCTCCAGGCTGATCAATTTGGCTATGTGCACGTTTAACGCTTGAGCGTGCGGGTGCGTGGCAGTGTACTTGCGCTTGTGTTCAAACAGTTGCGCTAGCGACGGCTGGACGCTGCGCTGAGAGACATTGCTGGACGGGGCCGAGGATAGCGGAGGTGAGGGTGCAGGCCGGGAGACGGTCGTGCCTGTGTCCTGAGAGGGCGGTTGGATCTCAGTGGCAGGTTGGGGCACAGGGGGAGAGGCAGTGGGGCAAACCGGAGGCGGTGAACGGCCTTCGTCCCACCTTGTGGGGTGCTTGGCCATCATATGTCTGCGCATGCTGGTGGTGGTGAGGCTGGTGGTGGTGGCTCCCCGGCTGATCTTGGCGCGACAAACCTTGCACACCACAGTTCGTCGGTCGTCTGCACTCTCAGTGAAAAACTGCCACACCTTTGAGCACCTCGGCCTCTGCAGGGTGGCATGGCGCAAGGGGGCGCTTTGGGAAACAGTTGGTGGATTATTCGGTCTGGCCCTGCCTCTACCCCTGGCCACCACACTGCCTCTTCCAACCTGCCCTGCTGCTGCACTTGCCTCCCCCTCTGAAGACCTGTCCTCAGTAGGCTTAGCAAACCAGGTGGGGTCAGTCACCTCATCGTCCAGCTGCTCTTCCTCCGAATCCTCTGTGCGCTCCTCCCTCGGACTTACTGCCCTTACTACTACCTCACTGATAGACAACTGTGTCTCATCGTCATCGTCCTCCTCACCCACTGAAAGCTCTTGAGACAGTTGCCGGAAGTCCCCAGCCTCATCCCCCGGACCCCGGGAACTTTCCAAAGGTTGGGCATCGGTCACGACAAACTCCTCCGGTGGGAGAGGAACCATTGCTGCCCAATCTCGGCAGGGGCCCGAGAACAGTTTCTGGGAGTCTGCCTGCTCCTCAGAATGTGTCATTTTCATGGAGTGAGGAGGCTGGGAGGAAGGAGGAGCAGCAGCCAGAGGATTCAGAGTTGCAGCTGTGGACGGCGTAGAAGACTGGGTGGTCGATAGATTGCTGGATGCACTTTCTGCCATCCATGACAGGACCTGCTCACACTGCTCAGTTTCTAATAAAGGTCTACCGCGTGGAGCCATTAATTGTGAGATGAATCTGGGGACCCCAGAAACTTGCCTCTCTCCTAATCCCGCAGCAGTCGGCTGCGATACACCTGGACCAGGAGCTTGGCCTGTGCCCACACCCTGACTTGGGCCTCCGCATTCTGCACAAGATCTGGGATTGTCTTCTTTTTGATAAACACATACATTCTCCTTACAGTCGCACAGCAGTCGGTGCTCTGTCAGCTAAAACCGACGTTGCAGGGTCCTCAGGGAGGCAGTGTCTGTGGTGGACTTGCGGAAATGTGCGCAGACACGGCGCACTTGCCGAGCAGGTCAGACAAGTGGGGGTAGTTTTTCAGAAACAGCTGAACCACCAGATGGAAGACGTGGGCTAGGCATGGCATGTGTGTGAGGCTGCCGAGCTGCAGAGCCGCCACCAGGTTACGGCCATTGTCACTCACGACCATGCCCGGTTGGAGGCTCAGCGGCGAAAGCCAGAGGTCGGTCTGCTAGTAGGCTAGGAAACGTTTGAGTGCAGCTTTACGGTGAAAGCTGGTTGTACGGCACTGCAGGCTGAGAACGCTATTACTGAAAGGCTGGGAACAGGCCTAGATGCGTAAAACAAAAATTGATGCACTACTGCTCCCAGCCAGCCACAACTGTAAAGCACACGGTCAGATGTAACCCTAAGAAGGAGCATTGGGGTTTTTGCACGGAGGATCAGGACTGTATAACTTTCCCTATATAAGTAACTCTGTCCCTACACTCTGCCTTATGCACTGCAGACAGAGAACGCTATAGTTGAAATAGCCTGCACAGCCCGAGATGCTTAAAAAAAAATAAAATTGGTGCACTACTGCTCTCAGCCAGCCACAACAGTAATGCACACTATGAGGAGCAGCGCTAAGAAGGACCGTTGGGGTTCTTGATGACAGGATCCTACTCTAACACTTTTCCTATATCAGCAGCAGCACTATCCCTAACCTCTGCCAGCATGCGTCTGAGGCGAGTCGCGGGCGGGACCAGTTTAAGTATCCGGCGGTCACCGGATCAGCCCAGCACTCACTACTGTGGGGGGGGGGGGGGGGAGGGCTGGCACGTCACAGCAGGAAGTGGTAATGCCTTCCCCGCATGTCTATTGGCTAGAAAATGGCGCTAAACATGCGCGGGATGGAAATGTAATTGACTCGAGTACCGCGTGGTGTTCAACTCGAGTAACGAGCATCTTGAGTACCCTAATACTCGAACAAGCATCAAGCTCCGCCGAGTGTGCTCGCTCATCTCTAGCAGGATAATATTATAAAAAATGCTCATTCTCCCTCGCATACTATATCTCCTTAGAACTCTCTCTGTGCCTATTCCGGACCCTATTTTCTCGACACTTCACCAACAAATGAGCGGGTTTGTCTGGGGGGGGGAAGCTAGGCCCAGGGTGGCATTCTCTATTTTAAATAGACCTTAAAGTTTGGAGGTATGGGTCTTCCCAACCTTCGTAACTACCATAGAGCCTTTTTAAATCGACCAAAGCAGACATTGGTGTAAAACAGATACAGACAAAATGTGGGCTTCTATGGAATCATCCCTATTGGGCATTACTGACTGGAGAGCATATCTCCTAGTGAACTCTGTACAGAGCCAAAGCGGCATGCAACACCCTCCAACAGTGAAAGCTACTGTGCACGGGTGGGGTGCCATAGGCGCCAGGCCAAACCAGGAGGCGACTTTGTCAGCAAAAAACTCTCTCCCACTTATTTGATCCCTGATCTTGCTCTAACCAACTGGCAACATGTAAATCTATGATCTTCATAGATGTTCTATCAGGGGGATACCATGCTTTCTTTTCCCCAGATACAAGAAAGATACGCAATACCACCTTTGGAATACTACACGTACTTACAAATACTCAATTTTCTGGGAGCCCATAAGACTTTCTATGCAACATTACCAAACCCATTAAGCGACCTTCTGAATGGAAATACAACACCACAGAAAAAACTTTCAAAAACTATCTACATTAGCCTATCTGGTATTCAAACCTTCAAAAAAACGGTCAATTTCCTCAACTGGGAAAAGGACTTGAACCTAAAATATCCCCCAGGGACATGGTGTGAGGCCTTGAAATGGGCTCATAGATCCACCTCGTGTGCCTCTCACTGGAAACAGTACTAAAGACTCCTGACTAGATGGTACTGTACTCCTCTAAGGTTGTCGCAGATGGGAAAAGACATCTCTCCACTTTGCTGGAGAGGATGCGGAAGAGTCAGATCCCTGCTGCATATATTTTGGTTGTGCCCCCAGATACACGGTTACTGGAGCTAGATCTCACAACACATACTACCCTCTTTGAGGAACATAGAACCAGAATTAGCCTTGCTCCTTATAGGCATAGAAAACATACCTAGAAGCCATAGAATAATTATTTACCACATATTCCATACTGCGCGTATTTTATTAGCGAGGAACTGGAGATCTAAGTACATACCCTCCATAGAAGAAATGCAAGAAGTTGTCAGTCTAAATTGCGTCTATGAAAAACTGATTGCCCACCAGAGAAACACTCTGCCCCAATTCAGGAAAGATTGGGCAGCGTGGATCCAGACGGCAAAAATGCCGTCAAGCTTCGACTAGCCCGGGGTTGCTTCTCCTCCTGCCCCTCCACCATACCCCTCCATAGACTCAGCTCACCACATGGGGACTACTCACTGGACATAAAATTGGCTCTATGTTAGCGTATACTGGACAATCAATCATATCGCCCTTTCTGTTTGTAATTCTTAAGAGTAAATTAAGGAAATGTTATTTTATGTGCTCTTAGAATTGCTGTCTGAAATGCAAATATACGCGTTTTGAGGTACCTTCTGAAGTTCAAGTTTAAGGTTACAAACTTTCCTGATACTCCTACCCCTTTCCCCCCCTCCATCCCTCCTCCCTCATCTTCCCTCCCCATAAAGATGTAATATGTCATGTTTAAAGTCGATGATGAAAATCATTGGATTCTCTGCTTAAACATGTTGTATATTCTGAAATGCCAATAAAACTCAATGTTTAAAAAATAAGAAGCCTTACCAGGGAGCAACAAGAAACTACCCTGCAGTAAAGCAAAATTTGATCAGCTCAGAATTACTCTTGGGAACATTAATTGGGACAACGTCCTCGAAATAACAGCACAGATGACAAATGGGAGAAGTTTAAAAACATCCTAATTACCTCATGTGAGCAGTTCATACCCTTTAAGAAAAAATGAACTACAAGTAGAAGGAAACCAATGTGGCTCGAAAAGACTGTAAGGGGGCAATAAGCGAAAAAAAGAAAGTATTTAAATTACTAAAATAAGAAGGCAGCGAAGAAGCGCTAAAAACATACAGGGAAAAAAACAAATTATGTAAGATCAAAACTGCCAAGGAGGAGGCAGAGAGACTGATCGCCAAAGAGAGCAAAAATAACTCGAGACTATTCTTTAATTATATAAACAGTAAAAGGATCTGCACTGAGAGCACTGGCCCTTTAATGAATAATGCAGGAGAAACCACAGAAGCAGATAAGGGGGAAGGCAAATCTATTCAATTGCTTTTTCTCAAGTGTATACATGAATGAAAAAGAAATGCCATACGAGATGCAGAGGGATAAAACAAACCCCCCATTAAAGGAGATGTCCCGAGGCAGCAAGTGGGTCTATACACTTCTGCATGGCCATAATAATGCACTTTGTAATGTACATTGTGCATTAATTATGAGCCATACAGAAGTTATAAAAAGTTTTATACTTACCTGCTCCGTTGCTGGCGTCCTCGTCTCCATGGAGCCGACTAATTTTTGGCCTCCGATGGCCAAATTAGCCGCGCTTGCGCAGTCCGGGTCTTCAGCAGTCTTCTATGGAGCCGCTCGTGCCAGAGAGCGGCTCCGTGTAGCTCCGCCCCGTCACGTGCCGATTCCAGCCAATCAGGAGGCTGGAATCGGCAGTGGACCGCACAGAAGAGCTGCGGTCCACGAAGGTAGAAGATCCCGGCGGCCATCTTCAGCAGGTGAGTATGAAGACGCCGGACCGCCGGGATTCAGGTAAGCGCTGTGCGGGTGGTTTTTTTAACCCCTGCATCGGGGTTGTCTCGCGCCGAACGGGGGGGGGGTTAAAAAAAAAAAAAACCCGTTTCGGCGCGGGACATCTCCTTTAAGTACTGCATGACTAACACAGGAGGAAGTGCAGAGGCGGTTAAGAAGGATTAGGGTTTCAGGGTTCAGTAATGGGCCCCATTATATTCAATATATTTATCAATGACCCGATAGAGGGGCTGCACAGTAAAATATCAATATTTGCAAATGATATGAAATTATACAAGCTAATTAATACAAAGGAGGACAATATGCAGCTAGAAACGGGCTTAGATAAGTTGTGAACTCAAGTCTTCGTTTAGCCCACTTTTGTGAACATATAACATTTTAATTGCTTTCTCTTCCATTTTTTTCTAGAGGCAAGATTAACAAAATCTGCAATTTTGGCATGTTTCTTTTTTATATTTAACAGTGTGGTATAAATACTGTTATATTTATTCTGTAGGCCAATACAATTATGTCATTACCAAATTTATATAGGTTTTTTTTTTCTTGCAACTTTTTAATAAAAAAAAAAAATGTAGATGTTGCATTAGATGTTTAGATTGCTGCATTCAAAGACCGCTAACATTTTTTTGTCAATGGTGCTGTGGAAGGATGGGCAGGATGACCTGTACTTTTGATTTGTATCATTTGTTGTTTCATGTGACATTTTGATCATTTCTATTCCGTTTTTTACAAGGCAAAATAGGTAAAATTAACTATTTTCACCATTTTTTCCTCCTCTTCATGGCATGTGGCATGTCAGTTAAATAATGTACTAACTTTTTCTCTGAATAAAAAAAAAATATCATAGAGAGTGGCTATATACTTATTGATAAACTGATACAAGAGGGCAGGCATATACACCCCCAACATGCAGACAGCCAGACTACTAAATGGAGGAGCCAGTAACCCGTGTGAAGTGGGGGCGGCTGCTTAGTGCTTCTTCCTGCACAGACGAGTAGATACAGGGTGTCAGGCCACATGGTACTTGTAGTGCTCCATGCAGGCTCACAGCCTAATAATGCCACCATATTTGGATCCAGTGGGATGTCCTGCACCCCACAGGTGAACCACATCAACACTGGCCCCCCAGCATTCCATGGCAGCACTGCATGTTACTGATAAATACAGACTCTTGTACTCCGGCCACATAACGTGAGCGAATTCATTAGGAACATGGATGATGCTTGGAGCGGTAAAAGAAGACCCGGCCGCCAAACAACACGCTGGATTAAAGCCGACACCAACATGATGGAACTGAAAGAAGCCGCACAACACAGAACCACATGGAGAGCGCCGTTCCGTAAAGTGTGCGAGAGGCGGCCGACTACACGGATACAGAGAGAACATGTCTGACCTTATCACAAGCAACAACCCCTCCGGCGTCTCTTACCTGCCGGCCGGAGTCACACGCAGAGCTCTGATGTCAGTGTGCTGTATATGTGTATATATATGCTCTGGGTACAAGCCTCTGGCTAATAACAGATAGAACAACAATGACCATGGCAACAGCTAAAGGACTTGCGATGATGTCACCATCATGTGATCAGTATATAAGGGGGCGAAGCTCAGCAGTGAGTAGAAGTGGTGGCTGAAGGACCAGTGATGATGTCACCGTCATGTGATCAGTATATAAGGGGAGGAGCTCAGCAGTGAGAAGGAGAAGTGGTGGATAAAGGACCTGTGATGACATCACCATCATGTGATCAATATATAAGGGGTGGCATATATTTATATTCCACAACATTTCTGCTTGATTCAACCCAAACAACCAATCACTGTGAATCGCCAACCCAAACAACCAATCAGGTTGTGAATCGAGCAGAAGTATTGTGGAATAAAGAAATATGCTAAGGGGTGGAGCTCAGCAAAGAGAAGAAGTGGTGGATGAAGGACCTGTGATGACATCACCGTCAACTGATCAGTATATAGGCGGCGGAGCACAGCCGTGAGAAGTGGCAGATGAAGGCTCTGTGATGTCGGTGATGTGACGGGAGGGACGGGGCTCCTGTGATCTGTGAAGGGGTGAAGGACAGACACCAACTCTTAGTACTAAGCAGAATGATATATAAAGGTGGGAATTCCTGACAACAAGCCCCTCACACAACGACCGGTCATAGGAGGAGGCGGCTTAGTATTATACTTGTACACAGATGAGGCCTCTGCAGGGTGTCGGTCACACAGTTACATGTAGCGCACCATGTAGGCTAACCGCTTATTAGAGATTTTACATAAAATACCCCAGTGTGTGTCCTCTCGATCCACACTATATACAAAGATTGTACACATTTTACACTGACTATTTTTGGCTTAAAGCATATGCAAAATACCATTTTGACGCAGTGCATTATACAACATGATCAACACTAGGAGTAAGAGTCGAGGACGTGGATGTAAGCGTCCGAATGAGGGTGTGGGCAGAGGCCGAGCTCCTGGGCGGGAAACAGCACCTGCTGCTGAGGGATTAGTAGAGCGCCGTGTATCTATACTCCCTAGCTTCCTCTCACAGTTTACAGGTCCGCGTGGTACAGCATTATTAAAACCACAAAGGTGCGATCAGCTAATGACATGGATAGCGGATAACGCATCCAGTAATTTATCCACCGCTCAGTCTTCCACGCAGTATACTCACGTTAGCCAAGGGACTGGACCTGTGAGTCCTGACGCTGATCCTCCTTCCTCCCAGCCTGGTCACTCCAGAAAAAGGAGAGATTCCGAACAGGCATACTCACAAAAACTGTTCTCAGGTCCCTTCCCTGAGTCGCAAATAACAGTTCATGAGCCACCTGAGGAGTTTGGTGTGACCGATTCCCAAAATTTGGACCTTTCAAAGTCTCAGCGGGATAAGGGTGAGGACTTCCAAGTAGTGTCTCAAGAGGTATTTGTTGATGATGACTATGATGAGGATGTGGATGATGATGAGACACAGTTGTCTGTCAGTGGGGTTGTTGTTAGGGCAGTAACCTGGGCTGGTAAGCCTACTGAAGTCAACGCTTCAGAAGGGGAGGCAAGTGCAGCACCAGAACAGGTTGGAAAAGGCAGTGGGATGGCCAGATGGAGAAACAGAGCCAGAGCAAGTAATCCCCCAACTGTTCCCTACAGCACCTCCTCACGGCAAGCTCCCGTGCAGAGGGCTAGGTGTTCGAAGGTCTGGATGTTTTTTAAGGAGAGCGCGAACGACCGACGAATAGTTGTGTGCAACCTGTGCCACACCAAGATCAGCAGGGGTGTCACCACTACCAGTCTGACGACCACCAGCATGCGCAGGCATATGATAGCTAAGCACCCGACGAGGTGGAACAAAGGCCATTCACCACCTGCGGATCACACCACTGCTTCTTCCCCTTTGTCACATGCTGGCACCGAGATGCAATCCCCCTCCCAGGACACAGGTATGAGCTTCTCCCGCCCTGCACCCACCCCTTCACCTGCACTGTCCTCCACTGTGTCCCAGTGCAGCATTCAGCGCAAGCGCAAATATGCAGCCACCCACCCACATGTACAATCGCTAAATGTGCATATCTCCAAATTGCTGAGCCTGGAGATGCTGCCATATAGGCTGGTAGAAACTGAGGCTTTCCGCAACCTCATGGCGGCGGCCGACCCTCGCTACTCTGTCCCTAATCAACACTATTTTTCCAGGTGTGCTGTCCCTGCCCTACACCAGCACGTGTCATGGAATATCAACCATGCCCTCAACAATGCGGTTGGTGGGAAGGTCCACTTAACCGCCGACACATGGACAAGTGCTGGCAGGCAGGGAAACTACATCTCTCTGACGGCACATTGGGTTAACCTGGTGGAGGCTGGCATCGAGTCTGACCCTGCGTCCACTGACGTGCTTCCCACACCGAGGATTGCAGGTCCTACCTCGGTCATGGTTTCTCCAGCTTATTATGCTGCCTCTTCCAACCACTCCCCCTCCTCCTCCCCCTCCACCTCTCAATTACCATCTGTGACCACGTCGCCTTCAGTCGGTAGCTCGCGGCGCTGCACCACTGCCGTGGGGAAGCGTCAACAGGCTGTCCTGAAACTCCTGAGCTTAGGTGACAAGAGGCACACTGCCCAAGAGCTGTTACTGGGTTTGATGGACCAGACAGATCTGTGGCTTTCACCGCTGAACCTCCAACCAGGCATGGTCGTGTGTGACAATGGGCGTAACCTGGTGGCAGCTCTGCAGCTTGGCAGACTAACACACGTGCCATGCCTGGCCCACGTGTTCAATCTGGTGGTTCAGCGCTTTCTTAAAAACTACCCCAATTTGTCTGACCTGCTCAACAAGGTGCGTCGCGTGTGCGCACATTTTAGAAAGTCCACCACAGATGCTGCCACCCTCAGGACACTGCAACATCGCTACCAGCTGCCAGTTCACCGACTGTTGTGCGACGTTCCCACGCGCTGGAATTCAACTTTGCACATGTTGGCCAGGGTTTACGAGCAGCGTAGAGCCATTGTTGAATACCAGATGCAACATCCTCGTCAGAGTGGTAGTCAGCCTCCGCACTTCTTCACAGAGGAGTGGGCATGGATGTCTGACATCTGTCAGGTGTTAGGAAACTTTGAGGAGTCAACACAAATGGTGAGTGGCAATGCCGCCATTATCAGCGTAACCATCCCACTGCTTTGCCTGCTGAGAAGGTCGCTGCTAAGCATTAAGGCCGACACTTTGCGGATAGAACATGAGATGGGGGGTGACAATACAATGCTTGATAACCAGTTCACCCTCGGGTCTGTTTCTCAACACGTATTGGAGGAGGAGGAGGAGGAAGAGACTGCTGCCCACACAGCAGAGGGTACCCATGCTACTTCCTACACATCTGTTCAGCGTGTATGGGCTGAAGAGGATGAGGAGGAGACTGAGAGTCATCCTCCTAGTGAGGACAGCAATGTGTTGCGTACTGGGACTCTGGCACACATGGCTGACTTCATGTTAAGCTGCCTTTCCCGTGACCCTTGCATTAGACGCATTCTGGCCAACACGGATTACTGGGTGTTCACCCTTCTCGACCCACGGTATAAGGAGAACCTTTCAACTCTCATTCCCGAAGAGGAAAGGAGTACGAGAGTGATGCAATACCACAAGGCCCTTGTGGAAAAGCTGATACAAAACTTTCCATCTGACAATACTAGCAGTAGAGGAGGTAGTTCAGTTGGCCAACTAGCAGGGGAAACGAGGGGAACAGGCAGCATGTCCAGCACAGGCAGGGGAACACTCTCCAAGGCCTTTGCCAGTTTTATGGCACCCCAGCCAGACTGTGTCACCACTCCCCAGTCTAGGCTGAGTAGGAGGGAACAGTGTAAAAAGATGGTGAGGGAGTACATAGCCGACTGTACCAACGTCCTAAGTGATGCCTCTGCTCCATACAACTATTGGGTGTCAAAGCTGGACACATGGCACGAACTTGCGCTGTACGCCTTGGAGGTGCTTGCCTGCCCTGCTGCTAGCGTGTTATCAGAGAGGGTGTTTAGTGCTGCTGGGGGGATTATCACGGATAAACTTACCCATCTGTCAAATGACAGCGCTGACAGGCTTACACTTATTAAACTGAACAAAGCCTGGATTTCCCCAGACTTCTCTTCTCCACCAGTGGAAAGCAGCTTAACATAAAGTATCTTTAAGCCTTAAGGTGGAACTGGAGAACCATGCACCCTCTATCACCCCAAAAAAGGGTAGAAGTAGCTTGGTCTATCCTTTTCCGATCTTCCTCCCCCTCCTTCTCCTCCTAAACCAGCATGTCAGCACGCTGCACAGCCAATTCTTCAGAGGATCAAAAGGCTATGAGAAAACTATCTTTTCGGAGGGCTGCCCCCAGGCTCTGTCAAAACATTTTTTTCTGAAGGCCCCCTCCAGGTTCTGGCCCTCAATTTTGAAGAAGTTCACCACTAGAGTTCAGCAAATGTGCTGGTTCCAGCTTCATACGCCCACATAGTCCACAAATGTATCCCAGCGCAGTGTCTAGCTATCTGATTTGCTCACTCTAATTTCTTCATAGTACATCCTGTCTTTCCCTGGGGCACTGGTTAAAAAGCCCCTCGGGGAGAGGCAGGGGCTGGGACAGGCGGTAGCTTGCCTATCGGTGGACCGCCACCTGGATCCCATTAAGCAAGTACAAGCTGTTACTCAAAAAATCTTTCAGGTTTTTACCTTCACTCTTGGTAAACAAATCTTTCAAGGGTTCACCTATACACTTGGTAAACAAATCTTTAAGGGGTTCACCTGCACTCTGGATAAAAAAAAAATCTTTTGTTCTAGAATGGGTTGTTGAATTGTGGAGATGTGCAGAAGTACTGGCATCTGAGTCCCCTTTATACCCACATTTGTGGCTCATGAAATTTTGTGACGGAGATGGCATGGGATTGGAATTATGATCATTAATTTATCAGCAATTCTCATCAGCATTGTGGACTACTGCCCACAATTTCAAAGAGGGTCGCTGCCTGGCCCTGCCAACCCTCTGCAATGTGTGTCTCCTGTTCCTCCTCATCCAGTATGTACTTATAAATAGAGATGAGGGTGGTGTGGCTATCAAGTGACCGTGTGGCATGAGGACAGCTGAATGCTGCACTGGGAAAAATTTCAGTACGCTGTGGACTACTGAGTAGGCCAAGGGGTGCGCCTTACCCCGTCTGGGATGGCGACAGCTGGACTCTGCGCTGGGTAAAATTTTAGTTTGCTGTGGACTACTGAGTAGACGAAGGGCTGCGCCTTGCCCAGTCTGGGGCAAGATGTGACCAAGCGTTCTTCAATAATCTACTGGCATCTCAATGTCCATTAATCAAAGCTTCTGCATATGTGTCTCAACAGAGAATGGAGTTGTAGGTAGACCTTTCAGCTCTGTCACCCCTTCAGTTTATTCCTGAATTTGAGGAGTCAATGAAAATACCCAAACCTGTTAAACAAATTTTCTCTGTCCTGACATCCGCTGTCATGAGAGCACTGGAAAGCCACCATGCACATTTGCTATAAGGGATGGGTTTGGCCAATTAAAATCCGATGTGTATGGCCAGACTAAGACTGTAATAATAGTAACAGAAACTTGTGCTTCATAACTAAACAAAATGACATAATGTCTTGCTTATACAAACAGCATATAAATGCAAGTTTCTTAGTGCGCATTTTGAGCAAAACATGTTAGCCCATTTTCCACGACCAGGTGAATCTTAGTCAATGAGTTCCTAGCTCTAAAGGCACTCTAGCTCTGACGGCAGCCACTTATGTCATGAACGCTATTCACTAATCTGTCCAAGCTGCTTTAGTGGGAGTATATAGCCAGGTGTCTAGCTTTCCCATTCAATTGAGGGCTTTTTGCCTAAAAGAGATGTCTGCATATGTACAAACCCATCTAATAAGGGTAGAGTGGCACTATGGTGGTCGCAATGCACAGAGGGATTTTTCGTTGGTGGCATCTTCGATGGGAACCCCTAAAAAGTTTCAAGTTGGTGTAAAAATGAGACTGTGAAACGTTCAGCTCGATCAGATAGCATTAGAACCTGTCTCATCAACCTTAAAGTATTCTAAAACAGATGTTTTTCTGTAAAAAAAAACAAACAGGCTTTTTTTTAACTAAAAAACGGGGTTTTTTTTTACTAAAACACTTAAATGCTTTATCCTAGGATCGTGTTATTTTTTAGTTTTGTAGAGAGTGTACCTGGTTTCAATTTTTACTTCCACAATTTGTTTCACTCCTCACAGTGTTTTGTGATTTATCCTCTGGCATAGATTTTAGGCTGCAGAAGCCTATCTATAGGGATCGAACTAAGCTGTGTCATTGGCTACAGCAGCCCGTGATGTACTATTTGAAAGCTGCTTGTAAACTTTAAGGCAGAAAGAAGACCCACAGCAGTTATGCTGTACACTGGGAAAGGTGAGTATAGACTTTTGTAAATAATTTTTATACATGATAAACGGGAAAAGACGGATTCTTGACTTTTAAAATTTTCTTTATTTTGTTAAACCTGATCATTTATGCAATGCAGTGTAATATTCCTGTACTGCATTGTATAGTGCCATCAGCACTATCCTATTACACCCCGAGTGCTAATACAGCAGAAATGGAAGCCTTCAATAAGCCCCGGCTTCCATCACATTTGACACAGTGCAATAAGTTGACACAATACTCTAAAATAAAATGGAAAAGGGGTGATTTTTGATTTTTTTTCAATTTCCTTTTTCTATAGATTTCTAAATATATACTATACTAGTACAAACAAGTAAAATAGACATTTATCCTGCACTGTGATCTTTGTAAATAATATGCAAAGACAAAAAATGGAACAAAAAGAGTTGCAAGTATCCAAATATTATACCACTGAATACTGTAGCTCATCCCACAACAAAAAAGCGCACAACAATGGAAAAATAAAAACAGTGCTTCAAATTTGGCAACAGAGACCAAATTTTTTTTTAATTAGAGATTATTTTTATTCTTCATAGTACTTTTTGGTATTGCTGTAATTGGACTGACTAGCAGAATAAAGTTTATATTATGTTTGCTGCTCAGTAAATGCTGTAAAAATTAAGCACCCAAAAAACGGAATTTGTCTTACATTCTGCTCAAAAAAGTGAAAAAACTTTTCAATACATTTCTCACATTCCAGACAAAAATATTGTTTTTCTCTATGTGAGTTCTGATGAGCTTTCAAAATTTCCTCGTAAAACAGTTTATACATAACAAAGATCAAAATAGCTTCTTCCCTAAGTGATTTCTCTGATGCTCCCTACATTTTTCATTAGTGGCAAAACATTTCCCACATTCTCTCCTGTGTGAATTCTCTGATGTTTAACAAGATTTGACTTAACTGTAAAATTCTTCCCACATTCTGAACATGAATATGGCTTCTCCCCTGTGTGAATCCTCTGATGTTGAACAAGATATGATTTATCTTTAAAAATCTTTCCACATTCTGAACATGAATACGGCTTCTCACCTGTCTGAGTTCTCTGATGTTTAACAAGATGTGACTTAATTGTAAAACTCTTCCCACATTCTGAACATGAATACCGCTTCTCCCCTGTGTGAATCCTCTGATGTTTAACAAGATCTGACTTGCGTGTAAAACTCTTTCCACATTCTGAACATGAATATGGCTTCTCCCCTGTGTGAATCCTCTGATGTTGAACAAGATATGATTTATCTTTAAAAATCTTTCCACATTCTGAACATGAATACGGCTTCTCACCTGTCTGAGTTCTCTGATGTTTAACAAGATGTGACTTAATTGTAAAACTCTTCCCACATTCTGAACATGAATACCGCTTCTCCCCTGTGTGAACCCTCTGATGTTTAACAAGATATGACTTAGCTGTAAACCCCTTCCCACATTCTAAACATGAATATGGCTTTTTTCCTGTGTGAGTCCTCTGATGCTTAAGAAGATCGGACTTATTTGTAAAACTCTTTCAACATTCTGAACACGAATACGGCTTCTCCTCTGCATGAATCCTCTGATGTTTAACAAGATCTGATTTTCGTGTACAACCTTTCCCACATTCTGAACATCTGTACGGCTTTTCTCCTGTGTGCATTTTCTGATGAGAGACAATATTTGATTTTGATGTAAACCATTTACCACATTCTGAACATGAATAACACTTCTCTTCCGTATGGATTCCCTGATGTGTAATAAGATTTGATTTGGCTTTAAAACATTTACCACATTCTAAACATGAAAAACACTTCTCTCCTGTATGGATTCTTTGATGTGTAATAAGATTTGATTTGTATGTAAAGCATTTTCCACATTGTGAACATGAAAATGGTTTTTCTCCTGTGTGAATTCTCTCATGATTAAGAAGGTCTGATTTGTACTGAAAACATTTTCCACATTCTGAGCATGAAAATGGCTTCTCTCTTGTGTGACTTTTTTGCATTTAATATTTGATTTACTTGTAAAATTTTTCTCACATTTTGAATTTAAAAATATTGTTTGCTCTTCTAAATGAATTGTTAGGTGATTTTTGAGTTCTGAACATGGAAATTGCTTCTTCTCTGTGTGACTTCTCTCATGTATAATACAATTTGCTTTCTCTGTCAAACAATTCCCATATTCTGAATAGGAGTATGGCTTCTTATCTAAACTGTGATTTCCTGGCTGTACATGAAGGGTAGTAAGCTTTTCTTCCGAAAAATGCTGTATAATTTCTTTTACTGTATAATTAGGGGATAACATGGATTTTCTCTCAGATTTCTCACTGGGATTATCTGTTAGGATTAAAATGAATTCAATTATATATTTTTATCTTCAAATCACAAAGTAGACAAACGTATAATATGTATCCATGTGCTGTGCGATGCAAGTTGTGCCAGGGTGCCACCCTGCATTGTCTATATAAATAAAACCTCAGGCTTTCTTCACACGAGTGTATATCAGCCGCATTTTTACGCCCCACCGATATACGTGACCATCTGAGGTGAAATAGGTGGGGTTCACCTCTTGGTGGTATCTCAGCTGTGGCAATAACTGCCTTAGGAGTTAAACAGTGGATAAAAACAAGAAAACCAGGCTGTGATGCACACGTTCAACAGACACCAGCAGATATAACCTGTTTCCGGGCAACAAAACCCCTTCATCAGATAAAGCTGGACTGTAGCTGCAATGAAAGCTTAACTGGAAAGAGAAGTAACAGGATTCTCTCCTCTGGATACAGGTAAGCATGGAGTACAGCTATAACAGTGCAGAGCCCAGCTTTATCTGATGAAGGGGTTTTGCCCAAAATTCATTATATGCAGGTTTAAATAAAAGAGAAGTCAGGCCACGCCTTAATTGTGAGATTCATTCCACGCTATTGAACATGTGCGCCACATCCTAGTTTCCTTTTATCCACCCTCTGATTCACCACGCTCACTCACTTATAGTGTAACCATTACCCAGATCCACGGCACAGATTGTACTATTGTTGGCGACTCCGTTCGCTAGAATCATCTAAACTGCACTGTTTGTTGGGAACTGAACAGCGTCGGGTGAACCCTATTGACTACAATGTGGTCCGCCCACTCCCTGCCTAGCTGCCCGACTTTTTCTTCTGGAATTTTCAGCCACATCCATGATGGGATCTCTGACCGGAGGTTCTGACGTAGATCTAAAACCACCCTAACAGAATTAGAACCTGATATCCAGGAGGATAAAGTGGAGTGGGCCGTGAATCAGCCACAAATTCATAACGCCCCTGGAATCGATTGCATACCTGCTGACCTCCCCAATCCCCCGCCAGTCCAGATACTAACAACAGTTTTCGTGAGCAAAATAATAGCCCTGATATCTCATGCAAGCAAAATCCTACTGAAGATTATACAAGAATGCATGACAGTAACAGTGGGATGGAAACTCCCTGACACACAAGCTGGGTTTTACCAAGAAGGAGGGATAAGAGACCAAATTGTAAATTTCTGATGGATCATGGTGTAATTATGCTTCATCCATTATAGCAAAGCCTTTGCTTGCATTGAGCATGAGAAGCTGTGGCCATGCCTAAGACAAATGGGAATCCCGGGACATCTGGGCAACTCATACAGTCATTAGATGTAAACTAAGTGGCTACAGTCAGGACCTCCAATGGGAACATAAAATGGTTCAAAATCAGGAAAGGCGTACGCCGAGGCTACATTGTTCAACCTGTATGCAGAGGCAATCTAGAGGCAATGTAATTTACACTAAGCCAACATCGGAGTCAATATCGGTGGAAGAAACATCAATAATCTCAGATCTGCAGATGATTCAACCTTGTGGCAGAAAGTCAGGAGGATCTTTAACAACTGATACTAACAGTTAACCCCTTAGAGACGAAGACTCTTTGCACCTAAATGACCAAGTAATTTTTCAGATTTTTTCATCAACTCATTACAGAAGCCATAACATTTTAATTTTTCCATTGACATATCCATATGAGGGCTTGTTTCTTGCGGGACAAGTTGTATTTTTTAATTGCATCATTTCTGGGTACTTATTAAAAGTTATACAATAAATTATGTTTTTTAGGGCCTTTAGTGTGCAAAATAAATAATGTAATTTCATTCATCTTCGGGTCAGCCCGAGTCCTGTGATGCCAAAAGTAAACAGTTTTTTATGTTTAGCTATATTTGTATACAAAAAATAACTATATATAGTTTGTGTTGCAGCTATCCAAGAGCCGAAACATTTTTATTAGGGATGAGCGAGCCTACTCGGCCACGACCCTTTTTCGCCCGAGCGCCGCGATTTTCGAGTACTTCCGTACTCGGGAGAAAAGATTCGGGGGGCTCCGTGGGTGAATGGGGGGTTGCAGCAGGGAGTGGGGGGGAGAGGGAGAGAGAGAGAGGGATCCCCCCTGTTCCCCGCTGCTACCCCCGCTCCGCCACGCCTCCCCCCGCCCCCCGGCGCCCCCCGAATCTTTTCACCCGAGTACAGAAGTACTCGAAAATCGCGGTGCTCGATCGAGTAATTACTCGAAACGAGTATACTCACTCATCTCTAATTTTTATTTTCCATTTCCATTGAGTTCTATAAGGGCTTGTTTTTTGCGGGGTGAACTCCAGTCTTTTAGGAACAGATAACATTTTGATCACTTTTTATTCCATATTTTCTAGAGGCAAGATTAACAAAACCTGCAATTCTGGCATGCTTTTTTAAAATTTTTAATGGCATTCACCGTGAAGTATAACTATTATGTTAAATTAATTCCGCAGTCTGGTACGATGATGTCATTACAAATTTATATAGTATTTTTGCCTTGCAACTTTCTCACCATTTATTTATTCTTTATTGATCACTGTTTCAAAGACCCCTAATCTTTTTTTGCCAACTGTGTGTGAAAGGTTTTTTTTGTGGAATGAGTTGTTCTTTTTATTAGTACCATTGTTGATACATGTGATGTTATGATCATTTCTATTTTGTTTTTTGGAAGGCCCCAGTAACAATTCCAAAGCAGCAGTATAGGGGGAGCACAGTATTAGTTCCATTTCAGTAGTAGTAGCAGTCTAGACAGGCCCCAGTAACATATCACTAGCAGCAGTACAGGGGGAGCACAGTATTAGTTCCATTTCAGTAGTAGTAGCAGTCTAGACATGCCCCAGTAACATATCACTAGCAGCAGTATAGGGGAGCACAGTCTTAGTTCCATTTCAGTAATAGTAGCAGTCAAGGCAGGCCCCAGTAACAATTCCGAAGCAGCAGTATAGGGGGAGCACAGTATTAGTTCCATTTCAGTAGTAGTTGCAGTCTAGACAGGCCCCAGTAACATATCACTAGCAGCAGTATAGGGGGAGCACAGTCTTAGTTCCATTTCAGTAATAGTAGCAGACAAGGCAGGCCCCAGTAACAATTCCGAAGCAGCAGTATAGGGGGAGCACAGTATTAGTTCCATTTCAGTAGTAGTTGCAGTCTAGACAGGCCCCAGTAACATATCACTAGCAGCAGTATAGGGGGAGCACAGTATTAGTTCCATTTCAGTAGTAGTAGCAGTCTGGACAGGCCCCAGTAACATATCACTGGCAGCAGTATAGGGGGAGCACAGTATTAGTTCCATTTCAGTAGTAGTAGCAGTCTAAACAGGCCCCAGTAACATATCACTAGCAGCAGTATAGGGGGAGCACAGTCTTAGTTCCATTTCAGTAATAGTAGCAGTCAAGACAGGCCCCAGTAACAATTCCGAAGCAGCAGTATAGGGGGAGCACAGTATTAGTTCAATTTCAGTAGTAGTAGCAGTCTAGACAGGCCCCAGTAACATATCACTAGCAGCAGTATAGGGGGAGCACAGTATTAGTTCCATTTCAGTAGTAGTAGCAGTCAAGACAGGCCACAGTAACATTCCCTTTGCAGCAGTTTAGGGAGATAACAGTCTCTTTCACATTTCAGTAGTTGCAGTATAGACAAGGCCCCAGTTACATTTATGCAGCAAAAGTGTAGGCCAACCCCACACACCTTGCTGTAGCATGAGTCCAGGCGAAGCCCATAAAAATTACTAGGATTACACTGTAGGCGAGGGCCCCAAAAAAATGGTGTACCAACAGTACTAATGTACCTCAGAAAAATTGCCCATGCTCAACCAAGAGGGCAGGTGAAACCCATTAATCGCTTTGGTTACTGTGGCTTAATTTGTAACTAAGCCTGGAGGCAGCCCAGTTAAAATAAAAATTGGTTCAGGTGCAAGTTTCAACGCTTTAAAGAGAATTGAAACGTATAAACATTGTTTACAAAAGTAATATGACTGAGCCTTGTGGGCCTAAGAAAAATTGCCCGTTCGGCGTGATTACGTGAGGTTTCAGGAGGAGGAGCAGGAGAAGGAGGATGAATATAATACACAGATTGATGAAGCTAAAAGGTCCCCGTTTTTTATGGTGATAGAGAACGATGCTTCCATCCGCGGGTGCAGCCTACGTATTGTTTAGGTACCGCTGCTGTCCGCTGGTGGAGAAGAGAAGTCTGGGGAAATCCAGGCTTTGTTCATCTTTAGGAGTGTAAGCCTGTCGGCACTGTCAGTTGACAGGCGGGTACGCTTATCCGTGATGATTCCCCCAGCCGCACTAAACACCCTCTCTGACAAGACGCTAGCCGCAGGGCAAGCAAGCACCTCCAGGGCATACAGCGCGAGTTCAGGCCACGTGTCCAGCTTCGACACCCAGTAGTTGTAGGGGGCAGAGGCATCACGGAGGACGGTCGTGCGATCGGCTACGTACTCCCTCACCATCCTTTTACAGTGCTCCCGCCGACTCAGCCTTGACTGGGGAGCGGTGACACAGTCTTGCTGGGGAGCCATAAAGCTGGCAAAGGCCTTGGAGAGTGTTGGCCTGCCTTAGCTGTACATACTGCCTGATCTCCGAGCCTCCCCTGCTACCTGGCCCTCGGAACTGCGCCTTCTGCCACTAGCGCTGTCGGATGGGAATTTTACCATCAGTTTGTCCACCAGGGTCCTGTGGTATAGCATCACTCTCGAACCCCTTTCCTCTTCGGATATGAGAGTGGAAAGGTTCTCCTTATACCGTGGGTCGAGCAGTGTGTACACCCAGTAATCCGTAGTGGCCAGAATGCGTGTAACGTGAGGGTCACGAGAAAGGCATCCAAACATGAAGTCAGCCATGTGTGCCAGGGTACCTGTACGCAACACATGGCTGTCCTCACTAAGAAGATCACTTTCAGGATCCTCCTCCTCCTCCTCAGGCCATACACGCTGAAAGGATGAAAGGCAAGCAGCATGGGTACTCTCAGCAGTGGGCCCGGCTGTCTCTTTCTCCTGCTCCTCTTCAGGCTCCTCCCCCTCCACCTCTGCTTCCTCCTCCTCAACGCGTTGAGATATAGACATGAGGGTGCTCTGACTATCCAGCGACATACTGTCTTCCCCTGCCTCCGTTTCCGAGCGCAAAGCGCCTGCCTTTATGCTTTGCAGGGAACTTCTCAAGAGGCATAGCAGAGGAATGGTGACGCTAATGATTGCAGCATTGCCGCTCACCATCTGGGTAGACTCCTCAAAGTTTCCAAGGACCTGGCAGATGTCTGCCAACCAGGCCCACTCTTCTGTAAAGAATTGAGGAGGCTGACTCCCACTACGCCGCTCATGTTGGAGTTAGTTTTCCACTATAGCTCTACGCTGCTCATAGAGCCTGGCCAACATGTGGAGCGTAGAGTTCCACCATGTGGGCACGTCGCACAGCAGTCGGTGCACTGGCAGATTAAACCGATGTTGCAGGGTCCGCAGGGTGGCAGCATCCGTGTTGGACTTGCGGAAAGGTGCGCTGACCCGGCGCACCTTTCCAAGCAGGTATGACAAGTGTGGGTAGCTTTTCAGAAACCGCTGAACCACCAAATTAAAGACGTTGGCCAGGCATGGCACGTGCGTGAGGCTGCCGAGCTGCAGAGCCCCCACTAGGTTACGGCCGTTGTCACACACGACCATGCACACGGTCACACACGGTTGGAGGCTCAGCGGCGAAAGCCAGCGGTCGGTCTGCTCTGTCAGACCCTGCAGCAGTTCTCGGGCCATGTGCCTTTTCTCTCCTAAGCTGAGTAGTTTCAGCACGGCCTGCTGACGCTTGCCCATCGCTGTGCTGCCACGCCGCGCGACACCGACTGCTGGCGACGTGCTGCTGGCACATTTTGATTGCGAGACAGAGGTTGCGTAGGAGGAGGAGGAGGGTGGTTTAGTGAAGGAAGCATACACCGCCGCAGATACCAGCACCGAGCTGGGGCCCGCAATTCTGGGGGTGGGTAGGACGTGAGCGGTCCCAGGCTCTGACTCGGTCCCAGCCTCCACTAAATTCACCCAATGTGCCGTCAGGGAGACATAGTGGCCCTGCCCGCCTGTGCTTGTCTACGTGTCCATTGTTAAGTGGACCTTGGCAGTAACCGCATTGGTGAGGGCGCGTACAATGTTGCGGGAGACGTGGTCGTGCAGGGCTGGGACGGCACATCGGGAAAAGTAGTGGCGACTGGGAACCGAGTAGCGCGGGGCTGCCGCCGCCATCATGCTTTTGAAAGCCTCCGTTTCCACAAGCCTATACGGCAGCATCTCCAGGCTGATCAATTTGGCTATATGCACGTTTAACGCTTAAGCGTGCGGGTGCGTGGCGGCGTACTTGCGCTTGTGCTCAAACAGTTGCGCTAGCGACGGCTGGACGCTGCGCTGAGAGACATTGCTGGACGGGGCCGAGGACAGCGGAGGTGAGGGTGTGGGTGCAGGCCGGGAGACGGTCGTGCCTATGTCCTGAGAGGGGGCTTGGATCTCAGTGGCAGGTTGGGGCACAAAGGGAGAGGCAGTGGTGCAAACCGGAGGCGGTGAACGGCTTTCGTCCCACCTTGTGGGGTGCTTGGCCATCATATGCCTGCGCATGCTGGTGGTGGTGGCTCCCCGGCTGATCTTGGCGCGACAAACCTTGCACACCACAGTTCGTCGGTTGTCTGCGCTCTCAGTGAAAAACTGCCACACCTTTGAGCACCTCGGCCTCTGCAGAGTGGCATGGCGCAAGGGGGCGCTTTGGGAAACAGTTGGTGGATTATTCTGTCTGGCCCTTCCTCTACCCCTGGCCACCGCACTTCCTCTTCCAACCTGCCCTGCTGCTGCACTTGACTCCCCCTCTGAAGACCTGTCCTCAGTAGGCTTAGCAAACCAGGTGGGGTCAGTCACCTCATCGTCCAGCTGCTCTTCCTCCGAATCCTCTGTGCGCTCCTCCCTCGGACTTACTGCCCTTACTACTACCTCACTGATAGACAACTGTGTCTCATCGTCATCGTCCTCCTCACCTACTGAAAGCTCTTGAGACACTTGCCGAAAGTCCCCAGCCTCATCCCCCGGACCCCGGGAACTTTCCAAAGGTTGGGCATCGGTCACGACAAACTCCTCCAGTGGGAGAGGAACCATTGCTGCCCAATCTCGGCAGGGGCCCGAGAACAGTTCCTGGGAGTCTGCCTGCTACTCAGAATGTGTCATTTTCATGGAGTGAGGAGGCTGGGAGGAAGGAGGAGCAGCAGCCAGAGGATTCAGAGTTGCAGCTGTGGATGGCGTAGAAGACTGGGTGGTCGATAGATTGCTGGATGCACTTTCTGCCATCCATGACAGGACCTGCTCACACTGCTCAGTTTCTAATAAAGGTCTACCGCGTGGACCCATTAATTGTGAGATGAATCTGGGGACAGAAGAAACTTGCCTCTCTCCTAATCCCGCAGCAGTCGGCAGTGATACACCTGGACCTGGAGCTCGGCCTGTGCCCACACCCTGACTTGGGCGTCCTCGCCCCCGTCCATGTCCTCTAGGCCTACCCCTACCCCTGAGCATGGTGTATTACGAGTAGAGCAGAAACAGAACGCTGTAATTAAATGTGCCGCTTATTGGCCTGTGGTTGGAGGCTGACTTCGCTTACGGAACGCACAGCAGAGCCAGGAAACAATTATGCGCAAGCCTGTAGTGAGACCTAGGTGCGTATGACTGAGCTACTGAAATTCACAGGGCAGAACCAGTCAAGTGGCCAAAGGCCAGTGGTAGGCCTTAAGTATTTTGCTTCAATTTTTTTAAATGGTGAGGTGAAAAACCAGACAGACACCGTATGCAGCATATATATGTATACTCTTTCCCTCTGGCGGGATGACGGCGATCATGTAAAGGACACAGCAGAGCCAGGAAACAATTATGCGCAAGCCTGCTGTAACGCTTAGCTGGGTAATAATGAGTGACTACTCGTACCCCCAGCAGACACGCAGTAAACTGAAGACGGTCACATGCAGCCCAAATATAGTATTTTTTCCCAATTTTTGGGAAAAAGCCCACTGCCTATATAGCCTATATATGGATTTCCCTGTTGGAGGATGACTGTGGTTATTGAAAGCACAGTGCAGCCAGAAAAAATTATGCGCAAGGCTGGGTATTAATTAGCGACTACTACCCCCAGCAGACTCGCAGTAAACTGAAGACGGTCACAGGCAGCCCAAATATAGTATTTTTTCCCAATTTTTGGGAAAAAGCCCACTGCCTATATAGCCTGTATATGGATTTCCCTGTTGGAGGATGACTGTGGTTATTGAAAGCACAGTGCAGCCAGAAATAATTATTGCCAAGGCTGGGTATTAATTAGCGACTACTACCCCCAGCAGACACGCAGTAAACTGAAGACGGTCACAGGCAGCCCAAATATAGTATTTTTTCCCAATTTTTGGGAAAAAGCCCACTGCCTATATAGCCTGTATATGGATTTCCCTGTTGGAGGATGACTGTGGTTATTGAAAGCACAGTGCAGCCAGAAACAATTATGCGCAAGGCTGGGTATTAATTAGCGACTACTACCCCCAGCAGACACGCAGTAAACTGAAGACGGTCACAGGCAGCCCAAATATAGTATTTTTTCCCAATTTTTGGGAAAAAGCCCACTGCCTATATAGCCTGTATATGGATTTCCCTGTTGGAGGATGACTGTGGTTATTGAAAGCACAGTGCAGCCAGAAAAAATTATGCGCAAGGCTGGGTATTAATTAGCAACTACTACCCCCAGCAGACACGCAGTAAACTGAACACGGTCACAGGCAGCCCAAAGATTTTTTTTTCCAATTTTTTTGAAAAAGCCCACTGTCTATATAGCCAGTATATCTCTTTCCCTGTACCACTGTCCCTGCCTCACCAGTACTGCCCCTATACTCAGTAAAATGACTGCAGACTGAGGACGCTATGGTCTACACGCCCGATATACAAAAAAAAAAATTTGCAAAACTGCTAAAAGCAGCCTCAACAGTACTGCACACGGTCAGATGTGGCCCTAAGAGGAACCGTTGTGGTTCTTGATGACGAAGATAACAGCCTAACACTCTCCCTATAGCAGCTACAGCAAGACGGCACTTTCCCTAATGTCTCTCAGCGTGCATCTGTGGCGAGCCGCTGGCGGCCCCAGTTTATATACTCGGGTGGCACCTGATCTCCCCAGCCACTCACTGCAGGGGGGTGGGATAGGGCTGGAACTTCACAGGAGGAAGTTGTAATGCCTTCCCTGTCTTTCTATTGACCAGAAAAGGGCGCAAATTTCTCAGGGAAGAAAATGGAAGTGACTCGAACACTGCGTGGTGCTCGTCTCGAGTAACGAGCATCTCGAGTACCCTAATACACGAACGAGTATAAAGCTCGGACGAGTACGCTCGCTCATCTCTAATAATTATGAGATAGGAAGACTTGACCCCATGGTAGATAAAAGTTAATGACAAGTCCTCAAGCTGTGATGAACGTAAAATGTGTGATTAAGCTTCTTAACTGTACCTACACCCCACAGATCAGTGATCCATGTTATACATTGAGTTTGCTGTTTCCACCTGTGGGCGGGGACCAAATACCTGCTGTTGTCTCTGATCCTGGGGTTATACTTGCTTCGCGCTACCAGGTAATGGGACCAAGGCAGATTACGGGAGACTGCCTGAGGGATGCTGTGCGGAGAGGAGAACCGTAAAGGGCACGCTGTCTCTGGGATATGGCCTGAGCTACAGAGAGCAAGCGCAGACGTGGGATGGTTGTGTGGGGACAGGTGCCTAGAACAGGTGCCAGGTACAGGCCCTAACGGGATTGTGCTTTGGTACAACTGATAATGCCTATGCACCTCATGACCTCCGAGGGCAACAGTGAGGGCCGTGTCTGGAGAACTAGGAACACCTCTCCCAAAGGTTTCTCTGACGTCATTGGGGTCCCAAGGGGGGTACCGGCCGAGTATAGGGCGAGAAATCACATGGCTGCAGGGGGTTTGAGTCTCTTCTTGCATGGTGGGTAACAGTGAATAAAGATGTAGACTGGATTAAATAAATAAATATATATATATTCTAACCAACAGAGATTTGTTAATTATACAAGAGATGCAATTAGGGGCCTAGAGGAACAACTAGGAGCTACCTTACTCATTGCATGGCAAAATAGAATGGCTCTTTTAATATGTTACTAGCAGAAAAAGGAGGAGTTTGTAAAATAATTGGAGGATATTGTTGTACTATCATTCCTAATAACACAGCACCAGATGATACCTGAGCGCTGGAAGGGTAAATGCATAATAAAATGAACTAGCTGATAACTCTGGCATAGACGATCCATTCAGGGACTGGTTGAAAGCTTGTTCGGACACTGGTCACAAGTCATATACTCCACACTAGTCTCTGTGTCAGTATTTGTCTCCATTCTAGTACTCTGTGATTGCTGCTGTATTCCATGTATCTGAGGACTGCTATAAAACCTTATTGACACTTCCATCACCAAAACTCTGTTCCAAAATATACAAGATGACAGAGAACAAGATGACTTACTGGGTCAGGTGTCCACCTCTGTCTGACACATGATGGGTAAAAGATCTACGAAGAAAGCGCCATTTTACTTTGATGATTTTGAAGTGTGACATTCCTGATTGTACCGGAGGATTGCTCTAAATAACTGATTGACACTTCGATAAGTAAGATTTTATATCATGATGGACAATATTTTATATATGAAGAAAGAAGCATCAATCTCATAATAAATCAAGGCCAAGCTTCTCTTGGGGCGGGCCTAATTTTGGATACAATTGGTGGAATGACTATATATATATATATATATATATATATATATATATATATATATATATATATACACATCAATGTAATACTTTTCTATAAAATAATTACATACTTAGTCTTGAAGTGCGAACCCAGGCCTTCTGGTAATAAAGCTTCGGGCCGGAGGAAGCCAGGGGGTCTTTGGTAAAGTCATTTTATATGTGTATTTACTATTATACTGTGTTGATGTATTGATCTAAAGTGGGGAATGTTAAGAAAATTATAGATCAATGTATCAGTTAATTGTTCTTTTATTGGATTGTAGACTAGAAAGATATAGCCTGCTGCTAGTTTAAGTAGTAAAGGGGTTAAACGAAACCCTTTCTATACCATTACGAGGTAGACGGACAAGATAAGAGTCTCCAGACTGCCTCCCTTGCATTCCTTTTCACTGAATTCATAAGGGTCTCATTGTATGTTATAGTAACACCTCAAAAGGTGTAACTTATGTTAATCATTTTAGTTTCAGCCTATTATGTATTATTATTAATCTTGGAGGTATGTACTTTTTCTGTGATGTAATTTATAGTATAAAAACCAAATACACCTTAGAATAAATTAGAAATCATCTGATACCGCACAGGCTGGTGTGATTTGTATTTCTCCTGGGTCCAGACTTCTGCACAAGATCTGGGATTGTCTTCTTTTTGATAAACACATAAATTCTCCTTACAGTCGCACAGCAGTCGGTGCTCTGTCAGCTAAAACCGATGTTGCAGGGTCCTCAGGGAGGCAGTGTCTGTGGTGGACTTGCGGAAATGTGCGCAGACGCAGCGCACCTTGCCGAGCAGGTCAGACAAGTGGGGGTAGTTTTCCAGAAACCGCTGAACCACCAGATTGAAGACGTGGGCCAGGCATGGCATGTGTGTGAGGTTGCCGAGCTGCAGAGCCGCCACCAGGTTACGGCCATTGTCACACACGACCATGCTTGGCTGGAGGCTCAGCGGCGAAAGCCAGCAGTCGGTCTGCTCTGTCAGACCCTGCAGCAGCTCGGGGTCTTGCTGATGCTTGCCCACCGCTGTGCTGCCGCGCTGCACGCTACCGACTACTGGCGACGTGCTCACACTTCTTAATTGAGAGGTAGAGGTGGCGGAGGAAGAGGGGGAGGGTTTGGAGGAGGTGGCATAAAACGCCGCAGATACCAGCACCGAGGTAGGACCCACTATTCTTGGTGTAGGTAAGATGTAAGCCGTCCCAGGCTCTGACTTGGTCCCAGCCTCCACCAAATTCACACAATGTGCCGTCCGGGAGATATAGTGGCCCTGCCCGCCAGTACTTGTCCACGTGTCCGTGGTTAAGTGGACCTTCCCAGTAACCGCGTTGGTGAGGGCACGATTTATGTTGCGGGAGACGTGCTGGTGTAGGGCTGGGATGGCACATGGGGAAAAATAGTGGTGACTGGGGACCGAGTAGTGCGGGACCGCCGCCGCCATCATGTTTTTCAAAGCCTCCATTTCCACAAGCCTGTATGGCAGCATCTCCAGGCTGATTAATTTGACAATGTGCACGTTTAAAGCTTGTGCATGCGGGCAGGTGGTGGTGTATTTGTGCTTTCGCTCCAATGCTTGTCGTAGCGTTGAGTTGAGGACGGTGGAGGTGAGGGTGTGGATGCAGGGCGGGAGGTGCTCGTGCCTGTGTCCTGGGAGGGGGATTGGATCTGTGTGGCAGGTTGGGTCACAGGGGAAGAGGCAGTGGTGTGCCCCGAGGCAGTGGTGTGCCCCGAGGCAGTGAATGGCCTTCGTCCCACCTTGTCCGGTGCTTGGCCATCATATGCCTGTGCATGCTGGCGATGGTGAGGCTGGCAGTGGTGGTTCCCCGGCTGATCTTGGTGCGACACAGGTTGCACCCCACTGTTCGTCTGTCGTCCGCGCTCTCACTAAAAACATACAAACCTTTGAACACCTAGCCCTCTGCACGGAGGCTTGCCGCGAGGGGGTGCTTTGGGAAACAGTTGGGGGATTCTTCGCTTTGGCCCTGCCTCTACCCCTGGCCACTCCACTGCCTCTTCCAACCTGTCCTGCTACTGCACTTGCTTCCCCCTCTGAAGCCCTGTCCTCAGAAAGCTTAGCAAGCCAGGTGGGGTCAGTCACCTCATCGTTCAGCAACTCTTCTTCCGAATCCTCTGTGCGCTCCTCCCTCGGACTTACTGCCCTTACTACTACCTCACTGACAGACAACTGTGTCTCATCATCCTCATCCACAAAAAGCTCTTGAGACAGTTGCCGGAAGTCCCCAGCCTCATCACCCAGACTCCGGGAACTTTCCAAAGGTTGGGCATCAGTCACGACACACTCCTCAGGTGAGAGAGGAAACGTTTTTTCCTGCTCATGGCAGGGACCCGAGAACAGTTCCTGGGCGTCTGCCTGCTCAGAATATGTCATTTTCATGGAGTGAGGAGGCTGGGAGGAAGGAGGAGCAGCCAGAGGATTCAAAGATGTAGTCCCTAGGGTGATCGATACATCGTTGGAGGAGTTTTCTGCCATCCACGACAGGACCTGCTCGCACTGCTCTGTTTGTAATAAAGGTCTACCATGCGGATGCGTAAATTGTGTTATAAAGCTGGGGAGCCCAGAAACTGGCCGCTCTCGTAATTCCGCAGCAGCCGGCTGTGATTCACAACGCCCAGGAACTCGGCCTTTGCCGCTTCCTCGACCCTTACCCCTACTCCGCATCATGGCGGATTAAGAATAGAGCAGGGCCCAAATAAATAACCCCACTGTACAGCACTGACAACTGGGGCTTAATTCACCGCACACAGAGACTTGTAGATAGTGGAGGCTCTATGCTGTGACTTGAAAAAATTAACCCGTTGTCTTGCGCTGATACCTAGGGGTAATTTACTGCTCGCAGAGACTTGTAGATAATAAAGGCTGTATGGAATGGGAGAAGACTCTAAAGCCAGTGGATAGTGCTGGTAACTGCGGCTATCTCAACGCCACCAAGGAAAGGGTATTGTGTGACGCTCTGCACAGCGGCAGAGCTGAAATACTTTGCAGTGGCCCAGGAAATATTACAGTACTGTTTAGTGGTGAGACCTCTGTGTAATGCACTGCAGACACAGAACTGTATAACTGAAGTCGTTTGCAGTAGGCTAGGAAACGTTTGAGTGCAGCTTTACGGTGAGAGCTGGTTGTACGGCACTGCAGGCTGAGAACGCTATTACTGAAAGGCTGCGAACAGGCCTAGATGCGTAATACAAAAATTGATGCACTACTGCTCCCAGCCAGCCACAACTGTAAAGCACACGGTCAGATGTAACCCTAAGAAGGAGCGTTGGGGTTTTGGCACGGAGGATCAGGACTGTATAACTTTCCCTATATAAGTAGCTGTGTCCCTACACTCTGCCTTATGCACTGCAGACAGAGAACACTATAGTTGAAATAGCCTGCACAGCCCTAGATGCTTAAAAAAAAAAAAGATTGGTGCACTACTGCTCTCAGCCAGCCACAACAGTAATGAACACTATGGGGAGTAGCCCTAAGAAGGACCGTTGGGGTTCTTGATGACAGGATCCTACGCTAACAATATCCCTGTATAAGCAGAAGCACTTTCCCTAACCTCTGCCAGCATGCGTCTGAGGCGAGCCGCGGGCGGGACCAGTTTAAGTACTCAGCGGCCACCGGATCAGCCCAGCACTCACTACTGTGGGGGTGTGGGGGGGGGGGGAATTAGCCTTGCTCCTTATAGGCATAGAAAACATACCTAGAAGCCATAGAATAATTATTTCCCACATATTCCATACTGCGCGTATTTTATTAGCGAGGAACTGGAGATCTAAGTACATACCCTCCATAGAAGAAATGCAAGTTGTTAGTCTAAATTGCGTCTATGAAAAACTGATTGCCGACCAGAGAAACACTTTGCCCCAATTCAGGAAAGATTGGGCAGCGTGGATCCAGACAGCAAAAATGCCGGCAGGCTTCGACTAGCCCAGGGTTGCTTCTCCTCCCGCCCCTCCACCATACCCCTCCATAGACTCAGCTCACCACATGGGGACTACTCACTGGACATAAAATTGGCTCCATGTTAGCGTATACTGGACAATCAATCATATCGCCCTTTCTGTTTGTAATTCTTAAGAGTAAATTAAACGAATGTTATTTTATGTGCTCTTAGAATTGCTGTCTGAAATGCAAATATACGCGTTTTGAGGTACCTTCTGAAGTTCAAGTTTAAGGTTACAAACTTTCCTGATATTCCTCCCCCTCCCCCCCCTCCCTCATCTTCCCTCCCCATAAAGATGTAATATGCAATGTTTAAAGTCGATGATGAAAATCATTGTATTCTCTACTTAAACATGTTGTATATTCTGGAATGCCAATAAAACTCAATGTTTAAAATAAGACACCTTACCAGGGAGCGACAAGAAACTACCCTGCAGTAAAGCAAAATTTGATCAGCTCAGAATTACTATCGGTAACATTAATTGGGACAACGTCCTCGAAATAACAGCACAGATGACAAATGGGAGAAGTTTTAAAACATCCTAATTACCTCATGTGAGCAGTTCATGCCCTTTAAGAAAAAAAGAACTACAAGTAGAAGGAAACCAATGTGGCTCGACAAGACTGTAAGGGGGCAATAAACACACGGTCAGATATAACCCTAAGAAGGAGCGTTGGGGTTCTTGCCCGGAGGATCAGGACTGTATAACTTTCCCTATATAAGTAGCTCTGTCCCTACACTCTGCCTTATGCACTGCAGACAGAGAACGCTATAGTTGAAATGGCCTGCACAGCCCTAGATGCTTAAAAAAAATATTGGTGCACTACTGCTCTCAGCCAGCCCCAACAGTAATGCACACTCTGGGGAGTAACCCTAAGAAGGACCGTTGGGGTTCTTGATGACAGGATCCTACTCTAACACTTTCCCTATATAAGCAGCAGCACTATCCCTAACCTCTACCAGCATGCTTCTGAGGCGAGCCGCGGGCGGGACCAGTTTAAATATTCGGCGGTCACCTGATCTCGCCAGCCACTCACTACTGTGTGGGGGGAGAGGGCTGGCACGTCACAGCAGGAAGTGGTAATGCCTTCCCGGCATATCTATTGGCTAGAAAATGGCGCTAAACATGTGGGGGATGGAAATGTAATTGACTCAAGTACCGCGTGGTGTTCGACTCGAGTAACGAGCATCTCGATTACCCTAATACTCAAACGAGCATCAAGCTCGGACAAGTGTGCTCGCTCATCTCTAGCAGGATAATATTGTAAAAAATGCTCATTCTCCCTTGCATACTATATCTCCTTAGAACTCTCTCTGTGCCTATTCCGGACCCTATTTTCTCGACGCTTCACCAACAAATGAGTGGGTTTGTCTGGCGGGGAGCTAGGCCCAGGGTGGCATTCTCTATTCTAAATAGACCCTTAAAATATGGGTCTTCCCAACCTACATAACTACCATAGAGCCTTTTTAATCGACCAAAGCAGACATTGGTGTAAAACAATTACTAAAATAAGAAGGCAGCGAAGAAGCACTAAAATCATACAGGGAAAAAAGCAAATTATGTAAGATCAAAATTGCCAAGGAGGAGGCAGAGAGACTGATCGCCAAAGAGAGCAAAAATAACCCGAAACTATTCTTTAATTATATAAACAGTAAAAGGATCTGCACTGAGAGCACTGGCCCTTTAATGAATAATGCAGGAGAAACCACAGAAGCAGATAAGGGGGAAGGCAAACTATTCAATTGATTTTTCTCAAGTGTATTCACGAATGAAAAAGAAATGCTACACGAGATGCAGGGGGATAAAACAAACCCCCCATCAAGTATTGCATGCCTAAGACAGGAGGAAGTGCAGAGGCGGTTAAGAAGGATTAGGCCTCATATCCAAAATCAGGCCCGCCTTGGATTCGTCATGTAGAATCCGTAGCGGGTCCCTCCTGCCCCGCGGACATGAGGCCTAAAAATTAGAATAAACTCACCTGCTCCTGACGATGCGGATTTTCCTTCCTTCGCGGCCGGATCTCCTCTCTTCGGCCCAGCACTTGTCAGGCCCCACATGGAATACTATGTACAGTTCTGGTCACCGCTGCTCAGGAAAGATGTTACAGCGCTTGAGGGGGTTCAAAGAAGGGCAACTAAATTAATAAATGGAATGGGAGAACTGCAATACCCAGAGAGGCTATCAAAACTGGGATTATTTACCCTGGAACAAGGACGGCTAGGGTGCGATCAGATAACTATGTATAAATACATGAGGGGACAATACAAGGATCTCTCCCATGATCTGTTTATACCCCGGACTGCAATTGTAACAAGAGGGCATCGGCTATGACTAGAAGAAAGCAGGTTTCATCACCAACACAGAAGGGGGTTCTTTACTGGAAGTCTCTGCCTGAGAACGTGGTGATGGCAAAATTTAAGCCCTGTGATATTACAGGTTATAGACATTAGGTGACCAGCGGGGTTGTTGATCCGGGTCTTACAGTCCGGTAGGGACTCAAACATTAATCCAGGGATTAACGGGAAGGAATTTTTTCCTCCAAATGAGCTGAATTGGCATCTGCCTCGTTGTTTTTCTTTTGCCTTCTTCTGGATCAACAAGGGGAAGGGGTAGAAACAGGTTGAACTAGATGGACATTGCCTTCATTCAGCCTAACATACTATGTTATGCTTGCATTGAACACGAGAAAATGTGGCCATGCCTAAGACAAATGGGAATCCCGGGACATCTGGGGCAACTCATATAGTCGTTATGTGCAAACTAAGAGGCTGCAGTCAGGACCTCCAATATTAACACGCTGCATCTTATCCCCTGTATGCAGAAGTGATCTTGTGGTAATGCAATTTGGATGAGTCCAACATCGGAGTTAAGATCGGTGGAAGAAACATCAACAACCACAGATCTGCAGATGAAACTAAAAGTTAACCCCTTAGTGACGAAGCCCGTTTGCACCTTAATGAGCAACTCATTTTTCAATTATTTATCGTCATATTCCAAGCGCCATAACTTTCTAATTTTTCCATTGACATAGCCGTATGAGAGCTTGTGTTTTTGCAATATATGTTGTATTATTTTATTGCATTGTTTTGGGGTACATATAATGAATTCTATAACTTTTAGCAATTTCTTTTAGGGGGATTGAGGAAAAAAAAGACATTTGTATTTTGGATTTCATTTTTAAAGCCTTCACTGTGCAAAAAAATAATGTGATATTCTTCCCAGGATCAGTGCGATTCCGGCGATACAAAGTTTATAAAGTTTTTTTATACACAAAAACTTTTTTTTTTAAAGATGTCTTTTGTGTCGCCGCATTCCAAGAGCCAGGGCATTTTTATTTTTCCATCGAAGGAGCTCTATGAGGGCTTGTTTTTGGCAGGGTGAACTCAAGTCTTCGTTTAGGCCACTTTTGTGAACATATAACATTTTAATTGCTTTCTGTTCCATTTTTTTCTAGAGGCAAGATTAACAAAATCTGCAACTTTGGCATGTTTCTTTTTATTTTTAACAGTGAGGTATAAATACTGTTATATTTATTCTGTAGGTCAATACAATTATGTCATTACCAAATTTATATAGGGTTTTGGTTTTTTTTGCAACTTTTAAATAAAAAAAAAATGTTTTAGTTGTTTTATTGTTCTGATACTGTAATATAATGTAGTTGATATCAGTGTGCTGTATATGTGTATATGTATCCTCTGGCTGATAACAGAGACTACAGCAGGGACCAGGACCTGATACACTGCAATAGGACCTGTGATGATGTCACCATCATGTGATCAGTATATAAGGGGAGGAGCTCAGCAGGGAGGAGGAGAAGTGGTGGATAAAGGACCTGTAATGACATCAACATCATGTGATCAGTATATAAGGGGTGGCATATATTTATATTCCACAACACTTCTGCTCGATTCGACCCAAACAACCAATCAATGTGATTCGCAAACCCAAACAACCAATCAGAAGTGTTGAGGAATATAGAAATATGCTAAGGGGTGGAGCTCAGCAAAGAGGAGAAGTGGTGGCTGAAGGACCTGCGATGACATCACCGTCAAGTGATCAGTATATAAGGAGCGGAGCTCAGCCGTGAGAAATATCAGATGAAGGCTTTGTGACGCCGGTGATGTGACGGGAGGGAAGGAGCTCCTGTGATCTGTGAGGAGGGTGAAGGACAGACACCAACTCTTAGTACTAAGCAGAATGATATATGAGGAGGTCACACAGGTGGGAATCCTTGACAACAAGCCCCTCACATAGCGACCGGTCATAGGAGGAGGCGGCTTAGTATTATACTTGTACATGGATGAGGCCTCTACAGGGTGTCAGTCACACAGTTACATGTAGGGCACCATGCAGGCTTACCGCCTATTAGTGATTTTACATAAGATACCCTTAGTGTGTGTCCTGTTGATCCACACTATATAACAAGACTGTACACATTTTACACTGTCTATTTTTGGCTCAAAGAGTATGTAAAATACCCTTAGTGTGTGTTCTCTCGATCCACACTATATAACAAGACTCTACACAAATTTACACTGTCTATTTTTGGCTTAAAGCATATGCAAAATACCTTGCATTTTGCGTAGCATTTTGACGCAGTGCATTATACAACATGATCAACACTAGGAGTAAGGGTCGAGGACGAGGACGTGGATGTAGGCGTCCGAATGAGGGTGTGGGCAAAGGCCGAGGTCCTGAGCGGGAAACAGCGCCTGCTGCTGAGGGATTAGTAGAGTGCCGCGTATCTACGCTCCCTAGCTTCCTCTCACAGTTTACAGGTCCGCGTGGTACACCATTATTAAAACCACAACTGTGCGATCAGCTAATGACATGGGTAGCAGATAACGCGTCCAGTAATTTATCCACCGCCCAGTCTTCCACGCAGTACACTCACGCTAGCCAAGGGACTGGACCTGTGAATCCTCACGCTGATCCTCCTTCCTCCCAGCCTGGTCACTCCAGGAAGAGGAGAGATTCAGAACAGGCATACTCACAGGAACTGTTCTCAGGTCCCTTCCCTGAGTCGCAAATAACGGTTCATGAGCCATCTGAGGAGTTTGTTGTGACGGATGCCCGAAATTTGGACCTTTCACAGTCTCAGCGGGATGAGGGTGGGGACTTCCAAGTAGTGTCTCAAGAGGTATTTGATGATGATGATGATGATGAGACACAGTTGTCTGTTAGTGGGGTTGTTGTTAGGGCAGTAACCTGGGTTGGTAAGCCTACTGAAGTCAATGCTTCAGAAGGGGAGGCAAGTGCAGCACCAGAACAGGTTGGAAGAAGCAGTGGGGTGGCCAAAGGGAGAAGCAGAGCCAGAGCAAATAATCCCCCAACTGTTCCCCACAGGACTTCCCCACGGCAAGCTCCCGTGCAGAGAGCTAGGTGTTCGAAGGTTTGGATGTTTTTTAATGAGAGCGCGGGCGACCGACGAATAGTGGTATGCAACCTTTGCCACACCAGGATAAGCAGGGGAGTCACCACTACCAACCTGACCACCACCAGCATGCGCAGGCATATGATAGCTAAGCACCCGATGAGGTGGCACAAAGGCCATTCACTGCCTGCGGGTCACACCACTGCCTCTTCCCCTGTGTCACATGCTGGCACTGAGATGCAATCTCCCTCCCAGGACACAGGTACGAGCATCTCCCACCCTGTACCCATCCCTTCACCTGCATTGTCCTCCATTGCATCCACCAATGTGTCCCAGTGCAACGTTCAGCACAAGCACAAATATGCAGCCACCCACCCGCATGCACAATCGCTAAACGTGCATATCTCCAAACTGCTGAGCCTGGAGATGCTGCCATATAGGCTGGTAGAAACTGAGGCTTTCCGCAACCTCATGGCGGCGGCCGTCCCTCGCTACTCGGTCCCCAGTCACCACTATTTTTCCCGGTGCGCCGTCCCCGCCCTACACCAGCACGTGTCGTGGAATATCAACCATGCCCTCAACAACGCGGTTACTGGGAAAGTCCACTTAACTGCCGACACATGGACAAGTGCTGGCGGGCAGGGACACTACATCTCTCTAACAGCACATTGGGTTAACCTGGTGGAGGCTGGGACTGAGTCTGACCCTGGGTTCGCTGACGTGCTACCCACACCGAGGATTGCAGGTCTTACCTCGTTCATGGTTTCTCCAGCTTATTATGCTGCCTCTTCCAACCACTCCCCCTCCTCCTCCTCCACTTCTCAATTACCATCTGTGAGCACATCGCCTTCAGTCGGTAGCTCGAGGCAATGCAGCACTGCTGTGGGGAAGCGTCAACAGGCTGTGCTGAAACTCCTGAGCTTAGGTGACAAGAGGCACACTGCCCAAGAGCTGTTACTGGGTTTGACGGAGCAAACAGATCTGTGGCTTTCACCGCTGAACCTCCAACCAGGCATGGTCGTGTGTGACAATGGGCGTAACCTGGTGGCAGCTCTGCAGCTTGGCAGACTAACACACGTGCCATGCCTGGCCCACGTGTTCAATCTGGTGGTTCAGCGCTTTCTTAAAAACTACCCCAATTTGTCTGAGCTGCTCAGCAAGGTGCGTCGCGTGTGCGCACATTTTAGAAAGTCCACCACAGATGCTGCCACCCTCAGGACACTGCAACATCACTTCCAGCTGCCAGTTCGCCGACTGTTGTGCGACGTGCCCACATGCTGGAATTCAACTTTGCACATGTTGGCCAGGGTTTACGAGCAGCGTAGGGCCATTGTAGAATACCAGCTGCAACATCCCCGTCGGAGTGGTAGTCAGCCTCTGCACTTCTTCACAGAGGAGTGGGCATGGATATTTGACATCTGTCAGGTGTTAGGAAACTTTGAGGAGTCAACACAAATGGTGAGCGGCAATGCCGCCATTATCAGCATAACCGTACCGCTGCTTTGCCTGCTGAGAAGGTCACTGCTAAGCATTAAGGCCGACGCTTTGCGGATAGAACAGGAGATGGGGGATGACAATACGTCGCTTGATAGCCAGACCACCTTCAGGTCTGTTTCTCAGCGCGTATTGGAGAAGGAGGAAGAGGAGGAGGAGGAGGAGGGGGAAGATACTGCTGCCCACACTGCAGAGGGTACCCATGCTACTTCCTTCACATCTGTTCAGCGTGTATGGGCTGAAGAGGAGGAGACAGAGAGTCCTCCTCCTAGTGAGCACAGTGATGTGTTGCGTATTGGGACTCTGGCACACATGGCTGACTTCATGTTAAGCTGCCTTTCCTGTGACCCTTGCATTAGAAGCATTCTGGCCAACACGGATTACTGGGTGTTCACCCTTCTCGACCCACGGTATAAGGAGAACCTTTCCACTCTCATTCCTGAAGAGGAAAGGAGTACGAGAGTGATGCAATACCACAAGGCCCTGGTGGAAAAGCTGATACTAAACTTTCCATCTGACAATGCTAGCAGTAGAGGAGGTAGTTCAGTTGGCCAACTAGCAGGGGAGATGAGGGGAACAAGCAGCATGTCCAGCGCAGGCAGGGGAACACTCTCCAAGGCCTTTGCCAGTTTTATGGCACCCCAGCAAGACTGTGTCACCACTCCCCAGTCTAGGCTTAGTAGGAGGGAACAGTGTAAAGAGATGGTGAGGGAGTACATAGCCGACCGTACCAACGTCCTCCATGATCCCTCTGCTCCATACAACTATTGGGTGTCAAAGCTGGACACGTGGCACGAACTTGCGCTGTACGCCTTAGAGGTGCTGGCCTGCCCTGCCGCTAGCGTCTTATCAGAGAGGGTGTTTAGTGCTGCTGGGGGGATTATTACAGATAAGCGTACCCGCCTGTCAACTGACAGCGCTGACAGGCTTACACTTATTAAGATGAACAAAGCCTGGATTTCCCCTGACTTCTCAACTCCATCAGTGGAAAGCAGCTTAACATAAAGTATCTTCTAGCTGGAACTGGAGAACAATGCACCCTCTATCTCCCCAAAAAAGGGTAGAAGTAGCTTGGTCTATCCTTCTTTGATCTTCCTCCTCCTCCTCCTCTTCCTCCTCAACCAGCATATCAACATGCTGAACAGACAATTCTTCAGAGGGCCAAAATGCTCTGTAAAAACTAATTATTTGGAGGGCTGCCTCCAGGCTCTGTCAAAACAATTTTTTCTAAAGGCCGCCTCCAGGTTCTGGCCCCCAATTTTGAAGAGATTCGCCACTAGAGTTCAGCAAACGTGCTGTTTCCAGCTTCAGACTCTACCCACAGAGTCCATAAATGTATCCCAGCGCAGTGTCTAGCTATCTGACACCGAGTGGTTTGGCCACTCGAATTTCTTCATAGTACATGCTGTCTAGTGGAGCTGTGTGTGTCATGTGTGTGGGGGTCAGGATGGATATAGTCGAGATGTGTATGATGTGTGTGGGGGTCAAGATGGATGTAGTGGAACTGTGTGTGTGATGTGTGTGAGGGTCAAAATGGATGTAGTGGAGCTGTGTAGCTGTGTGTGATGTCTGGGGATCAGGATGGATGCAGCAGTGCTGTGTGTGTGATGTCGGGATCAAGATGGATGTAGCAGAACTGTGTGTGTGATGTCTGGGGATCAGGATGGATGTAGTGGATTTGAGTGTGTGCGATGTGTGGGGGTTTGGATGGATGTCCGGCCGGCGCTGCAGTGACCTTGTCGGAACCCAAGGAGGAGAGCAGAGGAGCAGTACATGCGGTACGAGGTATGCACCATGTAGTTAATGTAATCTTGTATGTTTAGGTGATATACGTTATACCAGCTGTACAAATAATTACATACAGGACATATCTACCTTACATCAACATCACTATATACAGGGGAGGTATATCTCCTGTATATAGTGATATGGACCATGCTGGGGTGACCTGGGTATCTTATGTATATAATTATATATGTGTAGGTTGTATGCAATGCGAGTGTCTGCAGCGTGCACTCGCGAGTAGATAACGTGTGATTCACACTAAACGTCATCTACTTGCAAGAACACTCTGGACGGGATCCCCACATGTGCAGGAATGCTGGATGGGATCCAGGAAATAAAGGGGGGGAAAAATGCAGTGATGAGCCACGCCCCCGACACACCCTCTTTTTTTTAACCATGGCTGGTATTTTTTCATGACAAAGGTGGCAACCCTACCTGCACTCTGAGTAAACAAATATTTTAGGGGTACACCTATACTCTAGGTATACAAATCTTTCAGGGGTTCTTCTCTACTCTTGGTACACAAATTTTTCAGGGGTTCGCCTATACTTTTGGTAAACAAATGTTTCAGGGGTTCACCTATAATATTGGTACACAAATGTTTCAGGGGTTCACTGACTCTCTTGGTAAGCAAATCTTTCAGGGGTTCACCTATACTCTTGGTAATCAAATACCCTGCACTCTCGCTCAAAAAATCTTTCATGTTCTCATCTACAATCTTGGTAAAAAAAATTAGTTAAAATGGGTTGTTTTCTTCATTAAAAATGTAGACGTACTGGACTCTGAGTCCCCCCCTATGTTGGCGTTTGTGGCTAATGAAATGCTATGACGGAGGTGGCATGGGACGGCACCTACAATCATACATTAATTTGTCTGTGATTTGTCAGCTATGAAGCACAATTTTAAAAGGGTCACATGGTGTACGGAAACGTATCTTTGGCCACTAATTTCTTTACAGTTCATGCTGTCTTTCCCTGGGGCACTGGTAACAAGCCCCTTTGGGGAGAGGCAGGGGCTGAGATAGGCGGTAGTGTGCTTGTCGGCGGATCCCCTCCTGAATCCCATTAAGCAAGTACGAGCTGTCGCTACAAAAATCTTTCAGGTTTTTACCTGCACCCTTGGTAAATAAATCTTTCAGGGGTTCAACTGCACTCTTAATAAACAAATCTTTCAAGGGTTCACCTATACTCTTAGTAAACAAATCTTTCAGGGGTTCACCTGCACTCTGGGTAAAAAAATATTTTGTTTTAGAATGGGTTGTTGAATTGTGGAAATGTGTAGATGTACTGGCATCTAAGTCCCCTTTATGCCCACGTTTGTGGCTCATGAAATTTTGTGATGGAGGTGGCATGAGATTGGAATTATGATAATATGTTAATTTATCAGCAATTCTCATCAGCATTGTGGGCTATTGTCCACAATTTCAAAGGGGGTCGCTGCCAGGCCCTGCCAACCCTCTGCAGTGTGTGTCTCCTGTTCCTCCTCATCCAATACGCACTTATAAATAGACATGAGGCTGGTGTGGCTATCAAGCCGTGTGGCACGAGGACAGCTGAACGCTGCGCTGGGAAAAATTTCAGTACGCTGTGGACTACTGAGTAGGCAAAGGGGTGCGCCTTGCCCTGTCTGGGGCAAGATGTGACCAGGCGTTCTTCAATAATCTATTGGCATCTCAATGTCCGTTAATCAAAGCTACTGTAAATGTGTCTCAACAGAGAATGGAGTCGTAGGTAGACCTTTCAGGTCTGTCACTCCTTCAGTTAATTCCTGAATTTGAGACGTCAATGAAAATACCCGAACCTGTTAAACAATTTTTCTCTCTCCAGACATCCGCTGTCGTGAGAGCACTGGAAAGCCACCATGCACATTAGCTAAAAGGGGTGGGTTTGGCCAATTAAAATCTGATGTGTATGGCCAGACTAAGACTGCCATAATAGTAACAGAAGCTCGTGCTTCATATCTAAATAAAATTGCATAATGTCTTGCTTATACAAACAGCATATAAATGCAAGTTTCTTAGTGCGCATTTTGAGCAAAACATGTGGGGCCATTTTCCACGACCAGGTGAATCTTAGTCAATGAGTTCCTAGCTCTAAAGGCACTCTAGCTCTGACGGCAGCCACTTATGTCATGAACGCTATTCACTAATCTGTCCAAGCTGCTTTAGTGGGAGTATATAGCCAGGTGTCTAGCTTTCCCATTCAATTGAGGGCTTTTTGCCTAAAAGAAAGGTCTTCATATGTACAAACCCATCTAATAAGGGTGGATTGGCACTATGGTGGTTGCAATACATAGAGGGATTTTTTTTTTTGCTGCATCTTCGACAGGAACCCCTAAAAAGTTGCAAGTTGGTGTAAAAAGGAGATTGTTAAACGTTCAGCTCAATCACATAACATTAGAACCTGTCTCATAAACCTTAAAGTATTCTAAAACAGCCGTTTTTCTTTAAAAAAAAAACAAAACACAACAGGGTTTTTTTTAACAAAAAAATTTGAATGGTTTATCCTAGGATTGTGTTATTTTTTAGTTTTGTAGAGAGTGTACCTGGCTTCAATTTTTACTTCCACAATTTGTTTCACTCCCCACTGTGTCCTGTGATTTCCCCCTAAGCGGTGTCATTGGCTAAAGTAGCCCGTGATGTACTGTTTAAAAGCTGCTTGTAAACTTTAAGGCAGAAGGAAGACCCACAGCAGTTATGCTGTACACTGCAGGGAACTGGGAAAGGTGAGTATAAACTGGTTTGCTATTTAAACATATGGGGAGCCTGTTTGCATTACATTTAAATAATTGGGACAACCCGTTAAAGCATTAAATCTAAGCAGGTAGATGAAGAAATGGAGGAAGAAAGAAATATTAAGTAAACTATCATGATCATTTAGATCACATGGAATATTGCTCTACGATTTTACAGCTGTAGGTTGATGATTAGAGATGAGCGAATCTACTCGGTTTGGGTGTTTTTGAACTCGAGCACCGCTTTTTCTGAGTAACTGACTACTCGGACGAAAAGATTCGGGGGGCGCCGGGGGTAAGTGGGGGGTTGCAGAGGGGAGTGGGGGAGGAGAGAGCGAGAGAGAGAGCTCCCCCCTGTTCCCCACTGCTACCCCCGCTCCACCACGCCGCCCCCCAATCTTTTCATCCGAGTAGTGAGATACTCGGAAAAAGCGGTGCTCGAGTTCAAAAACACCCGAACCGAGTAGATTCGCTCATCTCTATTGATGATATAAAATAGGAAATTGAAGGCAGGCTATAAAAACAAAACTGTTTATGGATTAAAGGGGTTTTCCAGGCAAAAATACTATTGATGACCTATCCTCAGCTTGTTTTGAACCTCTTCCTATTCTGCAGTAGTTTATTCGTTTTTTTTTTATCACTGCCTTTCCAGGGCCATAACCTTTTATTTTTCCGTTGACTTAGATTAAATAGTCCCCTAAACATTATTTTTTTGTCTGCAGTAAAAAGCCCTCATACACCTATCATGTAGTGTACCGAAAAACTGAATTGTGTAAATGTTTTGTTGTTTAATGTAATAGCTCAAACTTTTAAAGACATGGCTGTAGCAATTACACTTTTGTAAATCATTTTTATATATGATAAACGGGAAAATAGGGATTCTTGATTCTTAAAATTTTTTTTATTTTGTTAAACGTGAGAATGCGATCACCTGATCATTTATGCAAAGCAGTGTAATATTTCTGTATGGCATTGTATAGTGCCATCAGCACTAGCCTATTACACCCCAAGTGCTAATATAGCAGAAATGGAAGCCTTCACTAAGCCCCGGCTTCCATCACCTTTGACAGAGTGCAATAAGTTGACACAATACACTAAAATAAAATGGAAAGGGGGTGATTTTTTTATTTTTTAATTTCCTTTTTCTATAGATTTCTAAATATATACTATACTAGTACAAACAAGTAAAATATACATTTATCCTGCACTGTGATCTTTGTAAATAATATGCAAAGTCAAAAAATGGAACAAAAAAAGTTGCAAGTATCCAAATATTATACCACTGAATACTGTAGCTCACCCCACAACAAAGAAGCACACAACAATGGAAAAATAAAAACAGTGCTTCAAATTTGGCAGCAGAGACAAAAAATTTTTAAATTAAAGATTATTTATATTCTGCACAGTACTTTTTGGTATTGCTGTAATTGAACTGACTTGCAGAATGAAGTTTATATTATGTTTGCTACTCAGTAAATGCTGTAAAAATGAAGCACCCAAAAAACTGAATTTCTCTTACATTCTGCTCAAAAAAGTTTTAAAAAAGTTTTCAATACATTTCTCACATTCCAGAAAAAATATTGTTTTTCTCTATGTGAGTTCTGATGAGCTTTCAAAATTTCCTCGTAAAACAGTTTATACATGATAAAGATCAAAATAGCTTCTTCCCTAAGTGATTTCTCTGATGCTCCCTACATTTTTCATTAGTGGCAAAACATTTCCCACATTCTCTCCTGTGTGAATTCTCTGATGTTTAACAAGATTTGACTTAACTGTAAAATTCTTTCCACATTCTGAACATGAATATGGTTTCTCCCCTGTGTGAATCCTCTGATGCTGAACAAGATATGATTTATCTTTAAAACTCTTTCCACATTCTGAACATGAATATGGCTTCTCCCCTGTGTGAGTCCTTTGATGTTTAACAAGATGTGACTTAATTGTAAAACTCTTCCCACATTCTGAACATGAATACCGCTTCTCCCCTGTGTGAATCCTCTGATGTTTAACAAGATCTGACTTGCGTGTAAAACTCTTTCCACATTCTGAACATGTGTATGGCTTCTCACCTGTGTGAACCCTCTGATGTTTAACAAGATATGACTTAGCTGTAAAACCCTTCCCACATTCTGAACATGGATATGGCTTTTCTCCTGTGTGAGTCCTCTGATGTTTAACAAGATCTGACTTATTTGTAAAACTCTTCCAACATTCTGAACACGAATACGGCTTCTCCTCTGCGTGAATCCTCTGATGTTTAACAAGATCTGACTTTCGTGTACAACCTTTCCCACATTCTGAACATGTGTACGGCTTTTCTCCTGTGTGAATTTTCTGATGTGAGGCAATATTTGATTTTGATGTAAACCATTTACCACATTCTGAACATGAATAACACCTCTCTTCTGTATGAATTCTCTGATGTGTAATAAGATTTGATTTGGCTTTAAAACATTTACCACATTCTGAACATGAAAAACACTTATTTCCTATATGGATTCTCTGATGTGTAATAAGATTTGATTTGTATGTAAAGCATTTTCCACATTGTGAACATGAAAATGGTTTTTCTCCTGTGTGAATTCTCTCATGATTAAGAAGGTCCGATTTGTACTGAAAACATTTCCCACATTCTGAGCATGAAAATGGCTTCTCTCTTGCGTGACTTTTTTTGCGTTTAATAATATTTGATTTACTTGTAAAATTTTTCTCACATTCTGAATTTAAAAATGTTGTTTGCTCTTCTAAATGTATTGTTAGATGATTTTTGAGTTCTGAACATGGAAATTGCTTCTTCTCTGTGTGACTTCTCTCCTGTATAATGCAATTTGCTTTATTAGTCAAACATTTCCCATATTCTGAACAGGAAAATGGGTTCTTATCTAAACTGTGATTTCCTTGCTGTACATGAAGGGTAGTGAGCTTTTCTTCTGAAGAGTGCTGCCTAATTTCTTCTACTGTATAATTAGGTGATAACATGGATTTTCTCTCAGATTTCTCACAAGGATTATCTGTTAGGAATAAAATGGATTGAATTATATATTTTTATCTTCAAATCACAAAGTAGACAAACTTATAATATGTATCCATGTGCTGTGCGAGGCAAGTTGTGCCCGGGTGCCACCCTGCATTGTCTATATAAATAAAACCTCAGGCTTTCTTCACACGAGTGTATATCAGCCGCATTTTTACGCCCCACCGATATACGTGACCATCTGAGGCATTGGTTTCCAATGCATTCATCCACACTGGCGAATATACGAAGTATAAAAATGTCATGACATAAAAAATTGATCATACGCGACCAAAATATGCGCCGCCGAGTTTACGGCGGGGAAAAAATTGTTCAGGTTTTATCTTTTGACGGATATACATCGGCGACTACCATAGACTCCTAAGGGAACTGGGGAAAAAAGGGGAGGCATTTTAGCAGCGTCCAACACTGCGAAAAGCTTACAGGCATCTCAATTTAGGCATTATAAGTCATTCTGATGATTTAGGGTGAGCGAGGGTTTTCCAGGATGCAACATATTTTTTCCCTAAATACATTATACCCGGTCATGTGAATGGAACGAGAAAACGTTAATTAACTATGGACGTGATCATGGAAATTTGCCCATTCACTCGATTTTACGGTGCTTGCGGGCTACCATAAACAAGCATATGCTAGTATGAAAGAGCTCTAACGCTGGAAATGCTTTAGATTTTTGATGCAGTTTGAGCAGTGCTTTGTGATTACAATGTTGATTCTTTGAAGCAGCGACAGCAGAGTAAATGCTTGCTGATGTATATATTATACTGAGACATGGATACATCCATTGGTTCACAGTGACAACAAGAATATTGCAAGTGAAAATGTCATTGAGTAAAACAGGATTTCTTTGGGCCCCTTCACACTAATATCGGCTGAGGGCTTTCCACAGCGGAAAACTCACAGCAAATATGTTTTAAATCCGCAGTGGCCAAATCTGTACCTGAATGATGAGCATTTGGCCACATTTTTTATTGCAGAAATGCTCCAGGATTTAACCCTTGTATTTCATAAGTTGAATTCCACAGTATAAATCCACAGCATAAACAGACATGCTGCGGAGATATAATCGGCAGTGTTTTACAACAAATACACACAAATCTTTGGTATAGTGTCAATACCTTGAACACAAGACGTAGAAGGAGGGGGGGCCTTATTATAATAAATTATGGTAAACTTGACAAAAAATTACAGTTATAGTGAAAGGTCACCGGGAAGGACGGACAGTGTTATCTTAACCACGGGATTTAAAAACACAGCCAATGCTCGAAAAACTAACATTAATTAGACTCAAAATAGGAAATTGGTTTCATAAGGAAACTACATGCTGACTGCAGGATTTCTACTTTAAATTAAAGGTAATATGAAGGCAACAAATTAATAAATGAGTTTATATAAAGGCTTTATGGTTATATAGAGTTATATTAACAGTGATATATATGTATACTTTATAATATGTTAAAATTTCTTAAACAAGTTGGTTCTTTACTGGGACCTGGAGACAAGAAGGCCTTGATACAAACATGTCTATCTCCATTTTGGATCTCTACTTCTGCTGTTTAATTATTTTATTCGTTTTTAAAAAACAATATAGTGGCATGTAACATAAAACCACCAAGGTATTCCTGGAACACACAACATAAAAGGATATAACAAAAAGATAAAAGAAAAGGTAAGACATTAGTAAGAAGAGCCTCATTAACAAATTAGGTGGTCTGGGAACCCAAACAGGCTCCACATCCAGTGAGTAAAGGAAACAATGACACTTACAAGGTGAAGGATAGAACATGTCTGGTGTTCGCAACCAGATGCAAAAAAAGAGCACAGAACAAAGCCAGATTGGATCTTTACTTTTCTTGATAAAGCTTTCTGAGTCAAAGCCAGTACTTCCTTATACTTCCCTTTTTTTAATCCTCTCCTGGTTTTGGCGCAAAAGCTGGCACAAGACACACACGTGTGATTTCAGGCTTTTGAAGATTTGTCTGAAGGTGGTTTCAAAAGTTCCAATATGATGCATTTAAACTGATCAGTTTCTATGAGCGGCGCTACATTACTAGGACTATCCATGCTGTAATCAGTCAGGTAGGTAACACAGTTTAACATAGGAGTCAACATGCACAAAGATTGGAGCCTCAGTGTGAACAGACTCCTCACCTCAAGGGCTTGCACTGGCTCACCAGGGAATCTTCAGTTGGCCCATGCCTTGCATTAGCACAGTACACTAAGGAACGTAACGTGAGAGCTGTAGCCATAACAGGTTCCTAGATAATATGTGTTTTTTTTGGCATTTTATCATCACACTTTAATTCCTCCCATGTGAATAAAACCTTAATTCTGATCCCGACCATTTAATCCCTCAGAGCCTGCAGTCAATAAGGACCATTATGCCTCTTCAACAAGTATTATTTCCATGTAGCTTTAGCGTGGGCCCAGGAATCAATTCCAATTGTGTGCCCAAGTCACCCCAATCCAACCCTATCACCTCATGACCATTGACCACTAAGCCCATCTACGGCACCTACTCGAGTGTAAGAAGGCTGGTCACCAGTGCCTAAAAGAATCCTTCTCACCATTAACTTGTGACTATTAGACACACAAACCTTTCAGGATGTTTTTCTGATAAAAAGTGCATCAAAGTCTGAAAATATGCTGGCTGTGTATATATGTTTTTATTTGTACAACATAATATATATCCTGTATGTATCTCCTTACCTTGTGATATAAGAGGCTGGTGGTTCTCCATAATGATGTTGTTGTATTGATCATTGTATCCTTCTAAATACTCCCACTCCTCCATGGAGAAATAGACAGCGACATCCTGACACCTTATAGGAACCTGACAAAACAATGATACCGTCATTACCCAGACTCCTCTAGTGCTGTTACTGTATAATTACCCAGCATTCCCAGCAGTGTCACCTCTCCAGTTAGCAGCTCAGTGATCTTGTTGTTGAGTTCTAGGATCTTCTGCTCATGTATCGGTAAGTGAGGAGGAGCCTCTGTGATGGGGCTCTGGCTCCTGCTCCATCCTCCTGACTCATGGAGATGGCTGTTGGGAGTCGTACGGTCACCTGATGTCTTCTTCACTATTGTGTAATCCTGTGTATGGAGAGAGACATGTAGAGGACTGAACCCAGTATTCATCCATTAGTAGAAAGTGAGCGATTGCGATCTCACTGTACAGAGCTCCGGTAAGACCACATCTGGAATACTGTGTTCAGAGACTTCATGTGCAGAAAAGTATTGTTAAAATAGAACAAGTCTAAAGATGGTTAAGAATTAGAGATGAGCGAGCGTACTCGTCCGAGCTTGATACTCGTTCGAGTATTAGCATGTTCGAGATGCTCGTTATTCGAAACGAGCACCACGCGATGTTCGAGTTACTTTCACTTTCATCTCTGAGACGTTAGCGCGCTTTTCTGGCCAATAGAAGGACAGGGAAGGCATTACAACTCCCCCCTGCGACGTTCAAGCCCTATACCACCCCCCTGCAGTGAGTGGCTGGCGAGATCAGGTGTCACCCGAGTATATAAATCGGCCCCTCCCGCGGCTCGCCACAGATGCATTCTGACAGTGATCAGGGAAAGTGCTGCTGATGCCGGAGCTGCTATAGGGAGAGTGTTAGGATTGATTTTAGGCTTCAAGAACCCCAAGGGTCCTTCTTAGGGCCACATCTGACCGTGTGCAGTACTGTTGAGGCTGCTTTTTGCAGTGTTGCACATTTTTTTTGTATATCAGCCGTGCAGAGCATTGCATCCTGCAGTAATTTTACATAGTCCAGGGCCAGTAGTGGTGAGGCAGGGACAGTGAAAGACATATACAGTCTATATAGGCAGTGGGCTTTTCCCAAAAAATTTGGTAAAAAAAATCTATTTGGGCTGCCTGTGACCGTCCTCAGTGTACTGCGTCTCTGCTGGGGGTAGTTGTCCTAATTCATACGCAGCCAGCTAAGTGTTACAGCAGGCTTGCGCAAAATTCTTTCCTGGCTCTGCGTTGCCTCTTACATCACTGCTGTATTCCTGTCCAGAGTGAAACAGTCTGCAGTAATTTTACATAGTCCAGGGCCAGTAGTGGTGAGGCAGGGACAGTGAAAGACATATACAGTCTATATAGGCAGTGGGCTTTTCCAAAAAAATTTGGGAAAAAAAATCTATTTGGGCTGCCTGTGACCGTCCTCAGTGTACTGCGTCTCTGCTGGGGGTAGTTGCCTTAATTCATACGCAGCTAGCTAAGTGTTACAGCAGGCTTGCGCAAAATTCTTTTCTAGCTCTGCGTTGCCTCTTACATCACCGCTGTATTCCTGTCCAGAGTGAAACAGTCTGCAGTAATTTTACATAGTCCAGGGCCAGTAGTGGTGAGGCAGGGACAGTGAAAGACATATACAGTCTATATGGGCAGTGGGCTTTTCCAAAAAAATTTGGGAAAAAAATCCTATTTGGGCTGCCTGTGACCGTCCTCAGTGTACTGCGTCTCTGCTGGGGGTAGTTGTCCTAATTCATACGCAGCCAGCTAAGTGTTACAGCAGGCTTGCGCAAAATTCTTTCCTGGCTCAGCTGTGCATTCCGTAAGCGAAGTCAGCCTCCAACCACAGGCCAATAAGCGGCACATTTAATTACAGCGTTCTGTTTCTGCACTACTGGTAATACACCATGCTGAGGGGTAGGGGTAGGCCTAGAGGACGTGGACGTGGACACGGGCAAGGACGCGGAGGCCCAAGTCAGGGTGTGGGCACAGGCCGAGCTCCTGATCCAGGTGTATCGCAGCCGACTGCTGCGGGATTAGGAGAGAGGCACGTTTCTGGCATACCCACATTCATCTCACAATTAATGGGTCCACGCGGTAGACCTTTATTAGAAAATGAGCAGTGTGAGCAGGTCCTGTCGTGGAAGGCAGAAAGTGCATCCAGCAATCTATAGACCACCCAGAGTTCTGCGCCGTCCACTGCTGCAACTCTGAATCCTCTGGCTGCTGCTCCTCCTTCCTCCCAGCCTCCTCACTCCATTACAATGACACATTCTGAGGAGCAGGCAGACTCTCAGGAACTGTTCTCGGGCCCCTGCCCAGAATGGGCAGCAATGGTTCCTCTCCCACCGGAGGAGTTTGTCGTGACCGATGCCCAACCTTTGGAAAGTTCCCGGGATCCGGGGGACGAGGCTGGGGACTTCCGGCAAGTGTCTCAAGAGCTTTCAGTGGGTGAGGAGGACGATGACGATGAGACACAGTTGTCTATCAGTCAGGTAGTAGTAAGGGCAGTAAGTCCGAGGGAGGAGCGCACAGAGGATTCGGAAGAAGAGCAGCAGGACGATGAGGTGACTGACCCCACCTGGTTTGCTAAGCCTACTGAGGACAGGTCTTCAGAGGGGGAGGCAAGTGTAGCAGCAGGGCAGGTTGGAAGAGGCAGTGCGGTGACCAGGGGTAGAGGCAGGGCCAGACCGAATAATCCACCAACTGTTTCCCAAAGCGCCCCCTCGCGCCATGCCACCCTGCAGAGGCCGACGTGCTCAAAGGTCTGGCAGACGACCGACGAACAGTGGTGTGCAACCTTTGTCGCGCCAAGATCAGCCGGGGAGCCACCACCACCACCCGCCTCACCACCACCAGCATGCGCAGGCATATGATGGCCAAGCACCCCACAAGGTGGGACGAAGGCAGTTCAGCGCCTCCAGTTTGCACCACTGCCTCTCCCCCTGTGCACCAACCTGCCACCGAGATACAACCCCCCTCTCAGGACACAGGCACTACCGTCTCCTGGCCTGCACCCACATCCTCACCTCCGCTGTCCTCGGCCCCATCCACCAATGTCTGTCAGCGCACCGCCCAGCCGTCGCTAGTGCAAGTGTTTGAGCGCAAGCGCAAGTACCCTGCCACGCACCTGCACGCTCAAGTGTTAAACGTGCACATAGCCAAATTGATCAGCCTTGAGATGCTGCCGTATAGGGTTGTGGAAACGGAGGCTTTCAAACACATGATGGCGGCGGCGGCCCCGCGCTACTCAGTTCCCAGTCGCCACTACTTTTCCCGATGTGCCATCCCAGCCCTGCACGACCACGTCTCCCGCAACATTGTACGCTCCCTCACCAACGCAGTTACTGCCAAGGTCCACTTAACAACGGACACGTGGACAAGCACAGGCGGGCAGGGCCACTGTATCTCCCTGACGGCACATTGGGTGAATTTAGTGGAGGCTGGGACCGAGTCAGAGCCTGGGACCGCTCACGTCCTACCCACCCCCAGAATTGCGGGCCCCAGCTCGGTGCTGGTATCTGCGGCGGTGTATGCTTCCTCCACTAAACCACCCTCCTCCTCCTACGCAACCTCTGTCTCGCAATCAAGATGTGTCAGCAGCAGCACGTCGCCAGCAGTCGGTGTCGCGCGGCACGGCAGCACATCGGTGGGCAAGCGTCAGCAGGCCGTGCTGAAACTACTCAGCTTAGGAGAGAAGAGGCACACGGCCCACGAACTGCTGCAGGGTCTGACAGGGCAGACCGACCGCTGGCTTGCGCCGCTAAGCCTCCAACCGGGCATGGTCGTGTGTGACAACGGCCGTAACCGGGTGGCGGCTCTGCAGCTCGGCAGCCTCACGCACATGCCATGCCTAGCCCACATCTTTAATTTGGTGGTTCAGCGCTTTCTGAAAAGCTACCCACGCTTGTCAGACCTGCTCGGAAAGGTGCGCCGCCTCTGCGCACATTTCCGCAAGTCCCACACGGACGCTGCCACCCTGCGCACCCTGCAACATCGGTTTCATCTGCCAGTGCACCGACTGCTGTGCGACGTGCCCACACAGTGGAACTCTACGCTCCACATGTTGGCCAGGCTCTATGAGCAGCGTAGAGCTATAGTGGAATACCAACTCCAACATGGCCAGGGCAGTGGGAGTCAGCCTCCTCAATTCTTTACAGAAGAGTGGGCCTGGTTGGCAGACATCTGCCAGTCCTTGGAAACTTTGAGGAGTCTACCCAGATGGTGAGCGGCGATGCTGCAATCATTAGCGTCACCATTCCTTTGCTATGCCTCTTGAGAAGTTCCCTGCAAAGCATAAAAGCAGACGCTTTGCGGGAAACAGAGGCGGGGGAAGACAGTATGTCGCTGGATAGTCAGAGCACCCTCCTGTCCATATCTCAGCGCGTTGAGGAGGAGGAGGAGCATGAGGAGGATGAGGAGGAGGGGGAAGAGACAGCTTGGCCCACTGCTGAGGGTACCCATGCTGCTTGCCTGTCATCCTTTCAGCGTGTATGGCCTGAGGAGGAGGAGGAGGAGGAGGAGGAAGAGGACAAGGAGGATCCTGAAAGTGATCTTCCTAGTGAGGACAGCCATGTGTTGCGTACAGGTACCCTGGCACACATGGCTGACTTCATGTTAGGATGCCTTTCTCGTGACCCTCGCGTTACACGCATTCTGGCCACTACGGATTACTGAGTGTACACACTGCTCGACCCACGGTATAAGGAGAACCTTTTCACTCTCATACCCGAAGAGGAAAGGGGTTCGAGAGTGATACTATACCACAGGACCCTGGCGGACAAGCTGATGGTAAAATTCCCATCCGACAGCGCTAGTGGCAGAAGGCGCAGTTCCGAGAGCCAGGTAGCAGGGGAGGCGCGGAGATCAGGCAGCATGTACAGCACAGGCAGGGGAACACTCTCTTAGGCCTTTGACAGCTTTCTGGCTCCCCAGCAAGACTGTATCACCGCTCCCCAGTCAAGGCTGAGTCGGCGGGAGCACTGTAAAAGGATGGTGAGGGAGTACATAGCCGATCGCACGACCGTCCTCCGTGACGCCTCTGCCCCCTACAACTACTGGGTGTCGAAGCTGGACACGTGGCCTGAACTCGCGCTGTATGCCCTGGAGGTGCTTGCTTGTCCTGCGGCTAGCGTCTTGTCAGAGAGGGTGTTTAGTGCGGCTGGGGGAATCATCACAGATAAGCGTACCCGCCTGTCAACCGACAGTGCCGACAGGCTTACACTCATCAAGATGAACAAAGCCTGGATTTCCCCAGACTTCTCTTCTCCACCAGCGGACAGCAGCGATACCTAAACAATACGTAGGCTGCACCCGCGGATGGAAGCATTGTTCTCTATCACCATCAAAAACGTGGACCTTTTAGCTTCATCAATCTGTGTATAATATTCATCCTCCTCCTCCTGAAACCTCATGTAATCACGCCGAACGGGCAATTTTTCTTAGGCCCACAAGGCTCAGTCATATAATTTTTGTAAACAATTTTTATACGTTTCAATGCTCATTAAAGCGTTGAAACTTGCACCTGAACCAATTTTTATTTTAACTGGGCTGCCTCCAGGCCTAGTTACAAATTAAGCCACATTAACCAAAGCGATTAATGGGTTTCACCTGCCCTCTTGGTTGGGCATGGGCAATTTTTCTGACGTACATTAGTACTGTTGGTACACCAATTTTTTGGGGCCCTCGCCTACAGTGTAATCCAATTAATTTTTTGCCCACCTGCATTAAAGCTGACATTACATCAGCTGTGCTGGGCACTGCAATGGGATATATTTATGTACCGCCGGTGGGTTCCAGGGAGCCACCCATGCTGTCGGTCCACACGGAGTTGTAACTGCATGTGTCCACTTCTAAAGAACCCCAGTCTGACTGGGGCATGCAGTGTGGGCTTCCTGGCACCCACCCATGCTGTCGGTGGACAGGGACTTCACAATAGGGAGTTTATACCTGCCTGTGTCTATGAATTAAAAACCCCGGTCAGGTTGGGGCATGCAGTGTGGACCGAAGCCCACCTGCATTTAATCTGACGTTAGCTCTGCTGTCCAGGGCACTGCAATGGGATACATTTATGTACAGCCGGTGGGTTCCAGGGAGCCACCCATGCTGTGGGTGCACACGGAATTCCCATTGCGGAGTTGTACCTGCCTGTGACGATTTATAAAAAACCGTGGTCTGACTGGGGCATGCAGACACCTTGACAGAATGAATAGTGTGTGGCACATAGGTTCCCCATTGCTATGCCCATGTGTGCAGCTCCTGATGGCGGTGGCACAGGATTATATTTCTCATTGCTTCTGTACAGCATTGTGGGCTATCGCCCCGCCCCTTTTAAAGAGGGTCGCTGCCTAGCCGTGCCAACCCTCTGCAGTCTGTGCCTGCGGTTCCTCCTCATGGCAGACGCACTTATAAATAGACATGAGGGTGGTGTGGCATGAGGGCAGCTGAAGGCTGCGCAGGGACACTTTGGTGTGCGCTGTGGACACTGGGTCGTGCGGGGGGGGGGGGGGGTTGGGCAGCATGTAACCCAGGAGAAGTGGCAGCCGAGTGTCATGCAGGCAGTGATTGTGCTTTGTTGGAGGTAGTGTGGTGCTTAGCTAAGGTATGCATTGCTAATGAGGGCTTTTCAGAAGTAAAAATTGTTGGGAGGGGGCGGGGGGGGGGTCACTCTTGCCGCTATTGTGGCTTAATAGTGGGACCTGGGAACTTGAGATGCAGCCCAACATGTAGCCCCTCGCCTGCCCTATCCGTTGCTGTGTCGTTCCCATCACTTTCTTGAATTGCCCAGATTTTCACAAATGGAAACCTTAGCGAGCATCGGCGATATACAAAAATGCTCGGGTCGCCCATTGACTTCAATGGGGTTCGTTATTCGAAACGAACCCTCGAGCATCGCGAAAATTTCGTCCCGAGTAACGAGCACCCGAGCATTTTGGTGCTCGCTCATCTCTATTAAGGATCTGAAACGCAAAACTTATAAGGAGAGACAAAATACTTCATCTGTATAGCCTGACAGAAAGAAGGGAGAGGGAGAACATGATGGAAATCTTTATAAATGTTACAGGAAGAAAGAAACTGAACAAAAAAAAAGGGGGGTCCAACCTGAAATTAGTTTGGGTAGAGATCAGAAGCAATGTCAGACAATATTTTACTAAAAGAGTAGTAGATGCTGGAAAAATAGTTCCAGCACAAGAGATTTAAAAGAGAAGGCATGTAACACAAAGTATTTTGGATCCAGGCTGCCCAAACCTTTCTACATTTTTTTTTAATCAAAAGGCACTTACGCTCAAGAGCTGCTTCCAGAAGGGTAGAACATAAGGACAGTCACACCGTAAGTGTAGCAAGGTACTGTCTACTAAGCCACACCTCCAGCAGCAGTTAGAAAAGCAGGGTGGGATTTTATTAAGGATATGAGGAGTGGGATACCACCTATATAAGACCTTGTGGGTATTTTTTGTACATTTAGAAACCGAGAGAACTGAAGAGTAGGCGTTGTACTATTGGTCATCTGAGAATTTAGTTTTTAGATCATTTTCCCATTTTCTTTTTATGTGTAATATATTTTTAATAAACTTGTATGTATTTATACACATAAACAAAAGGAAAAAAAAACAACATATAGCAGGTCATGCAGGACTGCAGCAATGGCTTACAGATTTAGAAAAGGAATGTTGTATCGAATAGGGCAACAAAAGCCTCTGCTATAGGTTCTTACGGTACATCCTGTAAAAATTGCATATACATAATATAATACCATGGCACCAGACCCCTGAGTCTAATAATTCTGTACACTTGCAATTGAAATACAGTTTTCAAACTCCTGAAGTCATTAAAAAAAAGAGAAGTAGAAACTAGAACATTCAAGATATACAAAAGAAAGCATAAGGGGCTTGGGAATAAAAAAAAAAAGGGAAAAGGAGGGGAGAGATTAACTAGCAGAAAGGGAGAGAAACCGTCTAGTAATGACCCGTATGCAGCTGTTTTACACCCCACCACTAGAGATGAGCGCGCATACTCACTAAGAGCAATTGCTCAAGCGAGCATTGCCCTTAGCGAGTAACTGCCCGCTCGAGAGAAAAGGTTCAGCTGCCGGCGTGGGTGAGAGGTGAGTTGCGGCAGTGAGCGGGTGGGGGGGGGGGGGGAGAGGGAGAGAGAGATCTCCCCTCCGTTCCTCCCCGCTCTCCCCCGCCGCTCCCTGCCCGCCACTGGCAGCCGAAGCTTTTCTCTCGAGCGGGCAGGTACTCACTAAGGGCAATGCTCGATCGAGCAATTGCCCTTAGCGAGTATGCTCACACATCTCTACCCACCACGCATGATTGGGGTAAAGTCCCAATCTAGTGCCTCCTCGTAGAGCCTTTGAGGTCCGTCCTCCTACCCACCGGTTATATTTCAGAACTCGGGTGAGTCGTGGAATGTGTTCCACAGTATCCAGGCACAACCACTGGAGCACATCGCTTCAGAACCTTTGTCACCCAGCTCCATCATGTACATTAATTGGTTCAGCTCCTGAACAAACTCCAGAGTCAAGGAGGTGATGTTATACTGCCAGTGGCATGGGATCGCAGCCCTGGCCACGGTGAGGAAATGGCGTAAAAGGCCTTTTTTATCCATAGCAAAAGGGCCAGGTATGATAGAGAGCAGTGCCAGCTGTGGAGTGACCTCCACCGTGCTATGCGACACCCCCCCTATATAGCTCGAATGGACAGTTCCACCAAATATGCAGCATGGTATCCAGCTCAGACCTACATCTCCAACACTCCTCCGGTACTGAGAGAAATATACAGTGAATCATGTCAGGGCATCTGTACCACCTGGGGAGGAGCTTAAAGTTTTTCTCCTGCGCCACACAGGCCAAGGGTAATTTGTGTGCAAACATGTAGGCTCTCTCCAAATCAGATTCCTGCAACTCCAAGGCCGGGTCCTGCTCCCAACTCCTGACATACTGTGGGAGACCCTGCATGAGTCTTTCCAGAATGATTCCGTACATCTTAGAGAGAACCTGAACAGGGGGTCCGGCTCGCAGAAATAATTCCTTAATGGGTTGAGGGGGGTTCCGGAAGAGGCACAACCCCAGATGGGTCCTACAGAATGAAGACAACTCAAGATACTTCATCCACAGCAGTCTTTGCTCTGGTCGGGACACCCACAGCTCATTAAATGATGGAAGACCCCCCCAACTGACAATCTGGCAACACCGAGTGTCCTCCTCCTCCCGCCAGCCAAGGAAACTCTGTCTCTCCTGCCCTGGGGGGTGGGAATGCGGGGATATTGAATATGGGGGTAAAAGCTCCTCTATGAATCGCGACATACCCTCTGGTAGTCTGTCTGTCCCACAGGTCCAAGCAGTTCAAAGTCAATGGAGAATGAGGTAAAGCTGCTGGCCTATCCTCCATGGGGATCTATAGCAAATGGGGCCAAATCAACGTTGTCTCCAAACCCACCCACTGCTTCGAGGCTGCATCATTGTGCCACTCTACCACTGTGGTGAGGACCGCGGCCGAATAGTAAATTTTGAGGTCTGGAAGACCTACTAACCCTGGATTTTGTGCACAATATGGTCCAGTAACTAATGCGGCTTGTTAATTGGCAGGGTCTGGAAAATATATGGAAATTTTGGAGTCTAATCCATTTTTAATACATGTATTCACCTGGACCAGCTCAACTGTTTAACAACATACCCAATTAGCTCCTTTGTCACTTTCTCCAGCAGAGCAACACAATTAAGATAGTATAATGAGGAAACATCTGCCACTATATGCACCCCAAGGTATTGGATGGAGGTTGATCACCAGCTGGAAGAGAGATATTCATGGCCTCTGATTTGCGCAGATTAACTTTGAAATTGTTCAAATGCCCAAAATTAGAAAACTCCTGAAGGATCGCAGGAAATGAAATGCGTGGCTTGGAAATGAATAAAAGAAGGTCATCTGCATACAAGGCCTCTGCAGTGCCACTTATTAGATGGCAGCATTTCTTACAAATCAATGTGACTTTCTAGCAAGTTTTAACAATGATTGTTAAAAAAGAAAGATAGCCAGAAAACCATACACATACAGCTGTTTCAGGGTGTTTGCCCCTCATCGGTGTGCAGTAGGCTTCTGGCTTAGCTCATGAGAGGCCTACGACATGGGTCAGGAGGGATTGCGTGTCTCCTTAAGGAGAGCACCCTAAAAGTGTGTGAGACACCTAGTATAGCTGGAAGTGCACTTTTTTTTAGATCTAATAATATCTTGTCAGAAAATTGAACTTTATTTTGGTCCTCTAGATTTTTGATTCTTTTTAGAAGGGTGTCTATTTCTTTAAGTCTAAGTTTTTTTCTCAAATGCAGGCTTTTTAAGAAAATGTAATCTCTGGACCGCCTTATGTGCACACCAGGCGTTCTCAGTATCATTAACCCCTTCATGACATGGCCTATTTTGGCGTTGAGGACCAAGCGATTTTTTGGTATTTTTCCATCTCCATTTTTCAAAAGCCATAACTTTTTTATTTTTCCGTGGACGTGGCCGTATAAGGGCTTGTTTTTTGCGTGGCGAACTGTAGTTTTTATCGATGCCAATTTTGGGTACATAGACTATATTGTAAAATTTATTTTTTTTTTTTTTAATGATAGAGAGAGAAAACGCATCAATTCTGCCATAGATTTTTTTATTTTTTTTTTACACCGTTAATCATGCAGCATAAATGAGACTTTCCATTTTTTCTGCAGACCGGTACGGTTACAACGATACCAAAATTCTAACATTTTTTTTAGGTTTTCCCACTTTTCTGCAATAAAAACCCTTTTTTTTGGAAATCTTTTTTCTATTCTAAATTGCTGCATTCAAAGTCACGTAACTTTTTTATTTTCTGATGTACAGAGCTCTATGAGGGCTTATTTTTTGCGAGACGAGCTGTAGATTTTATTGGTACCATTTTGGCGTACATACGACTTTTTTGATCACTTTTATTGCGTTTTTAGTGAGGCAAAATGCCAAAAATGAGCATTTTGCCTCAGTTTTTTAGCTTTTTTTTTAGCGTTTTTTTCAGTGCACAGTCAAAAGCATGTGCAACTTATTGTACACATCGTTATGGACGCGACAATACCAAATATGTGGGGTTTTATTTTTTTTTTACCTTTTTTTATGCTAATCTGTGAAAAAGCATAAAAAATGGTTTTTTTACTCTTTTTTTTTAACATTTTTTTAAATTCATTTTTTAAATCTTTCTTTTTTTTACACTGTTTGTGTCCCTCTGAGGGACTTTAATCACTGCCCTGATGATCGCTGGTATAAGGCATGGCAGAGCTACTGCTCTCCCATGCCTTATCGCTCATACAGCGATCTCATGCATAGGCAATACAGGACGCCAGTGTCTGGCGTCCTGTTGCCATGGTGACAGGCCGGGCTCTCGCGATGACATCGCGAGTTCCGGCCGGAGACACAGAGGGAGCCGCGCTCCCGCTGTGAACTCTTCCCCTGCCGCGATCTACTTAGATCGCGGCAGGGAAGGGGTTAAAAGTGGCGGGCGCATCTCCGATGTCCCCCCGCTGCTGCAGCGAGACGCCGGCTGTGACTGACAGCCGGCTCCCGCTGCGGGATAGCGCGGGATCATATGTGATCCCGCGCTATCTCCAGGACGTAAGTTTACGCCCTGTTGCGGGAAGTACCCCGCTCCCAGGACGTAAACTTACGCCCTGCAGCGGGAATGGGTTAAAATGGAAGCATTCTTCTAGTATTTTCTGAGTTTCTTTCCAAAATTGGGCATCATTAATGAGGAAATTGTTGAAACACCAGGGGAATGAGGGCGGTAGAATAAACTCCTCCTTGATAGATATAGCCACAGGAGCAATATCCAACCAGACCAACAAGACCCACGCTAGAGGAAATGACATTTTGCAATAACCATCTGTCTTCTAAAAAAAAAAATCAATTCATGAATACATTTTGTGGGGATGAGAGAACGAATAATCGCATTCGTTTGCATGTTGTAGCCTCCAAACGTTATACAGTGCCTCTCTAAACAACAAGCCCTGGAAGTCTCGAGTTTGTTAATGGAAGCAGGGACATTTCTCTCCAGGGAATTATTGGGGACAATGTTAAAGTCTCCACAATTAATTACAGAACCTTGTTTGATCTCGTTGAGTCGGTCTGATACACTAAAAGTAGCCTGCTTGACGATTGTTGAATACGACATAAGTATAGTAAAGGGAAAGTTATTCATAAGGCATAATAGGGTAATAAATCTACCCTCGTCATCAGTAATTATTTTGGGGCACCTGAATGCTACAGTTCGGCCAATAGCAATGAGGACGCCTTTTTATTCTAATAGCGTAGGGGAAAATATATGTGGATAAGACTTATTTTTCCTTCTGACTGAGTCTGCAGCATTTAAGTGAGTCTCTTGAATGCAAAAGATATCACATTTTTGACTGATTGCCTCTTTCCAAGGCATGGAATGTTTGAATGGGCCGATGAGACCTTTTACATTTAGAGATGTTACTTTAAATACCATAATGAATTTAAAAAATGACTGCATTGAATATAATGGGCGTGGAAGAAAAACATACATTTTAAGAGATCAAGTATAAATCCAGAGTAAGACAAGAAGATAAGCCCAGCAATTTAACTTTGAACAAGAAATAGCATGTATATATTGAACAAATAAACAAAGATTAAACTATAGTCCTGGTTCTGTGTGAACCATTTTAACCCCTTAAGGACATGGCTTATTTTGGACTTAAGGACCAAGCCTTATTTTTCAAATCTGACATCTGTCCCTTTATGTGCTAATAACTTTTGCATGTTTTTACTTATCAGTGTGATTCTGAGATTGTTTTTTTGTGACATATTGCACTTTATGTTCGTTTAAAAATTGAATCAATAACTTTTGTCTTAAAAAATCCAAATTTACTGAAAATTTGGAAAAATTCACAATTTTCAAACTTTGAATTTTTCTTTTTGGAAGACAGATAGTCAAACACCACAAAATAGTAAATAATTAACATTTCCCATAGGCCTAATTTATACTGCAATCATTTTTTAAGTGTTATTTTTTTTTAGGACTCGACAAAGTATATATATTTAGCAGTAATTTTTCTAATTTACTAGCAAATTTCAAAATCTGAATTTTTAAGGACCAAATCAGTTTAGACATGGAGTTTAAGAGCCTGTATATCAGAAAACCCCCATGAATCACCCCATTTTAAAATCGGCACCCTTCAAAATATTCAAAATGGCATTTAGGAAGTTTATTAACCCTTTAGATGTTTTACAGGAATTAAAGAAAAATTCATCAGACATTAGAAAAATTCCATTTTTCTACAGATTTTCAATTTAAAACAATTTGTTTCTATAAAACAGCAGGAATTATCAGAGAAACAAAACTCAGAGTGTATTACCCGGATTCTGCAGTTTTTGGAAATGCCCCATATGTGAATGTAAACTGTTGTTCGGGCACATGGCAGGGCTCAGAAGGGAAGGAGCGCTATTTGGCTTTTTCATTACAGATTTTGCTGGAATAATTTTCAGACCCCATGTTGTGTTTGCAGTGTTGCCAAGGTGTTAGAAACTATGTGTTTGGGTTTTTTCCCCTATCTTCGTTTATCTTTGGCTTCCTTTCCTCCTCCCCTACTTTCTTTTTATCCTTTACTCTCTCTTCCTTCCTTTATCCTTCCAATCCTCCCTTTTTTTTCTATTTCCCTTCTCCTTCTCTCCCTCCCCGACAGGCTCTGCACTCCTGTGTGTGTGGGTACCTGTGGGAGAATGTCCTCTCCCCTTGTCCTCATGGATGGCTGCGGGCTTGGTGGTTTCTTTAGTGCCTTTCAGTCCCTGGAGGCAGGAGACGCCAAGTAGGAGGCCCCTGTGAAGGATTCAGACAGGACAGTTCCACCACGGCGATCAGTGGCACCACATCTCAGTGCAGGGCCGGCACAGATGCAGTAGGAGGTAGCCTCAACTACACAGAGCCCAACACCAACGGCAACAGAGAGGTGGTTGAAGCAGGCGCTGCAGGTATTCAGGCGGTGGCCAACACTCCAGGCTGGGGTTGTGTAAGCTTCAGTAGGCTGCACAGGTTGAAATTCGAGATGAGCGAACGTACTCTTTTCAGGCGTTTTTGCACTCGAGCACCGCTTTTTCCAAGTAACTGACTACTCGGACGAAAAGATTCGGGGGGCGGCGTGGTGGAGCCGGGGGTAGCAGTGGGGAACAGTGGGGAGCTCTCTCTTTCTCTCTCCCCCCCACTCCCCGCTCATCCCCGGCGCCCCCCGAATCTTTTTGTCCGAGTAGTCAGTTACTCGGAAAAAGCGGTGGCCACAGATGGCTACAAATGTTCGCCAGAGGTACGGGTGGATCATTGTGGGGATAGAGGATGTCTCCTAGTGACTATAGGGAGCAAAATGACTGAGAGTTCAAGTGATCCACCTCCTCATGCTCCAAACGCTAGCCCCCACCCCTATAATGTGTTTTAACTTTCCTATGTTTAACTAGTTAAATAGTCACTAACATTTTAAACAACTTGTGCTTTTATGATGTGATAACTAACAAAAATACAATTTACTTTACTTACCTAAAATTGTGCTTTTGTACTAGAATGTCCCTCTACAATGCTGGCCACCAGGGGTCTCCCTTCCTACTAGCTTATTCTCAAATGACTGACAGAAGACACAAGGACTTTAGAACAGGATGTGGAGGAGGAGTTATTGTGGCCATTGAAGTGTATAGAGAGCAGAGGGGTAGAGGGCAAGAGAAACAAAGACTTACATAGATACTGCCTACAATCTAATAGTAAACTACTGTTTACTGTGTTTATCTAAAGAAATCACGTCTCTCCTGCTCACTCACATTGTAGTGTTTTACATCAAGTAGTAGAATGCTGGCTCTGTAAAAAGAACTTATTAATTCCAAACATAAAATTACATGTTATAAAAAGATACAATTAAGACTTCTGTCCGTGGTTTTAAGTGTTTCAAAGCCAACTGGCTTCTTGATCACTGCTGTGGACAGGGGTCTTTATACAAAGCTAGCAATCTCCTACTTGCTGTTCAACTATAAACCACTTGACTCATAGCTTGCCTGTGCACTGGGGACCTTTAGATTAAAACAATCACATTATGTGAAAACACCGTAGGAGAGTGGTATTTTTTATATCGTAGTGTTGTATATGATGATTTTATGTCTGTGTCTGTTACAGAGACTTAGAGAGCAGAATCTGCAGTTCTCTGCGTACAATCTATAAAACACATCACGCAGACATAGCAGCAGGCACGTCCAAGCAACACTGAGAATAAGATAAACGTGAGGAAAAAATATAGGATTCACGTCATAGAATGGCCAGAATAAGAACGATTCCTCATACACACACTGCAGATTATTCTGAAAGATCATTTGAAAAGTTAGCTATGCTTTATATAAGGCTAGGGCTTTGACCGAAAAAAGGTCATGCCATCAGAGATTGCAGTATAGCCCTGCAACATCACAAACTAATGGAAGTGAATGTGGTCACATTGTGGCTTACAGGTTTTTGCAACCTGATAATTGCAAGATATCTATTAAGTTTGGTTTGTGAGGCACAACATGATTGCATTCTCATCCATTAGTTTGCAATGTCATTTGACTGTTTTGACCTGTTTAGCAGCCAAAGATGATAGAAATATAGAAAGTTTACCTCTCCGGTCAGCAGGTAGATGATCTCCAAGGTGAAGTTTAATATTCTCTTGGTAATCTCACTGCTGTCCTTCTCTATCCTCGGTGGGTCATTCATGATGACCATTTTCGAAAATATGAGAGAACTGGAGGAACTTGAGGGTTGTAGTACTGCCGGCCCTTTATGAGAAAGAAAAGGCCCCAAGTCATACGGGGACATCAACATACAGGTTCTCAGAGCCTTCACCACATGTATACAGGTATCTTCACAGAGACAGCAGACTGCTGCCATGGAAATTAACATGGAATCTGTGCCAATTCCACTGCAAATCTGCATTCTATTATAATCAGTGGGAATCTGCGCTATAATCTATATGATCCCGATTTTTTCCACATGCAGGAAAAAAAACTAAAATTGCAGGTCACTTTTTGTGGATTCCATGTTATTTCCATGCCGATTTAGAGAAATCTACTGTTTGTGGTATCCATGTGGAAAAATCCATTTTGAATTCTGCGATCTGAACACCCCTGATCCCTTAATGCTACATGATGTACAGTTATGTCCTGCACGTTCGGGGTGTGTATGAAGGGATATTCTTTGGTAACTTCATTCCTGTCCTTGCCTATTTTTGGTAGGTTATTCAATAGAAGGACCATTCTGGAGGATAATGAGAGACAATTGGATTAACTGGACGGTTTTAGCCCCGTTGTCATCTTTATGAAAAAAGGAGAACTGTAAATCATCATCATGTATGATATTCACTTATTGAGAGAAACAGCTTCTCATATCATTCAACACATTAAAGAGGTGCTTCAAAAATGGATATATGTGGCTGGCATATCTACAGGATAGATCATAAAGGTGAAATAGGTGGGGTTCACTTCTTGGTGGCATCTCAGCTGTGGCAATAACTGCATTAGGAGTTAAACAGTGGAAAAAAACAAGAAAACCAGGATGTGATGCACATGTTCAACAGCCACCAGCAGATATGTGTTTCAGGGCAACAAAACCCCTTCATCAGATAAAGTGGGATTATAGCTGCACTGAACGCTTAAATGGAGAGAGAAGTAACAGGATTCTCTCCTCTGGATACAGGTAAGCATTCAGTACAGCTATAACAGTGCAGAGCCCAGCTTTATCTGATGAAGGGGTTTTGCCCGAAATTCACTATATGCAGGTTTAAATAAAAGAGAAGGCAGGACACGCCCTAATTGTGAGACTCATCCCACACTATTGAACATGTGCACCACATCCTAGTTTTCTTTTATCCACCCTCTGATTCACCACGCTCACTCACTTATAGTGTAACCATTACCCAGGTCCACAGCACAGATTGTACTATTGTGGGCGACTCCGTTCGCTGGAATCATCAAAACTGCAATGTTTGTTAGGAACTGAACAGCGTCGGGTGAACCCTATTGACTATAATGTGGTCTGCCCACTCTCCACCTAGCTGCCTGACTTTTTGTTCTGGCATTTTCAGCCACATCTATGATGGGACCTCCGACTGGAGGTTCTGACGTAGATGTAAAACCACCCTAACAGAATTAGAACCTGATATCATTGAGGATAAAGTGGAGTGGGCTGTGAATCAGCTACAAATTCATAAAGCCCCTGGAATCAATTGCATACCTGCTGAGCTGCCCAATCTCCTGCCAGTACAGATGCTAACAGCAATTTTTGTGCCCAAAATAATAGCCCTAATATCTCATGCAAGCAAAATCCTACTGAAGATTATACAAAAACGCATGACAGCGACAGTGGGATGGAAACTCCCTGACGCACAAGCTGGGGATCACTGAGAAAGAGGAACAAGAGACCACATTGCACATCTCTGATGGATCATGGTGTAGATATGCTTTATCCATTACAACAAAGCCTTTGCTTGCATTGAACACGAGAAGCTGTGGCCATGCCTAAGACAAATGGGAATCCCGGGACATCTGGGGCAACTCATACAGTCATTAGATGTAAACTAAGTGGCTACAGTCAGGACCTCCAATGGGAACACAAACTGGTTCAGAATCAGGAAAGGCATACACCGAGGATACATTGTTCAACCAGCATGCAGAGGCGATCTAGAGGCAATGTAATTTACACTAAGCCAACATCGGAGTCAAGATCGGTGGAAGAAACATCAACAATCTCAGATCTGCAGATGATACAACCTTGTGGCAGAAAGTCAGGAGGATCTTTAACAACTGATACTAACAGTTAACCCCTGAGTGACAAAGACTGTTTGAACCTAAATGACCATCTAATTTTTCAGATTTTTTCACCAACGCATGATAGGAGCCATAACATTTTAATTTTTCCATGGACATAACCATATGAGGGCTTGTTTCTTGTGGGACAAGTTGTATTTTTAGGTGCATCATTTCTGGGTACTTATTATTAAAAGTTATACAATAAATTGTTTAGGGCCTTCAGTGTGCAAAATAAATAATGTGATATCATTCATCTCTGGGTGAGCCTTATTCCGGTGATGCCAAAAGTATACAGTTTTTTTTTTATGTTTAGCTATATTTGTATACAAAAAATAACTATATATAGTTTGTGTTGCCGCTATCCAAGAGCAGGAACATTTTTATTTTTCCATTGAGTACTATAAGGGCCTGTTTTTTGCGGGAGGAACTCCAGTGTTTTAGGAACAGATAACATTTTGATCACTTTTTATTCCATTTTTTCTAAAGGCAAGATTAACAAAACCTGCCATTCTGGTATGTTTATTTATTTTTAATGCTATTCACCGTGCAGTATTAATATTACGTTAAATTTATTCCGCAGTCTGGTACGATGATGTCATTACAAATTTATATAGTATTTTTGCCTTGCAACTTTCTCACGATTTATTTATTTTTCATTGATCACTGTTTCAAAGACCCCTAATCTTTTTTTGTCAACTGTGTGTGAAAGGGTTTTTTTGTGGAATGAGTTGTACTTTTAATAATACCATTTGTTGATGTGATGTTTTGATCATTTCTATTCTGTTTTCTGGAAGGCGAGATAGGCAAAATTGTCTATAATCGCCATGTTTTTTGTATTCTTTTTCCTGGCGTGCGCGGTGTCGGTTAAATAATGTACTAACTTTTTTCTCTGGGTAACTATGAATGCAGCAATACCAGATATATGATTTTTTACTAAGTAGAGGAGAAAGGTGGGGTTTTGGTGCTTGCATTTTTATTATCTTTTAACTTTGTTTTTTAACTATCTTTGTCCCACTAGGGGGCTGGATTATCAGCATTTTTTATCACTCTTCTAATACACTACTATATATCAGTAAAGTAGTGCATTAGAAAGCCTATGAACATCAACCAGAGCCTGAGCGACATAGGCCACCATAGCTGGCAAACATGGGTGTCTCCGGGTGCCATAGCAACCCACTCCCTCTGTCAGCCTTTTACATGCCGTGATCACACTGACCATGGCGTGTGAAGGGTTAAACACCGGGGATCTGAGGTTTCTTCATGCGACAGCCAGGCACCCGCTCTTCCTGGCACAGGCAGAATAAAGCTCCTTAACGGTCATCATCAAATAAATATGGAATGAAGAAAACGGACTCAAGGAAGATTGATGCCTTCGCACTTCGGTGTTGGAGGAAACTCCTACAAATTCCTTGGACCACCAAGATCACGAACAAAACCGTCCGAGACCGCAGCAAACCAAAGATGTAATTGGAGGGCAAAATTCCAAGACAGAGACTCTCGCACTGCGGCCACATACTGTGAGATAATTCATGAGGAACATGGATGATGCTTGGAGCAAGAAGACCCGGCCACCAAACAACACGCTGGATTAAAGCCGACACCAACATGCAAATGATGGAACTGAAAGAAGCCGCACAACACAGAACCGTGTGGAGAGCGCCGATCCGTAAAGTGTCCGATAGGCGGCCGACTACACGGATACAGATAGAACATGTCTGACCTCACCACAAGCAACAACCCCTCCGGCGTCTCTTACCTGCCGGCCGGAGTCACACGCAGGGGTCTGATACTGTAATATAATGTAGCTGATATCAGTGACCACTGTATATGTGTATATATATCCTCTGGGTGATAACAGGAGGAACAGCACAGACCAAGACCTGCTACACTGCGATAGCTGAAGGACCTGTGATGATGTCACCGTCATGTGATCAGTATATAAGGGCAGGAGCTCAGCAGTGAGTAGAAGTGGTGGCTGAAGGACCTGTGATGATGTCACTGTCATGTGATCAGTATATAAGGGGGCGGAGCTCAGCAGTGAGGAGAAGAAGTGGCAGATGAATGCTCTGTGATGCGACGGGAGGGACGGAGCTCCTGTGAACTGTGAGGAGGGTGAAGGACTGACACCAACTCTTAGTGCTAAGCAGAATGATATATGAGGAGGTCACACAGGTGGGAATTCCTGACAACAAGCCCCTCACACAGCGACCGGTCATAGGAGGAGGCGGCTTAGTGTTATACTTGTACATAGATGAGGCCTCTGCAGGGTGTCGGTCACACAGTTACATGTAGGGCACCATGCAGGCTTACAGAGGAGCGGCCCCTCACACAGCGACCGGTCATAGGAGGAGGCGGCTTAGTGTTATACTTGTACATAGATGAGGCCTCTGCAGGGTGTCGGTCACACAGTTACATGTAGGGCACCATGCAGGCTTACAGAGGAGCGGCCCCTCACACAGCGACCGGTCATAGGAGGAGGCGGCTTAGTGTTATACTTGTACATAGATGAGGCCTCTGCAGGGTGTCGGTCACACAGTTACATGTAGGGCACCATGCAGGCTTACAGAGGAGCGGCCCCTCACACAGCGACCGGTCATAGGAGGAGGCGGCTTAGTGTTATACTTGTACACAGATGAGGCCTCTGCAGGGTGTCGGTCACACAGTTACATGTAGGGCACCATGTAGGCTTACAGAGGAGCGGCCCCTCACACAGCAACCGGTCATAGGAGGAGGCGGCTTAGTATTATACTTGTACATAGATGAGGCCTCTGCAGGGTGTCGGTCACACAGTTACATGTAGGGCACCATGTAGGCTTACAGAGGAGCGGCCCCTCACACAGCGACCGGTCATAGGAGGAGGCGGCTTAGTGTTATACTTGTACATAGATGAGGCCTCTGCAGGGTGTCGGTCACACAGTTACATGCAGGCTTACGGAGGAGCGGCCCCTCACACAGCGACCGGTCATAGGAGGAGGCGGCTTAGTATTATACTTGTACATAGATGAGGCCTCTACAGGGTGTCGGTCACACAGTTACATGTAGGGCACCATGCAGGCTTACAGAGGAGCGGCCCCTCACACAGCGACCGGTCATAGGAGGAGGCGGCTTAGTATTATACTTGTACACAGATGAGGCCTCTGCAGGGTGTCGGTCACACAGTTACATGTAGGGCACCATGTAGGCTTACAGAGGAGTGGCCCCTCACACAGCGACCGGTCATAGGAGGAGGCGGCTTAGTATTATACTTGTACATAGATGAGGCCTCTGCAGGGTGTCGGTAACACAGTTACATGTAGGGCTCCATGCAAGCTTACAGAGGAGCGGCCCCTCACACAGCGACCGGTCATAGGAGGAGGCGGCTTAGTATTATACTTGTACACAGATGAGGCCTCTACAGGGTGTCGGTCACACAGTTACATGTAGGGCACCATGTAGGCTTACAGAGGAGTGGCCCCTCACACAGCGACCGGTCATAGGAGGAAGCGGCTTAGTATTATACTTGTACATAGATGAGGCCTCTGCAGGGTGTCGGTCACATAGTTACATGTAGGGCCCCATGCAGGCTTACAGAGGAGCGGCCCCTCACACAGCAACCGGTCATAGGAGGAGGCGGCTTAGTATTATACTTGTACACAGATGAGGCCTCTACAGGGTGTCAGTCACACAGTTACATGTAGGGCACCATGCAGGCTTACAGAGGAGCGGCCCCTCACACAGCGACCGGTCATAGGAGGAGGCGGCTTAGTATTATACTTGTGCATAGATGAGGCCTCTACAGGGTGTCGGTCACACAGTTACATGTAGGGCACCATGCAGGCTTACCGCCTATTAGTAACCCCCATACTATTACCTCAGGTGGGCCGTGCCGCACCTTATGTACCCCACAACGTACTGACACCCCGAGATCCTCTAGCATTCTAAAGCCAAACTGCTTCCTGCAGACATAATAAGATATTAGTGAGATTTTGGGCAAAATACAGAAGTTCATGATACACATCCAGGGTCTTCATTGTCCTGTGAGCCCCCACACTGACATTACAAACCTCCAATTTACCTAAAAAACATAAAATAATGTTTTTTCTCACAGCTATGCTACAAAATAGAAAATTCGTAGCATGTTTTATTTTTCTGTGAGTCCGCAGAAATCTCCCCCATTGAGTGTTATCCGACTGCAATGCGATTTTTAGTTTTTCCATGTGAAAAATGTGCATGAAAATCACATGTTCAGTGATGAGTTGTGACTTTTTTCACAAATTACAATGCACTCGCAGTAAACATCACAAATTCACAAGTGCAATATCAGCCCAAGTTTCTTGGACCCATGTCACGTTCGGCCATGTGAATGCACCATAAGGACCCCCACCAGAGCTCTCAGCCTCAGATCCCAGATCCCTAAGTGTATGGGCCGGTTCCTCTGTTAGCTCACTTTTACATGGCAGTATGATGGTTAGTAGAGATGAGCGAGCACACTCGTCTGAGCTTGATGCTCATTCAAGTATTAGGGTACTCGAGATGCTCGTTACTCGAGACGAGCACCACGCGGTACTAGAGTCAATTCCATTTCCTTCCCCGCATGTTTAGCGCCATTTTCTAGCCAATAGACATGCAGGGAAGGCATTACCACTTCCTCCTGTGACGTGCCAGCCCTATCCCACCCCCCTGCAGTGAGTGGCTGGCGAGATCAAGTGACCGCCGAGTACTTAAAGCGGTCCCACCCGCTGCTCACCTCAGACACACTCTGGGAGAAATTAAGGAAAGTGCTGCTGCTCATTCAGGGATAATGTTAGTGTAGGATCCTATCCTCAAGAACCCCAACGGTCCTTCTTAGGGCTACATCTGACCATGTGCATTTTACTTGGGGCCTGCTGGGAGTAGTAGTACTAGTAGTGCTTCCATTTTTGTAGAACGCAGCTAGGCCTGTTTGCAGCCATTCAGTAATACTTTGTTCTGGCTGCAGTGCCGTACAATACCGCTCTCTCCGTGAAAGTGCACTCCAATTATTCCTAGCCTGCTGCGAACTACCTCATCTATACCGTTCTCTGTCTGCAGTGAACTAGACGCAGAGTGTTGGGGCCACAGTCACTTCTATAGGGAAAGAAATATACACTATACAGTCTGTATCCTCTGTGCAAAACCCACAAAGCTCCTTCTTAGGGCTACATCTGACCGTGTGCATTTTACTTGGGGCCTGCTGCGAGTAATAGTAGTGCTTCCGTTTTGTATAACGCAGCTAGGCCTGTTTGCAGCCTTTCAGTTAGACTTTTTTCAGTCTGCAGTGCCGCACTATACTGCTCTCACCAGGAAAGTGCACTCAAATAATTCCTAGTCTGCTGTGAACTACCTCAGTTATACCGTTCTCTGTCTGCTGTGAATTAGACAGCAGTTTCACCGCTAAACAGTACTGTAATATTACCGGGGCCACTGCAATGTATTTCAGCTCAGCCACTGTGCAGAGCATCTCACAATACCCTCTCCTTGGTGGGGTTGAGATACCCGCAGTTACCAGCACTATCCACTGGCTTTAGAGTCTTCTCCCACTCCATACAGCCTCTCTTATCTACAAGTCTCTGCGAGCTGTAAATTACCCCCGAGGTATCAGCGCAGGACAGTGGGTTAATTTTCTAAAGTCACAGCATAGAGCCTTCCGCTATCTACAAGTCTCTGTGTGCAGTGAATTAAGCCACAGTTGTCAGTGATGTATAGTGGGGTAATTTATTTGGGCCCTGCTCTATTCTTAATCCACCATGATGAGGAGTAGGGGTAAGGGTCGAGGACGTGGACATCCAAGTGAGGGTTTGGGCACAGGCCGAGTTCCTGGTCCAGGTGAATCACAGCCGGCTGCTGCGGGATTAGGAGAGAGGCAAGTTTCTGGTGTCTCCAGCCTCATATCATAATTTATGGGTCTGCGTGGTAGACCTTTATTACAAACAGAGCAATGTGAGCAGGTCCTGTTGCGGATGGCAGAAAATGCATCCAGCAATGTATCGACTACCCAGTCTTTTACGCAGTCCTCTACTCCCGGCCTAAGGACTGCAACTCTGAATCCTGTTTTCTGCTGCTCCTCCTTCCTCCCAGCCTCCTCTCTCCATGAAAATGACATATTCTGATGAGCAGGCAGACTCCCAGGAACTGTTCTCGGGTCCCTGCCATGAGTGGAAAAAACTGGTTCCTCTCTCACCTGAGGAGTTTGTCGTGACTGATGCCCAACCTTTGGAAAGTTCACAGAGTCCGGGTGATGAGGCTGGGGACTTCCAGCAACTGTCTCAAGAGCTTTCAGTGGGTGAGGAGGATGATGATGATGAGACACAGTTGTCTGTCAGTGAGGTAGTAGTAAGGGCAGTAAGTCCAAGGGAGGAGCTCACAACGGATTCGGAGGAAGAGCAGCTAGACGATGAGGTGACTGACCCCACCTGGTTTGTAAGCCTACAAAGTACAGGGCTTCAGAGGGGGAGGCAAGTGCAGCAGCAGTACAAGTTGAAAGAGGCAGTGGAGTGGCCAGGGGTAGAGGCAGGGCTAGAGTGAAGAATCCCCCAACTGTTTTCCAAAGCACCCGCTGGCGGCAAGCCTCCATGCAAATGGCTAGGTGCTCAAAGGTGTGGATGTTTTTCAGTGAGAGTGCGGATGAGCGACGAACAGTGGTGTACAACCTGTGTTGCACCAAGATCAGCCGGGGAGCCACCACTACCAGCCTCACCACCACCAGCATGCGCAGGCATATGATGGCCAAGCACCCCACAATGTGGGACGAAGGCCGTTCACCGCCTCCGGGTCACACCACTGCCTCTTCCCCTGTGCCACAACCTGCCACACAGATCCAATCCCCCTCTCAGGACACAGGCACGAGTGCCTCCTGGCCTGTACTCACACCCTCACCTCCACTGTCCTCCACCCCATCCAGCAATGCCTCTCAGCGCAGCGTTTAGCTGTCGCTACCACAAGCGTTGGAGTGAAAGCGCAAATACGCCACCACGCACCTGCACGCACAAGCTTTAAACGTGCACATTGCCAAATTAATCAGCCTGGAGATGCTGCCGTACAGGCTTGTGGAAATGGAGGCTTTCAAAAACATGATGGCGGCGGCAGTCCCGCGTCACTCGGTCCCCAGTCGCCACTATTTTTCCCGGTGTGCCGTCCCAGCCCTGCACCATCACCTGTCCCGCAACATTATACGTGCCCTCACCAACGCGGTTACTGGGAAGGTCCACTTAACCACGGACACGTGGACAAGTACTGGTGGACAGGGCACCTATATCTCTCTGGCGGCACATTGGGTGAACTTGGTGGAGGCTGGCACCAAGTCAGAGCCTGGGAACGCTCACCCACACCCAGAATAGCGGGTCGTACCTCGGTGCTGGTATCTGCGGCGGTCTATGCCACCTCCTCTAAACCCTCCCCCTCCTCCTCCTCCTACGCAACCTCTACCTCGCAATTAAGAAAGGTGAGCAGCACATCTTCAGCAGTCGGTATTGCGTGGCGTGGCAGCACAGCGGTGGACAAGCGTCAGCAGGCCGTGCTGAAACTAATCAGCTTAGGTGACAAGAGGCACACGACCCCCGAACTGTTGCAGGGTCTGACAGAGCAGACCGACCTCTGGCTTTCGCCGCTGAGCTTCCAACCGGGCATGGTCGTGTGTGACAATGGCCGTAACCAGATGGCGGCTCTGCAACTGGGCAGCCTCACACACAAGCCATGCCTGGCCCACATCTTCAATTTGGTGGTTCAGCAGTTTCTGAAAAACTACCCACACTTGTCTGACCTGCTCGGCAAGGTGCGCCGCGTGTGCGCACATTTCCGCAAGTCCACCACGGACGCTGCCACCCTGAGGACCCTGCAACATCGGTTTAATCTGCCAGAGCACCGATTGCTGTGCGACGCGCCCACACGCTGGAATTCTACGCTGCACATGTTGGCCTAGGCTGTATGAGCAGTGTAGAGCAATAGTGGAATACCAACTCCAACATGGGCGGCGGACTGGTAGTCAGCCTCCCCAATTCTTTACAGAGGAGTGGGCTTGGATGGCAGACATCTGCCAGGTCCTCGAAAACTTTGAGGAGTCTACCCAGATGGTGAACGGCAATGCTGCAATCATTAGCGTTACCATCCCGCTGCTATGCCTGCTGAGAAGTTCGCTGCTAAGCATAAAGGCTGACGCTTTGCGGTTGGAACAGGAGACGGGGGAATGAGAGTATGTCGCTTGATAGCCAGACCACCCTCATGTCTATATCTCAGCGCGTTTTGGAGGAGGAGGAGGAGAGGGAAGAGACAGCTGGGCACACTGCAAAGGTACCCATGCTGCTTGCCTCTCATCTGTTCAGCGTGTATGGGCTGTGGAGGAGGAGGATCCTGAAAGTCATCTTCCTAGAGCCATGTCTTGCGTACTGGTACCCTGGTACATATGGCTGACTTTATGTTAGGCTGCCTTTCTTGTGACCCTCACGTTAGACGCATTCTGGCCAACACAGATTACTGGGTGTACACCCTTCTTGACCCACGGTATAAGGAGAACCTTTCCACTCTCATACCCAAAGAGGAAAGGGGTACGAGAGTGATGCATTACCACAGGGCCCTGGTGGGAAAAGTGATGCTAAACTTACCATCTGACAGCGCTAGTGGCAGAAGGTGAAGTTCTGAGGGCCAAGTAGCAGGGGAGGTGCAGACATTAGGCAGCATGTTCAGCGCAGGTAGGGGAACACTCTCCAAGGCCTTTGCCAGCTTTATGGCTCCCCAGCAAGACTGTGTCACTACTCCCCAGTCAAGGCTGAGTCGGAGGGAGCACTGTAAAAAGATAGGGAGGGAGTACATAGCCGATCGTACCACCATCTTCCGTGATGCCTCTGCTCCATACAACAATTAGGTGTCAAAACTGGACACGTGACATGTACTTGCGCTGTACGCCCTGGAGGTGCTGGCTTGCCCTGCTGCTAGCGTCTTGTCAGAGAGGGTGTTTAGTGCAGCTGGGGGAATCATCACAGATAAGCGTACCCACCTGCCAACTGCCAGTGCCGACATGCTTACATTCATAAAGATGAACAAAGCCTGGATTTCCCCAGACTTCTCTTCTCCACCGTCGGAGAGCAGCGGAACCTAAAGATTCTTTTCGCTGCAACCGGAGAAAAAAGCATTCTCTATCACCGGAAAAAAAGGGGGAATGAGCTTTGTCAATCTCTCTCGGATATTAGTCCTCCTCCTCCTACTCCTCCTCTTGCAACATCAAGCTGAACTGCCAATTTTTCCGCGGCCCAAAAGGCTCTGCTTGCAATTTTTTTCCAATTTTTCAAAATTTCAAAAGTATTGAAACTTTTACATAAACCAATTTTTTTAACAGGCCTGCCTCCAGGCTATGTTACAAATTAAGCAACAGAGAGCTGTATCGTTAAAAAATATTTATGGGTTTCACCTGCCCTTTCGGTTGAGCAATTTTTCAGGGGTACACTTGTACTTTTGGTACACTAATTTTTCTGGCCCTTGCCTATACTCACGGTACACTAATGTTTCCGGGGTTCGCCTATACTTTTACTACAGAAATGTTACAGGGGTCTGCCTATACTTCTGCTACAGAAATGTTACTGGGGTCTGCCTATACTTTTTCTACAGAAATGTTACTGGGGTCTGCCTATACTTCTGCTACAGAAATGTTACTGGGGTCCGCCTATACGTTTGCTACTGAAATGTTACTGGGGTTTGTTCGCCTATACTTCTGCGGATCCATGAGGGGAGGTGAAAATACTCACCACGGTCCTCCCCGATGTCCCGGGACCCGAAGTCCCCGTCTGCACATGCGCGCCCGATGTCAATCATCGGGCGTGTGTACAGAGGGGCTCGAGCCCCGGGAAATTTAAAATCCCTCTGCTCCTGGCTGCCATGTGTAGCCAGAAGCAGAGAGATTTCACTGGGGACATGATTACTGTTATCCAATGGATAACAGTGATCATGTAAAGTACAACAAAGTGTACAAAGTAAAAAAAAAAAAGTTTTAAAAAGTAAAAAAAAAAAGTTTTAAAAAGTTAAAAAAGCTTACGTTTCATCTCCCCCCACGGATCATATTCGTGAGGAAGGATGAAATTACGTACCTAAGGCCCGCTGATTTATCTGCAGACCTTACCCCAGCTTCTGCGCACGCGCCCGTAGCCAAAATGGCAGGCGCAGCGCAAAAGCTGTGGATTGCCAGGGTAATTTAAAATCTCCCTGCTCCTGGCTACAAAACTTAGCCGAGAGCCTGGAGATTTCATGGAGAGCCGCAGTGAGAGGTTCCTGATCACGTGTTCGCCATTATCCAATGGATAATGGCGATCACGTAAAAGTTAAAAAAAGGTGAAGGTTCATCTCCCGTCACCGATGTGATCGGTGAGATGAGATGAAACTTTTTACCGGAGGCCTCTGTATTTGCACCCCGACGCGATCTTCCTCCGTGAATTTTCCCAGAGAAGCCCCGGGAACGTTAGCCTTCCTGCAGTTCTAGGAGCACCTTGTTGAGCGTCTTCTGTGTGAGACCGCCGCACCTCATCAAGCTTACGGAGACTCACAGAGCGCCACTTTTTACACCCCATACTAGCTACTGAGGTCACGAAATACCCCAAAAAAGCATGAGAGGAGGGGGGATACACGGTTTTATTGCCCCATGTACCCATCCCAACCAGCCTCCGTAATTGGCCTTGTCTTTGGAAATACTACACAGTTCACATTATTACTTTTATCTAAGATTTGGGGAACGCCGAAAAGGGCGCGGAGTGTGTGTGTGTGTGTGGGGGGGGGGGATTTTTTAAGGTGTCAATTTTTATCCCATACAAGTGGGCAATGGGGCCTGGAATGTATTCAGTTGTGCCCTGCAATCCAACGGGTGTTCCCTCCATTACAGGCCTTGCCATGTGTCCTTTAAGTAAATTCGGGCCACAAGGAGTATGTTTTTGAACACAGGACAAATGGGGGTATCCATTTTGGGGTGAAGGTCTTCATTCCTATGTACACTGTACAAAAAAAACTGTTTTTAAATTGACAAAATTGCCAAAAAAATGAAAATTGTAATTTTTTCCTTCGGCTTTGCTTAGATTTATTCAAATACTGTGGGGTCAAAATACGCAATACACCCCTAGATGAATTCGTTAAGGGATCTAGTTTTTAAAATGGGGTCATTTAAGTGGGTTCTTTATCGTATTGGATGCTCATTGGCTCTACAAGTGGGAAATGGGGCCTGGAATTTATTCCGTTGTACCCTGAAATCCAACTGGTGCTCCTTCCATTATAGGCCTAGCCATGTGTCCTTTAAGTAGATTAGGGCCACAAGGGGTATGGTTCTGAACACAGGACAAACAGGGGTATACATTTTTGGGTGAAAGTCTTCATTCCTATGTGTGCTGTACAAAAAAACAGTTTTTAAATTGATACAACTGCCAAAAAAAATGAAAATTGTAATTTTTTTCCTACTGCTTTGCTTAGATTTATTCAAAAATTGTAGGCTAAAAATACACAGTATACCCCTAGATAAATTCCTTAAGGGGTCTAGTTTTCAAAATGGGATCATTTGTTGGGGTTCTTTGTCGCTTTGGCCGCTCAAGGGCTCTACAAGTGGGCAATGGGGCCTAAATCACCTTCATGCTAAATTTCTGTTCTGAAAGCCACCGACTACTCCTTTCATTTTGGGCCCCGTTGTGCTCATTGGCTCTACAAGTGGGAAATGGGGCCTGGAATTTATTCCGTTGTACCCTGAAATCCAACTGGTGCTCCTTCCATTATAGGCCTAGCCATGTGTCCTTTAAGTAGATTAGGTCCACAATGGGTATGTCTCTGAACACGGGACAAACAGGGGTATCCATTTAGGGGTGCAAGTCTTCATTCATGTGTGTGCTGTACAAAAAAGCAGTTTTTAAAATGAGAGAATTGACAAAAAAACGAAAATCACAATTTTTTCCTTTTGCTTGGCTTGAATTCATTCAAAAACTGTGGGGTCAAAATGGGCAGTACACCCCTAGATAAATTCGTTAAAGGGTCTAGTTTTTAAAATGGGGTCATTTGTGGGGGTTCTCTTTGGTTTTGGGTGCTGAAGAGCTAAACAAAAGTGCCATGGGGCCTAAAACGCCTTCAAGCAAAATTTATGTTCTGAAAGACACCGACTACTCCTTTCATTTTGGGCCCCTTTGTGCATCCAGACATAAGATTGGGGCCACAATGGGTATATTTCTGAACACGGGAGAAACAGGGGTATCCATTTTGGGGTGTAAATCCTCATTTTCAAGGGCAATATAGGAAAAAAATAGGTCTTTAAAATGACATATCTGCAAAAATATGAAATTTTATTTTTTCTCCTCTAAATTGAATTAATTCCTGAAAAAACTGGTGGGGTCAAAATACTCATGACACCCCTCAGTGAATACCTTAAGGTGTGTAGTTTTTAAAATGGGGTCATTGGGGGGAGGGGGAGACCTATTATTCTGACACTCATGAGCCTTTGCAAACTTGACTTGGTGCAGGAAAACAAAGTGTTCCTCAAAATGCTGAAAAGTAATGTTAAATTTTTTATCAAAAATTTGTACAGTATGTTTTGACATATTTGAGATATCACAGTTGAAAATGTAAAAAAAATGACATTTTTTCCCAGATTTTTCCAATATTGGTAGTTTTAATAAATATACACAAATTATATTGGTCTCTTTTTACAACCAAAATGAAGTACAACATGTGGCGAAAAAACAATGTCAGAATCACTGGAATATGCAAAACCTTTACAGAGTTATGCTACGTTGAACGACGCATGTCAGATTTCCAAAATTTGGATCCGTCACTAAGGCGCAAACAGGTTTCGTCACTAAGGAAAATCCTGTCCCCTGAGCCTCTATGCACAGGATATCCATTCCTGTTGAAAGGCAAAGACAGCATTCCATAGGCAAATGAACCCGACTTGCCACACCAGGGACTTTAAAGACTCTGGGCCAATCTATGCCATCCCTTCTTAACACAATGAAGTGGGGCATGTAGGCAGAAACAGTTGGTCAACTGGCTGCCATTAAGCTTAGGTTGGCAAAAGTTAAAAGAAGGGGTAATGTAATGGGGTGTACCCCTCTTATTACCATGTTGTTATTCATATTTTAGGTTGTTTTCTCACGTTAAGATTGGATGAGTAGGAAACGTGGGAACTAGAAAAACAAAGTACAGCCAGCACCACCTTTGTGGGGAAGCTGTTCATCAGCTGTTGATGCGGTGAGAGCTAAGAGATTTCCAACAGAAGAGAAAGAATGCTAAGCTGTCTGTCTCATGGGCTACAGAGAATACATTGTCAGAAAGAAAATTCTGATGCAACTATTGATCCAGAAAGTGTATGGCTGGCTTGCTTACCAATTCCCAGGATCCTGGTTATTTGGTGTGTATTGACCTTTGAAACAAAGGACTGAGATCCGTTATAAACCACTACTGAATGTTACTTGTTAAATAAAAGTTTCCATATTGCTGCTTAGGTCAGTTATTTGTCAGCGAAGACAAAAGCAAAGAATCAGAGATGTGATCAAGCGATCTTCAATAATCTACTGGCATCACCACATGCATGAATTCAAGCTATTGGGAATGTGTCTCAACAGAGACTGGAGACGTAGGTAGACCTTTCAGGTCTGTCACCCCTTCAGCTTATTCTTGAATTTGAAATGTCAATGGATAGATCCGAACCTATTAAACAATTTTTCTCTCTTGATATATACTGTCATGAGAGCACTGGAAAGCCACCATACACATTAGCTGAAAGGGCGGGTTCGGCCAATTAAAATCCAATGTGTATGGCCAGATTAGGACTGCTATAATAGTAACAGAAACTTGTACTTTATATCTAAATAAAATTGCATAACTGTAGTTTATACTAACCTCATATAAATGCAAGTTTCTTAAAGCACATTTTGAACAAAACATGAGAAAGAACACAAAGGGTCTCAACAGTCTATGTCTACACCAAAACCTGTCTCGCCTTGTGCCACAGCTGTATCCGACCCCCACACTATGGAACCGGATGTTTCTTCTACATGAGTAACTTCATCAACCACTGGGGCCTCTGACATCATGGAGGTGGTGCGAGCAACTTTAGTGGCACAAGAGGTGTCAAAAATCCCCCTATTTCATAACAGATTGGAAACCCTGCATAAATCTATAAATTCGACACTATCGCAAATCACAGATAACACCCAAAGGCTGGCTGAACTGGAGACTAAAACCCAAAACATAGAACAGACTATCTCTACTCTGGAGGCCTCACTATAGCGAAGTCAGTCAGAGACTGCAGTACTCCGGTAAAAAAATTGACGACTTAGAGAAAAGACATCGTCGCAATAACTTACGTTTTGTCAGGATACCAGAATCAATAACCAACAACCAACTCATAATGTATCTGAATGCTGATTTCCCACGGGCTCTTCAACTATATATGCCTGCAGATCTTCTAATAATAGAAAGAGCTCACTGTATTGGACCACCTAGGGATGGCCGTAACAATGACAGAACCCGACCTTGCTTCATCATAGCCAAATAAATCCACTGGGCAACAAAAGAGAGAGATCTTACAAGCCTATAGGCGCCAAAGTGAACTGATTATTCAGGGGGTGAAGAATCTGCTGTTCCAGGATTTTTCCATGGTGGTCACACAAAAGCGTAAGCTATTTTCTCCAATATGTCAAATCCTCCATGAAAGGAACACCTGTTTTCAGTTATTATGCCCTGCAAAACTCCAGGTCCAATATGGTAATAAGTCCCTCCTCTTTAGCACCCCAGAGGAAGCTAGAAGACACCTGCACTTGGAAGAGGTTGGGGAGTGAGGTTGGCATGCAGAAGGAACTCTATTTCCAGTTTCTACTTTGCTCATGCTCCAAATAACATGGATGTGGCGACTTCTTCATTTAACAATAATTAATATTTATGTTAATTGTTCTAGCACTCTTTTTATATTATAATCTGACCTGCTTGATTTTCAGGAAATTGTTTTGTAAGGGGGAATACGCCCCCCCCCCCCCGACATGGCACGAGCAATGTTCAGTTGTACCTGCGGCTTGCTGGGACCAAGGGGTGCAACAACAAAAGTGAGGCACATATTGAGGTTACTATGTCTACAAACACAGAAGTAGAGGAATTCCAAATACCTACGACACTGCCGTTTCTGTCCTGGAATGTAGCGGGACTCAATATGCCAGTCAAGCGAAAAAAAGTTGTCACACATTTAAAACGCGACAAACCAGACATTATCTTTCTACAGGAGACCCATTGGAAACAGGGCAGAGGAGCTGACCTATGAGCGCCATGGATTGACTCCTGTTACACAGCCTTGCATAAGTCAGAGGCTCACGGGGTGGCCATTTTGATCAGAAAAAACACACCGCACACAATAATGCACTCTGTAGCTAACCTATAGGGCAGAAGATATCTCCTGTTGCGAGTGAGTATAGATTTGCAGGTATATTGCTTAGTGAATATATATGCCCCCAATGTGGATCAACCAACATTTTACTCCACACTTATAGAAACATTACAACAATATCTGAGTTGTCTAATAGTTGGAGGTGATTTCAACTGTCAGCAGAACGTTTCTCTCAAATGGACAGGCCCCACTATGCAGCCAGCCATGACCAGGCATACGCTCCCGGAACTGATAGACCAACTCCATCTGTGTGACCCATGGCGACTGCTTAACACCACTAGTAGAGTACGCTTGCTGCTTCAATACACACCACTCATTCTCCTGCATCAACTTCTTTCTAATATCTAATACCCTCTTTAACCAACATTATAGATCCACAATCCACCCGATCATTCTCTCTAACCATGCGCCAGTTACACTGGACTAGCAGCGGGTTTCTTCCCTGAGGCTGTCGCGGTTATGGTGTTCCTCTCCTATCTGTGGGAATCGGAGGATTTCAGAGGGTACCCGAGACTCCATTGGAATAACTACGTGGATGACAATAGAGAACATGAGGATGACATAGTGCTATTTTGGCAGGCCTCAAAGGCGGTAATGCAGAGCCATATTATAGTCTGTGTCCCATAGATGAAAAAAATTTAATGAGGAATTTGCGGCATTACACACTTACTGGAGGTGCAAAAGGATACCCTGGGTGACAACTCCTATCAGACATTTTTGATGGCAAAACATCACTTTGACACATTTGTGCACACCCACAGATTGGCAGACTCAACTAACAAAAAATAAATTTTATAGGTGGCATCTATTGCCCAACTTAGCCCTAAGACACCCTACTACTGGTAACTTAACAACTAGTCAAGAGGAGGTGGACCAGATATTGTAGGATTACTTTGAAGATCTCTATAGATCAGATCCATTTAATATCCAAGACATACACACCTTTCTGGACACAGTAGGCCTACTTAGGCTTTCAGACGAACAAATATCACTTTTAGAGGCCGCAATACAGGAGGACAAGGTCTGAGGCATAACTGCGACATCAGCAGGAAGATAATCACTGGGCCAGATTGGTTTTCAGCTAAATATTATAAAAAACTCTCGACAGACCTAGTGCCGACACTAACTCAACCCTACAATACAATATACATAAATTGTGCTCAAATAAAGGACTTTGGAACCTCCTGGAATATTTTACTTCCCAAATCTAATAAGGATGCTATGGACCCACACTCATACAGACCAATAGCCCTACCTAATTGTGATTACAAATTTCTGTCCAAGATACTAACGGATAGGCTTCAAACTATTCTTCCCTCTGTGTTTGACCCATCACAGAAGGGCTTAACACACGGAAGAAGTGCTTTAAAAAAACATTAGAGCTGCAATAGCTGTGACGGTTGTTGCACAGAATCTTGACAGTCCGGTTGCGATGCTCTTAAGTCTAGATGCCAAGAAGGCTTTTGACAAAATTGCCTGGTCATTTTAAACTCCACACTGGGGCAAAACATTGTAAGTGTCCCAAAATGGTACCACTCAATACTAAAGCTCATCCCACAACAAACAAGCGCACAGCAATGAAAAATAAAAAAAGTGCTTCAAATTTTGCAACAGAAACCAAGTTTTTTTTAAATTACAGATTATCTGTATTCTTAACAGTAAATTTTGTATTGCTGTAATTGGACTGACTTGCAGAACAAAGTTTATATTATTTTTGCTGCTCAGTAAATGCTGTAAAAATAAAACTCCAAAAACCTGAATTTGTCTTATATTCTGCCGAAAAAAAACCCCTTTTCATACATTATATGGTACATTTCTCACATTTCAGACAAAAATATTGTCTTTCTCTATGTGAATTCTGATGAGCTTTCAAAATTTCCTTGAAAAAAAGTTTCTACATAAAAAAATTAAAATAGCTTCTTCCCTAAGTGACGACTCTGATGCTCCCTACATTTTTTATTAGTAGCAAAACATTTCCCACATTATGAACATAAATATGGCTTCTCTCCTGTGTGAATTCTTTGATGCTTAACAAGATCTGACTTATTTGTAAAACTCTTCCCACATTCTAAACATAAATATGGCTTCTCTCCTGTGTGAATTCTTTGATGCTTAACAAGATCTGACTTATTTGTAAAACTCTTCCCACATTCTGAACATAAATATGGCTTCTCCCCTGTGTGAATCATCGTATGTTTAACAAGGTGTGACTTATTTGTAAAACTCTTCCCACATTCTGCACAAGTATATGGCTTCTCCCCTGTGTGAATCCGCTTATGTTTAACAAGATGTGAGTTATCTGTAAAACTCTTCCCACATTGTAAACATGAATACCGCTTCTCCCCTGTGTGAATCCTCTGATGTTTAACAAGATCTGACTTATTTGTAAAACTTTTCCCACATTCTGAACATGTGTGTGGCTTCTCCCCTGTGTGAATCCTCTGATGTTTAACAAGATATGACTTATCTGTAAAACTCTTCCCACATTCTGAACATGAATTTGGCTTCTCCCCCGTGTGAATCCTCTGATGTCTAACAAGATCTGACTTATCTGTAAAACTCTTCCTACATTCTAAACATGAATACCGCTTCTCCCCTGTGTGAATCCTCTGATGTTTAACAAATTGTGACTTATCTGTAAAACTCTTCCCACATTCTGAACATGTATATGGCTTCTCCCCGGTGTGAATCCTCTGATGTTTAACAAGATCTGACTTACCTGTAAAACTCTTCTCACATTCTGAACATGAATACGGCTTCTCCCCCGTGTGAATCCGCTCATGTTTAACAAGATCTGATTTTCGTGTAAAACCTTTCCCACATTCTGAACACGTGTATGGCTTTTCTCCTGTGTGAATTTTCTGATGTGTAGCAATATTTGATTTGTCTCTAAAACATTTACCACATACTGAACATGAATAAGGCATCTCTCCTGTATGGATCCTCTCATGTATAATAAAATTTGATTTGTGTGTAAAGCATTTTCCACATTGTGAACATGAATATGGTTTTTCTCCTGTGTGAATTCTGTCATGTTTTACAAGGGCTTGTTTGTATCTAAAACATTTCCCACATTCTGTACATGAATATGGTTTCTCTCCTGTGTGACTTTTTTTGCGTTTAATAAGATTTGATTTTCTTGTAAAATATTTCTCACATTCTGAATTTGAAAAGGTTTTCTCTTCTGAATGAATTGTCAGATGATCTTTGAGTTTGGAATTTCCATATTCTGAACATGGAAATTGCTTCTTTCCTGTGTTACTCCACTCATGCATAATACAATTTGCTTTATCTGTCAAGCATTTCCCATATTCTGAACAGGAGTATGGCTTCTTATCTAAACTGTGATGTCCTGGCTGTACATAAAAGGTGGTGTGGTTTTCTCCCAAAGAGTGTTGAACGATATCTTCTTCTATTATATAATTAGGCAATAACATGAAGTTTCCATCAGAGTTCTCACTAGGATTATCTGTTAGGATTGAAATGGATTAAATTATATATTTTTATCTTCATATCATAAAGAAGACAAACTTATAATGTCCTGCTGAAAGAGAAAAACTCACAGAAAATACGCTTTGAGGCCTCGGTCAGACGACCGTTTTTTGCCGCGATTTGCGGATCGCATGTCGGATGCGCATCCGCAAATCGCGTGACCGGGGCCGAAAAATCGCCCAAAAAATCTGCTGCTAGCAGCGTTTTCGGGGAAAAGGCCCCGATCAAAGGAGCGCTGTCCAACCCATTGCAATTCAATGGAGCCGGCAATACAGCCAGCTCCATTGAAAGCAATGGGCTGGCGGTGAGCGTAGGATGAATTTTCGGGAAGGGCTTAAAAATATAAGCCCTTCCCTGAAAAGCATCCAAAAATGTGTAAAAATAAAAAATATATATATATATATACTCACCTTGTCCGTGCAGCCGGAGTTCAGCCGCGGCCGGTCGGCAGTTCTCCTGAACTGCTCTGGGTAGTATACAGCAGCCGGGGATTTAAAATCCCTGCCTGCTGAATGGACTGCCTCTGGTGGGTCACAGCCCTCACCAATCAGAGGCAGCTCTCACTCACCCATTCATGAATGGGTGAGTGAGTGCTGCCTCTGATTGGCTCAGCACAGGGACCAATCAGGGGCAGCTCTCAGCTATTGAATGACAGCTGAGAGCTGCCCCTGATTGGTCCCTGCGCTGAGCCAATCAGAGGCAGCACTCCCTCACCCATTCATGAATTCATGAATGGGTCAGTGAGAGCTGCCTCTGATTGGTGAGGGCTGTGACCAATCAGAGGCAGTCAATTCAGCAGGCGGGGATTTTAAATCCCCAGCTGCTGAATACTACCCAGAGCAGTTCAGGAGAACTGCCAGCCAGCCGCGGCTGAACTCCGGCTGCACGGACAAGGTGAGTATATATATTTTTTTTATTTTTACACATTTTTAAATGCTTTTCAGGGAAGGGCTTATATTTTTAAGCCCTTCCCGAAAATTTATCCCGCGCTCGCCGGCAGCCCATTGCTTTCAATGGAGCCGGCTGTATTGCCGGCTCTATTGAATTCAATGGGCGAACATCATTCTTCCCTGCCACAGCTGTTACAGCTGTGGCAGAGGAGAATGATTTGTGTAGTATATGTTCTCAACGGGGTCGGCGCTGCTGCCGCCGGCCCCATTGAGCGCATATAATAGAACACAAGGAATCGCAGATCGGCGCGATCTGCGATTTCTTGTGTCCTATAATTTATCGGACAAGCACATAAAAAGCGCCCATGTGTCCGATACCATTGCAAAGCAATGGTTCGAAAAGATCGCAAATCGCGCGAAAAAACACCCGTCTGACCGAGGCCTAAATCTGCAGTGGCCAAATCTGCACATAATTGATGCAAATTTGCCCATGTTTTTTGTGGGGGTTCTCCATTGTTTTGGCCGTTCAAGGGCTTTACAAGTGGGCAATGGGGCCTAAATCATCTTCAAGCCAAATTTTTGTTCTGAAAGCCACTGACTGCTCCTTCAGTTAGAGCCCCGTTTTGCATGCAGACATATTATTAGGGCCACAATGGGCATGTTTCTGAACACACGGGACCATTTTGGGGTGCAAATCCTCTTTTTATGTGCACTATAGAGAAAAAAACTGTCTTTAAATTGATATATTTGCAATATGTTGCATTATGCATAATGTTAGTTTTCTCCTCTAAATTGCATTAACTCCTGGAAAGAAATTGTGGGGTCAAAATATTTATGACCCTCTTCCTATATGGTTAAAAAAACTAAGGTTTTTCCAATGTGATTCCAGAATAAAGTAAACACATGGAATTATATGTCTTATCAGACATTTGTACAACATGTTTGCACATATTTGAAATATTGCAGTTGAAAATGTGAAAAAAATTACTCAAAATTTTCCCAATTTTGGCGCTTTTAATAAATATACACAAATTCAAAGGTTTTAACCACTTAAATGTAGTACAATATGTGGTGAAAAAACAATGTCAGAATTACTTGGATATGCAAAGCTTTTATGGAGTTATTCTATGTTAAAGTGCCATGTCAGATTTCCAAAATTTGTCCTGGTCATTAAGGCGCAAACAGGCTTGGTCATTAAGGGGTTAACATGTGACTATTAGACACACAAACCTTCCAGGACCTTTTCCTGATAAAAAATACATGAAATAGTCTGCAAATATGCAGGCTGTGTATATATGTTTTTACTTGTACAACATAATATATATCCTGTATGACTCTTCTTACCCTGTGATCTCAGAGGCTGGTGGTTCTCCATCATGATGTCCTTGTACAGATCCCTGTGTTCTTCTAAATACTCACACTCCTCCATGGAGAAATAGACAGCGACATTCTGACACCTTATAGGAACCTGACACACAATGATACCGTCATTACCCAGGCACCTCTAGTGTTGTTACTGTATAATTACCCAGCATTCCCAGCAGTGTCACCTCTCCAGTCAGCAGCTCAGTGATCTTGTTGGTGAGTTCTAGGATCTTCTGCTCATGTATCGGTAAGTGAGGAGGAGCCTCTGTGATGGGGCTCTGGCTCCTGCTCCATCCTTCAGACTCATGGAGATGGCTGTTAGGAGACGTACCATCGTCCGATATATTCTTCACCATCATGTAATCCTGTGTATGGAGAGAGACATGTAGGGTACTGAACTCTAACTTTCTACTAAAGGAGGAATACAGAGATTGTGATCCCACTGTATAGATCTCCAGTGAGACCACAACTGAAATACTGTGTTTAGTACAGGACTTTAGACAAGATGTGGAAGAGGGGGATGAGTTATTGTGGTCATTGAGGTGTATAGAGAGCAGAGGGATAGGGGACAAGAGAAACAAAGACTTGCATAGATACTGCCTACAAACTAGTAGTAAACTACTGTAGAAAAAAAATATCACACCTCTCCTACTCACTCACATTTTTAATTCCAATCACATAAAAATAAACATGTTATAAAAAGGTACCAGTAAGTGTTCCAAAGCAGACTGACTTCTTGATCACTGCTGTGGGCAGGGTTCTTTCTACAGAGCTGGAATTTTCCTACTTGTTATTCTACTATAAACAATCACATCAGGGAGAGTGGTAATTGTTCTATATGGTAGTGTTCTACAGGATGATTTTAAGTCTGTGTCTGTTGCAGAAACTTAGGGAGCAGAATCTGCAGTTCTCTGTGTACAATCAATAGAACACAGCACAGATAACATAGCAGCAGAAACATCCAAGAACCACTGAGACTAAGATATACAATCTACAGAGCAGGGAAATAGGAAAATACAGTGTACAATCTATAGAACACAGCACACATAACATAGCAGCAGGCACGGATATATATATATATATATATATATAAATATATATATATATATATATATTACACACACACACACACACACACATCAATCCACAGAGGCGGAAATGGGAAAATACAGGATTCAAGTCATACATTGGCAAGAAATAGAGTGACTCCTCATACACTACAGATTGTTAGGAAAAAGGTATGCTTTAAATAAGGATAGGGATTTCACTGAGACAAAACATCATGCTGTCAAAGATTGCTGTAGAGCCCTCTAACATCACAAACTAATGTAAGTGAGTGCAGTCACATTGTGACTCACAATTTTGGTTTGTGAAGCACAACATGATTGCATTCCCATCCATTAGTTTGCAATGGCCTTTGACTGTTTTGACCTGTTTAGCAGCCAAAGTCACTGTAGCCCCTAGTCTAAAGATCATAGAAACTTAGAAAAGTTTACCTCTCCGGTCAGCAGGTAGATAATCTCCAAGGTGAAGTTTAATATTCTCTTGCTAATCTTATTGCTGTTCTTCTCCATCTTTGGTAGGTTAATCGGTAGATGGACTGTTTTGGAGAATAATGTGAGACAACTGGATTAACTGGATGGTTTATGAAAAAAAAGACAGCCTGTAAATCATACGATGGACATCATCAGGTGTGAAATACAGAACCTCACTTATTGATTATTGAGGAAAACAGCTTCTCAGATTATTCAATACATTAAAGGGGTTGTCCCGCGCCGAAACGGGTTTTTTTTTTCTTTCAATAGCCCCCCTGTTCGGCGCGAGACAAACCCGATGCAGGGGTTTAAAAAAAAAAAAACGGATAGTACTTACCCGAATCCCCGCGCTCCGGTGACTTCTTACTTACCTTGCAAAGATGGCAGCCGGGATCTTCACCCACGGTGGACCGCAGGTCTTCTCCCATGGTGCACCGTGGGCTCTGTGCGTTCCATTGCCGATTCCAGCCTCCTGATTGGCTGGAATCGGCACACGTGACGGGGCGGAGCTACGAGGAGCAGCTCTCCGGCACGAGCGGCCCCATTCAGAAGGGAGAAGACCGGACTGCGCAAGCGCGTCTAATCGGGCGATTAGACGCTGAAATTAGACGGCTCCATGGAGACGAGGATGCTAGCAACGGAGCAGGTAAGTGAATAACTTCTGTATGGCTCATAATTAATGCACAATGTACATTACAAAGTGCATACAGAAGTGCTGAACCCCACTTGCTTTCGCGGGACAACCCCTTTAAAGGGTTGCTTTGAAAATGGATATATGTGGCATATCCACAGGACAGCCCATAAAGGTCAGATAGGTGGGGTTCACCACTTGGTGGTATCTCAGCTGTTCCCATAACTGCCATAGGAGTTAAACAGTGGATAAAAACAAGAAACCCAGGATGTGACGCACATGTTCAACAGCAACCAGGAGATAATCTGTTTCAGGGCAACAAAACCCTTCATCAGATAAAGCGGGATTATAGCTGCACTGAACCCTTAACTGGAGAGAGAAGTAACAGGATTCTCTGTCCTCTGGGTACAGGTAAGCGTTGAGTACAGCTACAACTGTATCTGATGAAGGGGTTTTGGCCTGAAATGTGTTATATGCTACTTTAAATAAAAGAGAAGTCAGGCCACCCCTTAGTTGTATGAAATGTGATTGTTCCCAGCAAGAGAAACCAAGTAATCCTGTAGATATTATACCTTTTAATGCTAACAAAAACATATGATATTAATGCAAGCTTTTGAACCTACTCTGGATTTTTCCCCAGGCATAGTAATCTAGTAGATATGATACTTTTTAATGGCTAACAAAAATGCATGATGTTAATGCAAGCTTTCAAACCTGCTCAGGATTTTTGCTCAGACATAATGCCTTAGGAAGAATCCTGAGTACGTTCGAAAGCTTGCATTAACAACAGGTATTTTTGTTAGCCATTAAAAGGTACCATATCTACTAGATTACTTGGTTTCTCTTGCTGGGAACAATCACGTTATATCCGTAACTAAAAAATACTCAGCCACGGGTAATTCTGTCTTTCTCCCTGCAAACTCAACCTCGCTTTCTGTTTTTGTCTGGTTTCTTCAACATAAAGCCCCCCTAGAGGACATTTACTGCTCAGGATCAGGCACACAACATTCAACGTTGTTAGCCGTTTAGTTGTTCACAACCCTCGGCGACCCTAAAGACGAGCTCCCTCCATGTTTTTCGGCTTTGCATTGCTTCTTTCAGTTGTGTGATATCCATGCCAATATCAGCTCTGACAGTATCTGCCATCGTGTCCTTTGGTGCCAGGTCTTCTTTTGCCACTGATCTGTCCAAGCATTATAGATTTTTCTAGTGACTCTGCTGGCCAAAATCCATGAGCCTGAGTCTGGTCATCTTGCCCTCCAGTGATATGTTGGGTTTTATACAATTCAGGACTTCGCCTTCCAGGGTATGCACAGCAGCTTTCACCAGCAGCACAGCTCAAATGCATCAAACCTCCTATCAGCTTTTTCCGTAGTCCAGCTTTCATGTCCAAACATGGCTCTGGGGAAAACGGTGGTTTGCACTATCCAGATTTTGCCCATGTTTTGCATTGCTCTTTGACCAAATGGTATCCTATGTTTTATCTCTGGCATAGATTCTCCAGCCTGGTCAATTTTTGAGCCAAGGAAGATGAAGTCTCCCACGCATTCTATGACCTCATTGTTGATTTTGATCTAAATTTGGGCATTTTTTGCAGTTGTCATAATTTTAGTCTTCTTTAAATTCAGGTAGAGGCCCATTTTTTCATTTTCAATCTTCCATATCAGCTGCTTCAAACCGCCTTCTGTTTCTGCAAGCAGAGTTGTGTCATCCACATAACAGAGATTGTTGATGTTTCTTCCACCTATTCTCACCCCGCTTTCCAATTCGTCTAGGTCCATTTTCAGCATGATCACTTCCACATATAGGTTAAACAAGAAGGGGGGGAAAGGAGGCAGGCCTGTCGGTCACCTTTGCCAATCCCAAACCAATCTGTGTCCCCATATTGTGCACTCACAGTGGATTCTTGATTTGTATATAGTGATTTTATTAGCTTGACTAATTATTATAACGGTGATGTAAAGCCCGATGTTACCATTTTAATGCAGTAAATGTATAACTTAAAAGCATGAGTCATATACGAATGTGTCAGAATCGGTAGTCAGGCGGGGAAAATTGAGGAGTTAAGGCCCAATGTCCATGGGCGGATCTGAATTGCTGACAATCTACAGTTCAAGCCACCCATAGGGAAACATGGGCAGCTGACTTTGATTTGCAGATCTTTGGATGCGGAAATCAAATCATGCTTCATTTCAGTGCTGTTTCTGCAGACGGCTTCCATTGAAGTCACTGGAAGACGTCCGATCTGCAGCCCTTCCACAATCGGCATTACGGATGGGCTGCGGATTCTGTAGGAAAGCAAGAGTTTGAAAAACAAATACTCTGCTGCCTATTTGCGCCTGCCGGCACTTCTGCACACACCCCAGACAGGTACGCACGGTCCTCGGATGCGGGCAGGGTCAGATTCCGCTGCGGGCTCCCAGATGCAGAATCCACCTGCTCATAGACATGAGGCCTAAGAGTCAGAGTTTTGACTTAGCGACTCCACAGCCCTGCAACCAATATTATATAATATTCATAAAGTGTCAATTAAACAATCATAATCCACATCTGTGAACAAGTCCTTTATGAAAGTATATATCATCCAGTCCAATTTCTAAGCTGAGCTGGATCCTAGATAATAGGTTTCACATGAAGTATTTGGCTATATATATGGTTGGTGATGGTATTTCTATCATTATCTATGCTGGGGCTGTCCATGTGCCCTCATGGTGGGGAAGTAGGTTGGGATTACAAGTTCTAGGTTTGTATGTATGTGCAATTAATTTTAAGTGCAGGCAGTTATTGCCAGTTTTAGATATGGCGCAGACAGATTTATTTAAGCCGTATGCATGCAAGCGCATAGAAGGGCGGATGACGTTATACTATTTGGAACAGCGAACATTAGCAGTGGAGACTCGTAGACGCTGAAGAGGTGACAGGAGGAGAAAGGATCCATTCATATGAATGGTGTGGATTATAATGGGTTAATTGACACTTTATGGATACTATATAATATTGCTTGGTTAATGTCCCTCCTGGTGTGGTCACTTAATATTTAGATTTTGTGCCAGGATGATAGGAGTGGTAGTAGATGGGAGGTCTCCCAGACAGCAGGCAGAAGGCTCACTTGATAATTTAAGGGTTTTTTCAGAATAGGTGATTCTAAGCTATTCTTGCAATATATTTTATCAGCCTGCTGTGCAGATTTCTCAGTCCCGTCTTCACCCAGCTGCATAACAGGCATACCAGTAGAGGGCGCTGCATCCAGATGTGTCTGCAGCTGTCCTCTACCGAACAGCTGCAGACACAAGTGTTCTGCTGTGCATAACTGTGTATGGAGGCAGCATATGGTCCCAAAACTGGACAGCACCATGGGGTTGTATAAGGACTTTAGGAAATTTCATACAGTATCTAAGTTTGATTTGACTGTAATGGGGTTCACCCGCTTTTCACCCAGCTTTTTCTTTTGCTATTTTCAGCCGCATCTGTGATGGAACCTTTAGCTGGAGGTACTGATGCAGATGTGAGACCACCAGAACAGAATTAGCATCTGAAAGAGAAAGTTGAGTAGGGCGTAAATCAGCTACCAATTCGGAAATCCCCTGGAATCGATTGCATACCTGCTGAGCTGCCCAATCCCCTGCCAGTCCAAATGCTAACATCACTCTGTCGCAAGTAGAAGAGTCTGCGGCAGCACAATGACGCAAAAAAAAGTATAAAAACCTTTATTCCACTATCAGAGTACTGGCAGCGACGTTTCGACCTATGCTGTTACCAGGTCTTTGTCAAGCATGATACGTTATATTAATTACACCGGCCAGTACGATTATATGGGGTCTTTTTTTTCTTAAAGGGGTTGTCCCGCGCCGAAACGGTTTTTTTTTTTTTTCAACCCCCCCCCCCCTGTTCGGCGCGAGACAACCCTGATGCAGGGGTTAAAAAAGAACACCGCACAGCGCTTACCTGAATCCCCGCGCTCCGGTGACTTCTTACTTACCGTTTGAAGATGGCCGCCGGGAACTTCTACCTTCCTGGACCGCAGCTCTTCTGTGCGGTCCATTGCCGATTCCAGCCTCCTGATTGGCTGGAATCGGCACGTGACGGGGCGGAGCTACACGGAGCCCCATTGAGAAGAGAAGAAGACTTGGACTGCGCAAGCTCGTCTAATTTGGCCATTAGACGGCGAAAATTAGACGGCAACCATGGAGACAAGGACGCCAGCAACGGAACAGGTAAGTGAATAACTTTTGATAACTTCTGTATGGCTCATAATTAATGCACAATGTACATTACAAAGTGCATTAATATGGCCATACAGAAGTGTATAAACCCACTTGCTTTTGCGGGACAACCCCTTTAACTTTTTCTTTATGTATTTTTTTTTTATTGCTGCATTAAAAGAACCCTAACATTTTTTTTGGCACTGGTGCTGTGGAAGGGGTCTTTTTTTGCAGAATGGCCAGGATGTACTTTTTAACAATATCATTTGTTCTTCTACGTGATGTTTTGATCATTTTTTTGTAGTTTTTGTAAGGTGCGATAAGCAAAATTAACTATTTTCCCCATTTTTTTTATGGCATGCGCTGTGCCGGTCAATAAAAAAAAAAAAAATCACATAAAGCGATCATATACTTACAAGAGGGCAGGTATATACACCACTGATCCCCCAACATACAGACAGCCAGACTGCTAAAAGAGGAGCCAGTAACCGGTGTGAAGTGGGGGCGGCTGCTTAGTGCTTGTTCCTGCACAGAAGAGTAGATACAGGGTGTCAGGCCACATGGTACTTGTAGTGCTCCATGCAGGCTCACAGCCGATTAATGCCACCATATTTGGATTCAGCGGGCTGCCCTGCACCTCAAAGATAAACCCCACCGGCCCCCTGGACTCCCCAGTGTTCAAAGCAGCACTGCATGTTACTGATAAATACAGACTCTTGTACTCCGGCCACATAATGTGAGCTAATTCATTAGGAACATGGATGATGCTTGGAGTGGTCAGCGGTGAAAGAAGACCCGGCCTCCAAACAACGCGCTGGATTAAAGCCGACACCAACATGATGGAACTGAAAGAAGCCGCACAACACAGAACCGCGTGGAGAGCGTCGATCCGTAAAGTGTCCGAGAGGGGGCCGACTACACGGATACAGATAGAACATGTCTGACCTCACCACAAGCAACAACCCCTCCGGCGTCTCTTACCTGCCGGCCGGAGTCACACACAGACCTCTGATGTCAGTGTGCTGTATATGTTTTTATATATCCTCTGGGTACAAGCCTCTGGATAATAACAGATAGAACAGCAGTGACCATGGCAACAGCTAAAGGACTTGCGATGATGTCACCATCATGTGATCAGTATATAAGGGGGCGAAGCTCAGCAGTGAGTAGAAGTGGTGGCGGAAGGACCTGTGATGATGTCACTGTCATGTGATCAGTATATAAGGGGCGGAGCTCAGCAATGAGAAGTGGCAGATGAAGGCTCTGTGATTCCGGTGATGTGACGGGAGGGACAGAGCTCTTGTGATCTGTGAGGAGGGTGAAGGACAGACACCAATTCCCAGCAATGTGCGGAACAGGCAGAAAGTTATATGGTGGAGGGACTTACAGAGGAGCGGCCCCTCACACAGCGACCGGTCATAGGAGGAGGCGGCTTAGTATTATACTTGTACATAGATGAGGCCTCTACAGGGTGTCGGTCACACAGTTACATGTAGGGCACCATGCAGGCTTACAGAGGAGCGGCCCCTCACACAGCGACCGGTCATAGGAGGAGGCGGCTTAGTATTATACTTGTACATAGATGGGGCCTCTGCAGGGTGTCGGTCACACAGTTACATGTAGGGCACCATGCAGGCTTACAGAGGAGCGGCCCCTCACACAGCGACCGGTCATAGGAGGAGGCGGCTTAGTATTATACTTGTACATAGATGAGGCCTCTACAGGGTGTCGGTCACACAGTTACATGTAGGGCACCATGCAGGCTTACAGAGGAGCGGCCCCTCACACAGCGACCGGTCATAGGAGGAGGCGGCTTAGTATTATACTCATATATAGATGAGGCCTCTACAGGGTTTCGGTCACACAGTTACATGTAGGGCACCATGCAGGCTTACAGAGGAGCGGCCCCTCACACAGCGACCGGTCATAGGAGGAGGCGGCTTAGTATTATACTTGTACATAGATGAGGCCTCTGCAGGGTGTCGGTCACACAGTTACATGTAGGGCACCATGCAGGCTTACAGAGGAGCGGCCCCTCACACAGCGACCAGTCATAGGAGGCGGCTTAGTAATATACTTGTACATAGATGAGGCCTCTGCAGGGTGTCGGTCACACAGTTACATGTAGGCCACCATGCAGGCTTACAGAGGAGTGGCCCCTCACACAGCGACCGGTCATAGGAGGAGGCGGCTTAGTATTATACTTGTACATTGATGAGGCCTCTACAGGGTGTCGGTCACACAGTTATATGTAGGACACCATGCAGGCTTACCGCCTATTAGTGACCCCCATACTATTACCTCAGGCAGGCCGTACCGCACCTTATGTACCCCAAAAAGTACTGACACCCCGAGATCCTCCAGCATTCTAAAGTTGACTGCTTTCCGCACAAGTACTAAGCCTGAGGTGTTCATGAATACACCGACGTGTCAAAAGTCCTGGCATAGCAGTATGTAAACAGATGGTAGGCTGACGTTTCCTCGGGGGACGCTTGGGAACCCCCACACCTGTATACATTGTGAGGTTGAGCACCGGCCAGCGCGCTCGCAGCAAGACCACATAAATTGTCGCAGTTTGAATGAGAGACAATAATGGGGGCCAGGCGGGTGGGACCGAAATGGTGCGGGCATTTAACATTCCTCGATCCAGAGTGTCACATGTGGACTGGAAAAAGTCATTGAAGTTCACTCAATCTTACATTTATGGGATGTGCTGAAGGCGTCCATTCGCACCTGCAGATACTACCGAGTGGTGGGTGGCTATCCGGGGGGCCCAACAGATGTCCGTCAACTCGTAGAATCAATGCCGCATCGAGTTGCTGCACTTCACTGGGCGAGAGGAAGTCTTAGGCTACATTCACATGAGCGAGCGTAATATTGGACAATATCTCGCATGACAACGTGCGTTTTTCCCTGCAGAAGAGAGGCGATTTTCATGTCAAAACGCCTCACATCTGTAGTGTGAAATTCCGTTCTTCACGCACTTTAGAGGATTGCAAGGATTTCCCATATGAAACACAACACTCGCCTGCACGTCGCACAGCATGTGCGTGCGATGCAGCGTCTTTAGGCCACTCTCACAAACACCACTTTTTACCGTGATTAGTGCGGCGTCCCAGTGATTTTAATGGAGCTTCTCAGACCTGCGCTGTCATTTTCAAGGACTGGCCTATTTTTTTAGAGTTTTCACATTTTTTATCACACTCCATCACAATGATGGGGTGCATTAAATAGCACTCTCTAACGCTATGACATGCGTTTAAAAACACAGCTCGAAGTTGAAGTAAAAAAATACAACATGCAGTGTTGTAACCCCACAGTTATTGAATAAATGTAAGCAAAGCAGAAGGAAAAAAATTATGATTTTTGGCTTTTTAGTAATTGTCTCATTTTTTTTTAAAAAAAGTTTTTTTGTACAGCACACATCTGAATGAAGACTTTCACCCCAAAATGAATCCCCCTGTTTGTCCCGTGTTCAGAGATATACCCATTGTGTCCCTAATCTTCTGTCTGGATGCACAACGGGGCCCAAACCGATCGGAGCATAAAACTTCAACTGTCTTTTAAATTTTACGTGATCACCATTATCCATTAGATAACAGCGATCACGTGACCGGGGACCGCTCACCGCGGCACACGGTCACTGCTCCAGGCTGTTGGCTACCTGCCAGGAGCAGGGAGTTTTTCAATTTCCCAGGCTTCCCGGCACTCTGTGCATACACGTGACGTAATGCCGTCTGGCGCACATGTGCAGACACCAGCGTCAGGTCCTGGAGGACGAGAATGTCACCAGACATCACGGAGGATGGGGGTAAGTATCCTCAGCTCCCCTTACAGATTCGATCAATAAGTGGAGCGGAAACTTTACCTTTTTTAAACTTTCCACTGACTTTAATGCGATCGCCACATTCAATAAAGCATTGACGTACTTTACGGAACTGTAGAATAAAGCCCAGATATCCAGTGTTAGGTCTGCTATCTGTGGCAGCCGCCCTCTTGTTGTTCCAGACAGACTTTGGTGTCATTCTGCTTCTTCTGTGTGAATGTACTCTTTGCTTCTATTTTCCACCAGCATTGCACTAGTTAACTGCAGCTTAATTGGTAATTACCTTCCTATTAAGCTCAGCTGGGAATCCTCCATCTTGGCCTTAGTATTGATGTGTGCTTGTCTCAGACAGCAGCATATCTAGGTCGCCTGTCTCTGGACTGTTTGATCTACCTGAGGGTGCATTCACACGAACGTATATCGGCTCGGTTTTCACGCCGAGCCGATATACGTTGTCCTCGGGTGCAGAGGGGGGAGGATGGAAGAGCCAGGGCCAGGAACTGAGGCTCCCGCCCCCTCTCTGCCTTCTCTCCGCCCCTCTGCACTATTTGCAATGGGGAGAGGCGGGATGGGGCGGGGCCAATTACTGGACTTTAGCCCCACCCCCTGTCCCGCCTCCTCTCACTGCAAATAGTGCAGAGGGGCGGAGAGGAGGCAGAGAGGGGGCGGGAGCCTCAGTTCCTGGCCCTGGCTCTTCCATCCTCCCCCCTCTGCACCCGAGGACAACGTATATCGGCTCGGCATGAAAACCGAGCCGATATACGTTCGTGTGAATGCACCCTGATCCTGCTTTTATATCTGTCTTGTGCTGTACCCTGTGTGCGTCTGTCCGTTTTCCCTCCAGTCTGTGCATCGTCCCATCTCTGTGGTAAGTCAGTCCTATTCTGTGTTTTGCGTGCCCTGTGGTCAGTACATCCTCCCTGGGTCCTGTCAGGGATAGTCAGCCCCGAGGTTCCAGCACAGCGTTATCCTTATCAGTCCTTATCAGGATGATCACCCTCCTTACAGGCATGGGTCTTTCCATCTTTCTGATCAGCTAAGGACTAGACTTCCCACCTGATATTGCCCTGCAATGGTGCCTCTTACCACTGGGGTGAGCTGCTAGCCACACCAGGTCTAGTTTAAAGCCAGGTTGGTTGGTTAGTACAGTTGCTCCACACTCTCAGTCCATAACAGTATACTGAGGCCATGGATTCTGCTGACCCCACCTGCGGGGGAATTTCAGACTTATCTTAATAACAGGAACAGATCTTCTCATACAATCTGAACACTTGCCTGAATTCTATATCTACTGATGCAGTGGTATTGCAGTCTTCCGCAGCAAATGCAACTCCGGCTTCATTCCTACTGTCAGTTTCTTTGGCTGCACCCGGTCCTCGGTTGTTTGCCCCCCCCCCTCCCCCCCCCCACATTAAAAGGGAGATCCTACTCAATGCAGTAAGTTTGTTAATCAGTGTTCGTTACACTTTAAGCTATTGTCTCACCAGTTCCCTACTGACCACACTAAGGTGGCTTTTATAATGTCTCACCTTTCTGGATAGGGATTGGCCTGGGTGAACCCTCTGTGGGAGAGAGATGATTCTGTGGTCAATGACCTAAATATATTTGTGGGGACATTTTGGAGGGTCTTTGAGCCTGGTCATACTATTTCTGCCTCCTCCTCTGCTATACCTACATCAGGGTAGTCTCACCGTGGGACAATACACCATTAAGTTTAGAACCCTGGCCTCGGAGTTGGGTTGGAACAATGAAGCCAAGTTATAAAAGCAGACCATTTTTATAGCCTTGGTTTACCTTCCCCCTCCTTCCCTAGCCACTGGCATCCTGCATGTCTTGCAACCGGGTTTGCACACATCCTCTATTAGCCATTTAAAGGGCCAGTGCATGCACTCAGTTTTTACATTCCCAGCCAATACAGATGCTTCACAGGTTATTTAAGGCACCCTCCAGCACTAAAGAGTGCCTGATAAAAAGGTTCCTAGTTTTCCAAGTTAAAGTGTTCCAATATTCTGCTTGCTACCTGGTTTTGACTCTTGCCTGTGTGGTGCGCATCAGGATGTGAGGCAGATGGTGGTAATGGTGGCGACAGCGGCTCCACTGCCCTCCTCACTAACGGCATCAGCCAACAGAATTACATTTTTTTGTCTTTGTATGGCATTTTAAGGGCTACCCTGTCAGTCAGGTTGGGTAGAGTGTAGTGGTAAAAATAATTAAGTTGTTCGTCATGCCATCCCGTAGTCAGCCAGAAATCTGATATGGGCAAAAATAAAATCTCTTCTATACATTTCACTCAAGGTAGGTAAGCACAGGAAAAACTTCAGTACACCTTGGACACAGGTTAGTATAGGTTGGACACTTCTGTATGCATTACTTTACCCTGTTGCTTTAGGCCTCATGCCCACGGGGAAAATCAGGCCCACTGCGGATTCTCCATGGAGAATCCGTAGCGGGTCCCTCCTGCCCCGTGGACATAAGCGCAGAAAAGGAGAATTAATAAGAATTAACTTACCAGCAGCGGGCTGGGCATGTCTTCTCTTCCTCACGGCCGGATCTTCTTTCTTTGGCCGCCGGATGTACTCGGCACGTCGGCAGCGTGCCGCGCGCATGCGCCGGGCCGAAGCAAGAAGATCCGGCCGTGAGGAAGAGAAGACGTGCCCGGTCCACTGCGGGCAAGTTATTCTTATTTTAGGTCTCCCGCGGATCCGGACGGCTTCCATAGGCTTCAATAGAAGCCTGCAGGAGCCGTCCCCGCGGGAGACCCACACGAAAATGGAGCATGTCACGTTTTTTTACATGCTCCATTTTTTTTTTTATTCCCTCTTATTGACCATCCGTGGGTATTTATCTACCCGCGGGTGGTCAATGCATCCCTATGGGGTGCGGATCCGCGGGCGGGAGAAGAGTTAAAATCCGCTGCGGATTTTAATTCTTCTTTTGCCCGTGGACATGAGGCCTTACTCTCTGGCTTTTGACTATATAGATCTCCTTGTCGTTTCCTATCAATTCTTACTCTGTCCGTCCATTCATCCTTTCCTCATAAACTATTTTTCCTGCTCTTTTTTCTCTCTTAAATATAATTCTTTTTGGTACTCGCACCTTCTCTCTGCACTGTATTTCTCTCTCTTGCTCTGGTCTTTGCTTCCTCTCTCTTCAACGGCTAAACTCCAACTCTCCCTTCTAACTGACACTGCTTTGACTGGAATTCATCCACTAACCCATGCGGAGAGCTAATCCCCCAACCACGACTCTCCTCCCTCATAACTGCTCTGGCAGCCAATCCCTACCCTGTTACTGAGGGATGGAACGTCCAATAGAACCGAAACAAATAACAACCAATTAGCAATACAGGTGGTTGTTGGGCAGATTACCCAGTCAGTAACAGACAGGAAATTAACATTTTAAAGAGGTAGATATGCTTTAAATAAAAGTAACCACATTTACTTTTGTAGTGCCCAACTCTGGGCCACTACATCTGTACACCCAGTTTTGCAGAACTCTGCCTGTGTTAATACATCTTGCCCACCTGCTCCGACCTCCAGCCTAATTTACCATATTACATAAACTTTGTTTGTCCCAACTTTAGCTTTTAATACTGACTATGTCTTTTCCTGTTCCTCTTTTGACCTTCCTAGTAAGATGCTACTGCATAAAGACTACTCCTGGGGAAACAACCTAGGAGTTCTATTATGTTTGTGCAGGTCATGTGAACAACAGCCTACATGAACGCAATCAAATTTTATGACTGGAGAGGAGAAAAGGGAGTTAGGATGTGCATATACAACCAGACACATGCATACAAACACCCATAGGGAAAACAGGGATCCCCGTGACACAACAGACCTAACAACATGCTGGAAGGCCTTATACTTGCCAATGTACTATACAACCAGAGAGATGGAAAAATCTAGCTACGAGATGTTGGTTTGTATTCTGTCTACAACACATAAGCTCACAAGCCCACATCAAGGGTCCTTATTGTCTTGTGAGTCCCTACACTAACAAGACAACTACAACAAAAAGAAAGGGGGAACCTGCCTATAAGCAGGACGATCATCCCGATAGGGACTGCCCCATGCTGGAACCTGAGGGCTAACTGTTTCACTCTAGATGGTAATAAGCAGGAGCACCAGACAAGGGAAATACAACATAATACACACCAAACACCTACTAACACACTGAATAGGAAAGTTCACACCTTGAGTAGTCAACACCTACAGACATACAGAGAACATGACCCTGTTCACACCAAGTGACTGCAACATAAAAGGAATACCATACTGAACAAGTCATATTTCACACCAAGTGTAGTCCACACCTACAGACCTCAGCTTAACAGGACCTTGCTTACACCTAATGTAGTCAATTTCTTCAGAAAAACAGTCATTCACACCTAATGTTTGTTCCCCTCATGGACCAAATGAAACATCACTCAGAACATCATGCATGTAAAGATAAACAGGAGCTAGTTCAAGTTTCCACACACCAAGAAAGGGACAGGAGTGTCAGACGTCCCCCATCTGATGGCAATTTAACTGTTTTTCCAACAGACACATCTATTCTGTACCCTTGTCGGTAATTTCTTTGAACCGAAATTATTGATTTTGTTAAGGAATACCACACTATTGTTTATGCATACTGTTATAGAGTTGCCCGTTTGATTTATGGAACCTTGGGAGGGTTGAATGGAACACCCTGTATTTTAATGAGAGTAGTAGATGTTTGGAACAAAACTTCCCGCAGATTTTAGGAAATAAATAGTAAGTTTAAAGGGGTTATCTGGGACATGGAATAAAGTTCTAAGGGCTTAAAATGAAAAAAAAAAATTGAATACTCATCTACGGTGGCTGCTCCCTGTCCAGCACTGCAGCACCGCTGCCCACTGTATTGAACGCATATTTCCCTTTTCAGCCGCAGTTCTCCGGCGCATTCAGCCAATCAGCTGGCTGGAATCGGCACCACGTGACTACACAGCGTGCACGCGGATTGCCTTCAGCAGCCGTGTGCACTACACACTACAGTTAAGCAGACGTGCACTACACACTACACTTAAGCAACACGGGGTTAGGTTTAGGGTTAGGGTTAACTAAACCTAATCCTAACCCCAACCCTAAAACTAACTCTAAACACTAACCCCAACCCCAACTCTAACCCTAAACCTAACCCTATACCTAACCCTAAACCCTAACCCCGTGCTGCTTAAGTGTAGTGTGTAGTGCACGTCTGCTTAACTGTAGTGTGTAGTGCACACGGCTGCTGAAGGCAATCCGCGTGCACGCTGTGTAGTCACGTGGTGCCGATTCCAGCCAGCTGATTGGCTGAATGCGCCGCGCCGGAGAACTGTGGCTGAAAAGGGTAAAATGCATACTGAACCCAGTAGAGGCGGCAGGTGGTCACGTACTGTTTATTGTGCACGCAGCCACTCGGCCAGTCGAGGGCTTCAGCAGTAATTCATTCAGGGCCTCTGAAGGCTGCGACTAGCTGAGTGATCATGTGCACAATGTACAGCACATGACCACCCATCGCTTCTTCTGGGTTCCATGCAGTGGGCACTGGGGATATAGTGCTGGATGGGAAGCCACCTGGATAGGGCAGTGTACAATTTTTCTTGATTTTCAGCACATTTCACTTTTTTTTTTAATGTCCCGGGAAATCTCTTTAACTCTTTATCAATCTATGAACAATATATCCAATATGAGTCATAAAGGGGGGTAAAAGCAAGCATGGGAGTTAAGCTTTCTTTATACCAGCGATTATCAGTTATTTCTGACAGTTGACACCTATGACTGGCCAAACTCCGGTTGCAGCCATCTAACTGTTTAGATGCCACAGTTAATGTTGACTACGTTGTTTAAGTGGCTAGCTGGAGTGGCGCCTAATGGAAGCTTCCATAGCAGCCATGCGATTTACGTGAGCAGAATCAAAATCGCAGCATGTGCTAACTTTCTGCAGTATCCGCGCGAACGGCTTCCATTGAGGTCAATGGAAGCCGCCGCACCCACGGGCCATCCGCAATTGACAATGTAGATGGGTCGCGGGTATCTGTTTCATTGTCTAGCAACGGTGTGGGAAAAACAAACATTAAAAAAAAATCTGTACTGTGCATGACTCACGGCAAGCTGCCGCAACCATCTGCATTTCAGAAAATGACAGGTACACAGGGTCGCCCGCCCACGGTCAGAGCCAGATTCCGCTATGGGCTCCCACATGCAGAATCCGACCTGGTCATGTGCCACCGGCCTAATTCTTTTTTTTCCCCATTTCACTCCACTTACAAACATTTCAAAGTTTTTCAGTAAAACATATGGTACATGAAATGATACCATTACAAAATGCAACTTGTCCTAGAGAAGCAAGCCCTCCTTCGGTTCTGTCAATGGAAAAATTAAAAAGTTATATTTCTTGGAACATGAGGATAAAAACTAGAACAAAACTGCGGGGGGTCATTAAGGAAGTTATGCATGCCTGGGATAAACATATTGTGTAACTGACCTAACTGATAAGTATAAAAAAAAATATTATTAGGACAGATTAGATGAACCATGTGCTCTCCTCTTGACATCAATCTTCTATGTGTCTACGTACCTTAAATACCGTCAAACTAGAAAAGTCCATCTCTCCAGACCCAACTCTGGCCATGTGATCCTGCTGGCTTCTGGCTGTTGGTTGGTTCCTCCTCATTACAATGAAGCTACTTCCCATTCTCATTGCTCGTACAACATTACTATTAGGTCATTGGTTCCCACCATATAGAACTGACCATATTGGTGGCTGATCACATTTTTTGCTGTTCAAATCTTTCAGCTCTAGAAGCTATGTTGTACTATTATAATGTATTTTAACTTTCCTGTGTTTAACCCCTCAGTGATGGCCCCATTGTCTTTTTTGATCTAGCTAAGTGGGTTTTAATCCTCAAGGACGTAAAAACATGCTCTCCTTGAGGATTAAAGCCCTGCAGGCTGTGGACGTGACAGCTACATGCTGTCAGTTAACGGAGGTAGCCAACAACATGGAGCTGTCATGGGGGGCTGCGAGGGCCCCCTCCCCCCAGCAATGCGATCAACGCTATCTGAGGGATAGCGCCAATCGCAATAAAGTCAATAAAAAGTTAAAAATTCAGCTGCCCTCATAGATCAGATCCATGGGAGCAGCTGAGCATACCCACCCATATTCTCCGTGATGCCCAGCGGTGATCTGGTCCTCCAGGACCTAATGGCGCTCTTCTGCACATGCGCACCTGTCGTATGACGTCACGTGGATGCGCAGAGGCCTGGATCGCTCATGAGATTTTAATTTTCCTGGCTCCCGGCTCCTGAAAGTAGATGTCACCGGGGACCGCGGTGACCAGGCCTCCAATGGATACCGGCAATCACGGAAAAGTCCCAAAAATGTTTTAAAAAGGTAAAGCTTTAGCTGCCCTTACTAATGGGATCCATGAGGGAAGCTGGAAATAATCACTCCCATCCTCCGTGATGTCCTGTGGTGTTTTGGACCTACCGTCGGCTTCTGTGCATGCGTCGATGTGGCGCGGATGCACAGAAGGCCAGAGAGCCTGGCAAATTTAAAATCTGCTTCCACCCGGCTGTCAAAGATAGCTGAGTGCAGGGAGATGTAACTGAGAGACAATGTGTATGGAGACAAAGTCCTTTGCATAGGATGAAACGTCGCAAGTTTTGTTGTTCATGCTGATGGAGTTTTTAACTCAATAAAGATGATAATTGGATTTGGATTCCCTGAAGATTCCAGGATGTCTTTCTGAAATAGCTTCTACTTGATGCTGCTCTCCATACACATTTTCTCTATGCTGCATTGGGATCTTTGAAGTCCGGATCCCCTAGGTGAGCGCGCATCTACTGGCTTGATGCCATATTCTATCCTTCTCTCCCTATTTGTGAGCCTATTGGGCTGAAGGTGTGCTGCTGAGATCTTTTGTTTTCCCAGGGAGATGTAACTGGGGACCGCTGTATGCAGGTCCTGGTCACATGATCACTGTTATCCATTGGATAACAGTAATCATGTAATGTTAAAAAAAGCTAAAATAAAACGTTTAAAAATTAAAGTTTCATCTCGCCTTACGAATCGTATCCGTGAGGGGAGATGTAATGACATTACTAAGGTCCCCGGATTTGACCCACAATGGGATCTTTATTTGCGAACCTTACCCTGACTTCTGCAGAAGCGCCCGTCAGCAAAGTGATGGACAAATGCGCAAAAGTCAAGCATTGCCCTGGAAATTTAAAATCCCCCAGCTCTGGCTACTGGAAATGTCACGGAGGGCGGGCTGCGGTGAGTGGTTCCTGGTCACGTGATCGCTGTTATCCAATGAATAAAAACGATCACATAACAGTAAAAAAAACTTGAAGTTTCATCTCCTCTCGCCGATGCAATCGGAGAGAGAAGATGGAACTTTTTACCAGAGGCCCCGTATTGGAACTCCAACGCGAGCCTCCTCTATGGACCTTACCCAGATTCTGCACATGCCTAGGGTAGTGACCGGTGACCTCATTGAGCGGTCCCTGGTCACGTGATTAAACGGTAGCTATCTACCTTAGACCAGTCTCACAGGACCAGATAGGAATTACGGATTCCGCATAAGTTTGATCCACGGTAATACGCAGATCAGTCAAATGCATTGGATTACACAATTCCGCTCACATTAGCGGATTGGAAGTACAGAATCCACTCGCAGAAAACAGAACGCAGCAAGTTCTGTTTTACCGCGGATATTTGCAACATAGAGCCCATTGGTCTCTAGAGCTCATAGAACTCTATGGTGGCAGATATATCCCCATCTTATATGTAAATAAATTGTGTACGGGCTGCGGGTACCTGCGCTATCGCTAAGCAACGGTGTTGGAAATACAAACAAAAAAGGTATACTGCGCATGACCACCTGTGTGAGTACACAGTTATGCGCAGTACATTACGCGGCCGTACGTAGGGCCATGGCCGGGCTCACAACTGGGATCCGCTGAAGGCCTCCACAAGCGGATTCCACATCCGGCCGTGTGAGCCTGACGTTATTCAGACCGCTACCTGTAATACGTAATTTAAGGAAAGCCCCGGGAACGCTCACCTTACTGCAGTTCCAGGAGCAGCTTGTTGAATGCCTCCTTGTGAGACCGTCGCACCTAAGCAAGCTTACAAAACCTCCCAGAGCACCACTTTTTACACCCTATCCCTGCCGCTGAGGTCAAGAAATACCCCCCAAAAAAACATGGGTGGAGGAGGGATACCCGCTTTTAGTGCCCCATGTGCCCATCCCAACCAGGCGCCATTAATTACCCCTGTCTTCGGACATACCACACAGTTTACATTATTTTTAGGGAGTCAATTTTTTTTTTTTGCACAAGTGACCAATAGAGCCTAAAATTTATTCAGTTCTGCCCTGAAATCCATTGGGTGTTCCCTACATTATAGGTCTAGCCATGTGTCCTGTAAGTAGATTGGGGCTACAATGGGCATGTTTCTGAATATAGGACAAACGAGGGATCCATTTTGAGGTGAAAATCTTCATTTATATGGATGCTGTACAAAAAAAAACTGCTTTTAAATTTACACAATTGCCACAATTTACAAAATGAAACTCGTAATTTTTTCCTTCTGCTTTGTTCAGATTCATTCAAAAACGATGGGGTCAAAATATGCTGTACACCCCTAGATGAATTCATTAAGGGGTCTAGTTCTCCAAATGGGGTCATTTGTGGGGGTTCTCCATTGTTTTGGCTGCTCAAGGGCTCTACAAGTGGGCAATGGGGCCTAAATCACCTTCAAGCAAAATTTCTGTTCTGAAAGCCACCGGCTGCTCCTTTTGGTTTGGGTCCCGTTGTACATACAGACATAAAATTAGGGCCACAATGGATATGTTTCGAGTAACGAACCCCATTGAAGTCAATGGGCGACTCAAGCATTTTTGTATGGGACCGATGCTCCGCATAGCTGATGACTTGTCAAACACCAGAAAACATCAGAAAGTCATGGAAACACCACAGAAACAGATAGGGAAGGGCAGGGGCAACATGCATGGCTGCATCTGAGGCTCCCAAGTACCACTATTAAGTCAAAATAAGGGCAAGAGTCTGGCGTCATCCCCCTAACAATTTACTCGGGATAAACCCTCATTAGCAAGGCACACGCACTGGCACATCTTAGCTAAGCACCACACTACCTGCAACCAAGGACAATCACTGCCTGCGGGTGACACCGCTGCCTCTTCTTAGGGTTACATGCTGGCATTGCTGTCCAACCCCCCCACATGACCCTGCGTCCACAGCGCACACAAAAGTTTCCCAGTGCAGCATTTAGCTGCCCTCATGCCACACACTCGCTTCATAGCCACACCACCCTCATGTATATTTATAAGTGCGTACTGGATGAGGAGGAACCGGAGGCACACACTGCAGAGGGTTGGCAGGGCCAGGCAGCGACCCTCATTGAAAGTGTGGGTGATAGCCCACAATGCTGTTGAGAATTGATGATAGATTGGCATACGATCATCATTCCAATCCTGTGCCACCTCCGTCACAAAATTGTCAGGAGCTTCAAACGTGGGCATAAACGGTACTCAGGTGCCAGCACTTCTACACATCTCCACAATGCAGCAATACTCTGTGTGGGAAGCACGTGAGTGGGCCCAGGGTCAGGTTCGGTCCCAGCCTCCACCTTGTTTGACCCAAAGTGTCGTGAGTTACATAGCAATGGGAAACCCATGTGTCCCCACACAATTCATTCTGTGTAGGTGTCAGATAGCTCAACAGCGCAATATGAAGTCTTTGAGTTCCTTGGGCTCGCCTATGGCAGAGTTTCACCCTACCAAGGACCTCGGCCCACATTTCTACCCTAGTCAGTCAGTGTATTTGTGCCAGACTGATAAAACACCGCAATGGGAAGTCATTGTGCACCCACAGCATAGGTGAGCCCCTGGAACCCAAGGAATGTATTACACATAAAGAAATCACAGCCCCCAAACATGGCAGAGTTTTACCCCACCAAGGATCTCGGCCCACATTTCTACCCTAGTCAGTGTATTTGTGCCAGACTGGTAAAACACCGCAATGGGAAGTCATTGTGCACCCACAGCATAGGCGAGCCCCTGGAACCCAAGGAATGTATTACACATAAAGAAATCACAGCCCCCAAACATGCCAGAGTTTTACCCCACTAAGGATCTCGTCCCACATTTCTACCCTAGTCAGTGTATTTGTGCCAGACCGGTAAAACACCACAATGGGAAGTCTTTGTGCACCAACAGCATAGGCGAGCACAAGGAACTTAAAGATGGTATTACGCATACAGAAATCACAGCGCCCAAACATGGCAGAGTTTCACCCCGTCAAGGACCTCGGCCGACATTTCTACCCTAGTCAGTCAGTGTATTTGTACCAGACAGGTAAAACACTGCTATGGGAAGTCTTTGTGCACCCACAGCATAGGCAGAAGCCAGTAAAATTTCTGTAGCAAAAGTATAGGCGAACCCCTCAAACCATTCAGTAGAAACTGCATAGGCGGGCCCCAGTAACATTTCTGTCGCAAAGGTATAGGTGGACCCCAGTAACATTTCTGTAGCAAGAGTATAGGTGGACCCCTGTAACATTTCTGTAGCAAGAGTATAGGTGGACCCCTGTAACATTTCTGTAGCAAGAGTATAGGTGGACCCCAGTAACATTTCTGTAGCAAAGGTATAGGCAGACCCCTGTAACATTTCTGTAGCAAGAGTATAGGTGGACCCCAGTAACATTTCTGTAGCAAAAGTATAGGTGAAACCCTCAAACCATTCAGTTGAAAGTGCATAGGTGGACCACAGTAACGTTTCTGTAGCAAAAATATACGCAGACCCCAGTAACATTTCTGTAGCAAAGGTATAGGCAGACCCCTGTAACATTTCTGTAGCAAAAGTATAGGCAGACCCCAGTAACATTTCTGTTGCAAAGGTATAGGCAGACCCCAATAACATTTCAGTAGCCAAAGTATAGGCAGACCCCAGTAGCATTTCTGTAGAAAGAGTGTAGGCGAATCCCTGAAACATTGGTGTACAAAGAGTATAGGCGAACCCCTGAAAAAATTAGGTTACTAAGAGTGTAGGCGAAGGCCGGAAAAATTAGTTAGATAACAGTATAGACGAGGGCCAGAAAAATTGGTGTACCAAGAGTACAAGTGTACCCTTGAAAAATTGCTCAACCGCGAGGGCAGGTGAAACTCATACACACTTTTTAAAGATACAGCTCGCTGTTGCTTAATTTGTAGCAGAGCCTGGAGGCAGCCCTGTGAAAAGAAATGGTGTCTGTTAAAGTATCAATACTTTTGAATTGTTGAAAAATTATAAAACACTTTTAAACAGAGCCTTTTGGCCCGCAGAAAAGTTGACAGTTCAACGTGATGACATGCTGTTTTAGGAGAAGGAGTAGGCGGAGTAATAATATCAGAATGATAATTGACAAAGCTAATTCCCCCTTTTTTTCTGGTGATAGAGGATGCTTTTTTCTCCTGTTGCAGCGAAAAGAATCATTAGGTTCCGCTGCTTTCTGCGGGTGGAGAAGAGAAGTCTGGGGAAATCCAGCCTTTGTTCATCTTGGCTGGATTGTGTAAGCATGTTGGCACCCTCTCTGACAAGACGCTAGCGGCAGGGCAGGCCAGCACCTCCAGGGCGTACAGAGCAAGTTCGTGCCACGTGTCCAGCTTTGACACCCAATAGTTGTATGGAGCAGAGGCATCACGGAGGACGGTGGTACGATTGGCTACGTGCTCCCTCCGACTCAGCCTGGACTGGGGAGTGGTGACACAGTCTTGCTGGGGAGCCATAAAGCTGGCAAAGGCCTTGGAGAGTGTTCCCCTGCCTGCGCTGGACATGCTGCCTGATCCCCGCTCCTTCCCTGCTACTTGGCCCTCGGAACTGCGTCTTCTGCCACTAGTGCTGTCAGATGGGAACTTTAGCATCACTTTTTCCACCAGGGCCCTATGGTATTGCATCACTCTTGTACCCCTTTCTTCTTCGGAAATGAGAGTGGAAAGGTTCTCCTTATACCGTGGGTCGAGAAGGGTGTACACCCAGTAATCAGTGTTGGCCTAAATGCGTCTAACGCGAGGGTCACGGGAAAGGCAGCCTAACATGAAGTCAGCCATGTGTGCCAGGGTCCCAGTACACAACACATCACTGTTCTCATTAGGAAGATGACTTTCAGGATCCTCCTCCTCTTCAGCCCCTACACGCTGAACAGATGAGAGGCAAGCAGTATGGGTACCCTCTGCCGTGTGGTCAGCAGTCTCTTCCCCCCCTTCCTCGTCCTCCTAAACACACTGAGATATAGACATCAGGGTGGTCTGGCTATCAAGCGACATACTGCCATCCCCCGTCTCCTGTTCCAACCACAAAGCGTCGGCCTTTATGCTTAGCAGCGAACTTCTCAGCAGGCAAAGCAGCGGGATGGTAATGCTAATGATTGCCGCATCGCCGCTCACCATCTGGGTAGACTCCTCAAAGTTTCTGAGGATATGGCAGATATCTGCCATCCATGCTCACTCCTCAGTAAAGAATTATGGAGGCTGACTACCACTCCGCCGCCCATGTTGCAGCTGGTATTCCACTATTGCTCTACGCTGCTCGTACAGCCTGGCCAACATGTTCAGCGTAGAATTCCAGCGTGTGGGCACGTCGTACAGCAGTCGGTACTCTGGCAGCTGAAACCAACGTTGCAGGGTGGCAGCATCCATGGTGGACTTGCGGAAATGTGCGCACACGTGGTGCACCTTGCCAAGCAGGTCAGACAAGTGGGGGTAGTGTTTCAGAAACCGCTGAACCACCAGGTTGAAGAAGTGGGCTAGGCATGGCACGTGTGTGAGGCTGCCGAGCTGCAGAGCCACCACCAGGTTACGGCCGTTGTCACACACGACCATGCCCGGTTGGAGGTTCAGCGGCGAAAGCCAGAGGTCGGTCTGCTCTGTCAGACCCTGCAACAGCTCGGGAGCCGTGTGCCTCTTATCACCTAAGCTGATTAGTTTCAGTACGGCTTGCTGATGCTTGCCAACCGCTGTACTGCTGCGCCGCGCGCTACCGACTACTGGCCACGTGCTCACACTTCTTAATTGAGAGGTAGAGGTGGCGGAGGGTTTGGAGGAGGTGGCATAAAACGCCGCAGATACCAGCACCTAGGTAGGACTCGCTATTGTGGGTGTGGGTAGGACTTGAGCGGCCCCAGGCTCTGACTCGTTCCTAACCTCCACCAAGTTCACCCAATGTGCCGTCAGGGAGATATAGTGGCCCTGCCCGCCAGTACTTGTTCACGTGTCCTTGGTTAAGTGGACCTTCCCAGTAACCGCATTGGTGAGGGCACGATTTATGTTGCGGGAGACATGCTGGTGTAGGGCGGGGATGGCACATCGGGAAAAATAGTGGCGACTAGGGACTGAGTAGCGCTCCCATCATGTTTTTGAAAGCCTCCGTTTCCACAAGCCTGTATGACAGCATCTCCAGACTGATTAATTTGGCAATGTGCACGTTTAAGGCTTGTGCATGTGGGTGGGTGGCAGCGTATTTCCACTCTCGCTCCAACGCTTCTGTTAGCGAAAGCTGAACGTTGCACTGAGAGACATTGCTTGATGGAGTGGAGGACCGTGGAGGTGAGGGTGTGCATCCTGGGAGGGGGATTGGATCTGAGTGGCAGGTTGGGGCACAGGGGAAGAGGCAGTGGTGTGACCCAACCAGTGGTAAATGGCCTTCGTCCCACCTTGTGGGGTGCTTGGCCATTATATGCCTGCGCATGCTGCTGGTGGTGAGGCTGGTAGTAGTGGCTCCCCAGCTGATCTTGGTGCGACACATGTTGCACATCACTGTTCGTTGGTCGTCTGCGCTCTCACTAAAAAATATCCACACCTTTGAACACCTAGCCCTCTGCACGGAGGCTTGCTGCGAGGTGGTGCTTTGGGAAACAGTTGGAGGATTCTTCGCTCTGGCCCTGCCTCTACCCTAGCCACTCCACTGCCTCTTGCAACCTGTCCTGCTGCTGCACTTGCCTTCCCTTCTGAAGCCCTGTCCTCAGTAGGCTTAGCAAACCAGGTGGGGCCAATCACCTCATCGTCCAGCTGCTCTTCCTCCAAATCCTCTGTGCGCTCCTCCGTCTGACTTACTGCCCTCCCTTACTATTATTTTACTGACAAACAACTGTGTCTCATGCTCATCCACAAAAGGCTCTTAAGACAGTTGCCGGAAGTCCCCAGCCTCATGACCCGGACTCCGGGAACTTTCCAAAGGTTGGGCATCGGTCATGACAAACTCCTCAGGTGAGAGAGGAACGTTTTTTTCCCACTCATGGCAGGGACCCGAGAACAATTCATGGGATTCCGCCTGCTCAGAATATGTCATTTTCATGGAGTAAGGAGGCTGGGAGGAAGGAGGAGCAGCCAGAGGATTTAGAGTTGCAGTCCATAGGCCGGGAGTAGTGGACTGTGCAGAAGACTGGGTGGTCGATACATTGCTGGTGGGGTTTTCTGCCATCCATGACAGGACCTGCTTGCACTGCTCTGTTTGTAATAAAGGTCTACCACACGGACCCGTAAATTGTGATATGAAGCTGGGGAGTCCAGAAACTTGCCTCTCTCCTAATCCCTCCATGCCCAGGAACTCGGCCTGTGCCTACACCCTTACTTGGACGCCCCCGTCCGCGTCCTCGACCGTTACCCCACTCCTCATCATGGTGGATTAAGAATAGAGCAGGGCGCAAATAAATTACCCCACTGTACAGCACTGACAAATGTGGCTAATTCACCGCACACAGAGACTTGTAGATAGCGGAGGCTCTATTCTGTGACTTGAAGAAATTAACCCGCTGTCCTGCACTGATACCTAGGGGTAATTTACCGCTCGCAGAGACTTGTAGATTATAGAGGCTGTGTGGAGTGGGAGAAGACTGTAAAGCCAGTGGATAGTGCTGGTAACTGCGGCTATCTCAACCCCACCAAGGAAAGGGTATTGTGAGACGCTCTGCACAGCGGCAGAGCTGAAATACTTTGCAGTGGCCCAGGAAATATTACAGTACTGTTTAGCGGTGAGACCGCTGTCTAATGCACTGCAGACACAGAACGGTATAACTGAAGTCGTTTGCAGTAGGCTAGGAAATGTTAGAGTGCAGTTTCACGGTGAGAGCTGGTTGTATGGCACTGCAGGCTGAGAACACTATTACTGAAAGGCTGCGAACAGGCCTAGATGCGTAATACAAAAGTTGGTGCACTACTGCTTCCAGCCAGCTACAACTGTAAAGCACACGGTCAGATTGTGGTGGAAGTCCAGTATTCCTATATTTTGGATCGGTGGGCCTTGGCAGTAGACAGTTATCAATTTAACATTCTGTATACATACTTCTGTCTTGCTACAAATATAGTTCATGACAGTTGTGCAATAAGTACTTCCTACATATGAAAGTATCTGTTTTTCATAACTCTGCTGACAAAGATGGAATTTAGCCCGTAACCAACATGTATAAATATATTTGACTGTCCAGCTGCATGCACTAATACGGAACTAGGAATCAGACATGGACGACCGCAGAAATTACCCAAGCAATTTTACTGGAAACGTATGCAAATAACATGGGAGGTTTGTGCAATTTATAGTTCATGATGTAACATCCAATCATATCGAAGGAACCCCACGTGGCTCCAAGACAACCCACTCATTTCATCCACCACCTGATGGCCAATCACAGATGACCGGAGGATGGAAGAATTGCAAGATGCTTATCCAATAATTAAACAATACGTTGTATGCATGTAATCTTTGACCTGCCCAGATGGGCGGATTTGTTAAACTCTTAAAATAGGCTACACGCCGATCATTAAAGTTAGAATTGAGGAAGCTATGCATGCTGAACCTCGCGTCAGTGTGGGAACTTCTTATGCGCATTATCAATTCAGAATTAATATGGAGGGATGTAAACATTCCAAATTGAGTAAGCCGTGATTCCGCAAAGGAATTCTACGACAGTGGCACCCCAGATGGGACTGTGATCGACAGGTTCCATAGAATTCGGAAAGAAGACACGGACATATGCGACCTTGGACTTGGTGGGCCCAAAATATCATCAGAACACGGTGAGATAAATTAATTATCTATACCTGTGTGGCTAAGTTCAGGCTCGCCTATGTGCCGTGCCAGGCCGAATGATTTGGACCCGATCGACAGGTACTTCTTTAAGTCTCGATCACATGATAAGAACCTGTCATAAGATATAAAGGAATGTTTACATGCCTGTCGTTTTGAGAGTACTGGTCGGTTGGCAAGGTCAGTGAATTGCTTTAAGGGAAAGGAAGTCCCCGCAGGGGCCCCCTGCTCGGGTCAGGTTTGGAGTCTAAAGCCTTAGAGACAGGAAACGGTCAAACGTCTGGACAGGCAACGCTGCTCCGTTAGAGTCTGGTAATAGACCTAGGAGGGGGGCCTGCCAGACAGTATCCCGAGGGGCAGTTTAGACTAAGCCAGCCGTACTGGCGCTCTGTCTATTTGTCTGTTTGTCTGTGGTATGAGAATACCACACATGTCTTGCCCAAATTGCAAAAAAGGATTGTTATTGACGAAAAGTACCCTCGGATGGGTCAGAATAATTCCTACCCTGCCCACCGCTGTGGTTACGGTCCACTGTTTGAGGATGGTGGTCCACAAATATTTGTTTATGGTTTAAATGTCCACGGGTAGATCCCTCTGTCTGAGGGTAGATTGATAAACTGTGTAGCGACAGAAATGCTAGAGACTCTAGGGCGGGGCATATTATGTCCGGCGTCTGAGGAGACTTTTATAATCATGTTGTTATATAGGAATAGTTTGTTTGTCTGTCATATAGAAGTAGTATCAGTCCTGCTCAACTGTGCCCGTAATTGTTTAGAGAAAAAAAAAGCTGCAAACTTCATTTAAAAAGAGGAAGTGGAACTCTTAATAGAAGCGGAGCAATTCTTGTGCTGTAACATTTGTTAGTTATTTAACTAATATTGGATGTTAAAACTACTAGTATGTCTTGTTATGTAACCTAATCTTTGTCATACGCCCGTCATAAATGTAAAAAGTTATATGCCACTCACATCCTGAGGGGGCTCTTAAGAATACAGACTGCGTAGCCCCACCATGCCCACAAGAAAATACATCTATGTTAGCAGTCCCCAATTCAATTGGAACCACATACAATGTTAGGTGGTCACCGCTATGACAGTAGTTACAACATAATATATGTGATTTATGCATTAGACGTTAGAATTTCTCTAAGTGTCAGAAAAGAGGAAGTGAAGGTGGGCTGCAATGGCGTCTGTATTAATATACAAAGACACCAGCTTAGTGAATAGAGAGAATTGCAGTACATTACCAATCAGATGGAGATGTCCGGCATCTAAGACTGCATCTGCCCGGTCGCCGGAAGTCTGACAAAAACTGTTGTAAAAGTAGCCACATTCTCCACTCGCTAGGCTGTCACGGGAGGGAGAGATTCTAAAAAGAGGAAGTTACTTGCCCTGTAGTCCCAGCACAAGTAACGTATATTCACAGACAATATAAAATAAATAAGTAAACTACAGGGAGTAAGAGACGGTAGAGAAGCCAAGGAATAGGAAACAAGCAGGTAAAGATAAGGCCAGGTATCCACAGGAGGAACGGGGCAGATTGACCCGTAATTTGTAAAATGTAAATTGTGTGATGCATAAGACTTTATCTTTATTGGGTTGTGATGTGTACCCAAGGACTGCCAAACATTGAATGAGGGAATAAGGAAGTAAGTGATTAGCCACACTCAGAGGGGTGGAGCTTGATGATGCAAGAACACGTCTCTTATCCAAGGAGGGGGTAAGAATCATAGATAGCCAGAAGAAAAAGTTTTTTGTTTTTTCCTCCTGTCTCACACTCAGCTTTCCACGGTTCCTGACAAATTATGGGACACCCACAAGACAGGCATAGGGAAATTGGATGTATCAACCATGATAATATATACGAGACCCAGATACACACCCCTGGGTCAAACAGTATCCCCCTAGTTTATAAAAAAAAAAAAAAAAAAAGGGGTGAAGGGTCAGCCATGCAGATCAGGTGTTGTGTGCTGATGCTTTGGAAAAACTGCCAACCGGCCACAATTTCACTGTTAATTTCTCTTGCAGAAGGCTGTAAGGCCTGGAGGCCTCCAAGGACTAACCAAGTTCTGCAGGCCATACCTGTACTTACACCCGTTGCCAAATTCCGCACCTTTCTGGGCCTTGTTTCATACTGCCGGCCATATGACAGTATTGACACAAAAGCACGAAGGACAACCACAGCCATGAGGGTGGATCCAGTGACTTGAGGAGCTCCCTCATCTGCTTTTGCGATGGCAGCAGTACAGGCAATGGTTGACAAATCTTCTAAGTTGGTATTGGACTACCCCCTAGTGGTCCACACGCCAAATGACACCCAGAACATACTCATGCAAGTGCAACCCAAGCACTTAGCTCTGGCCTATTAGATCCGACTACAATGTGCTCTTTCCATGCCTCCCCCAATATTGCTCTGAGCTTCCCAATGTTGTAATACCTTGGATCCGGCTACTCTTCTTTTAATCAGGTATTCCTGGGGGGAGGGGAGGCATAGGTGATTTGAGTAAGGCAGATCAGCTATTTTTTAAATAGCATTATTGTAGTGATGTACACACTGTTAATGATGCATATTTTGAGTTTTCTTTGGTAGATGGTATCAGGGTGAGGATTGATGATTCCGAACCAGATATGCAGAGGTCACACAACAAGATGTCCTAAACGCAGAAGCTCTGCCTCCGCATGTCTCAGGGCAAGAAGCGGAACCGGAGGCCCTCACTGAGGCGTGTGGAGTGGTAGAAGGTAAGTCGGCAACTTTTTACACTGACTCCTGGAATGCATTTGGCATAGCTCATGATTATGGCCCAATATGGAAGGCCAGACAGCTTGTTATCTCAGTAGGACAGCCAATTAAGAATGGTGCAGCGGTGCAGAGTCTCATGGAAACCCTACTACTACTACCTGGCAGTGGAGAATCCACACCGATTTCTACAACGGACAAGCGAGAGATGACACCCTCGCCGACAACACAGCAAAGGCAGCGGCTTGAGGGTCGTGGAAGAAAGAAGAATAGATACTGACAGCATGAGTCAGTGATAAGACTTTGGACTTTGATAAAACCTTTGGACTTTGATAAAACGTTTGGACTTTGATATGTCAAGGACTTTACAGTTACAAGTCAACGAGGAAAGTAGATGGGCTAAAATACGGGAGCGACAGCACAGGACGGCGTATGGCGAACAATCAACAGAACTTGCCTACAGAGGTCCCTGTTCCCCATGATGGCCCAGCTGGTATACAGAATCGAAAGCAGCGATGACGGCGACACTGAACAAGAATGGGTGACACCTGGGTTCTCTGTAGCTGCTGCATCATTTGTCCAGTTAGCATGATCTTTGCCATATGCGAGTCCGGACAGAAGTAAGGTGGCCATATAACACTTGCCTTGACCACTCTACCCATTTCAGAGATTGCCAATTTGACCACATTCAGCTCACACCTGTTGGGGAGTATGAACATGTGCTTGTTGTTGCTCGAGTCTTTTTCAGGTTGGAGGCCCACCCGGATACTAAGGTAAATGAGCAGATAACCACACAGAAATTCATGAATGAGGTAATCTGCAGATATGGGGTACCAGAAGTAATTGAGTCGAACAAAGGTACACACTTCACAGGTGAAATAATGCAACACATCATGTCTGTTTTGGGTATATTTCAGGCTTTTCACACACCCTACCATCCACGGAGTAGGGGGAAAGTAGATACGAAAGGCAATAGAGAAAATGGGTAAATTTTGAATTGAGTGTCTTTCATTAGTTTTTCTTTTTCTTAGGAGGATACATGCCACAGTAGCTGAATTTGGGGAATGATTTTCTTGTTAATTTTGTCATAGGCCTCTCCAAGGAATTGTTAGTAATGCATTCTGCAGTCTCTGCTTTTCCCCAGGTCCTACAGATGAGTGTCACAATCTAAAACCAGGTGACAGGGTCTATGTGGAAAAGTTTAAGAGAGAAACCCTGTTTGAATGTCCCTACCAGATGTTGTTCACCACCCCAACTGCAGTCAAGCTCAAAGGAAAACCCACTTGGATCCACACTTCGCACTGAAAAAACTAATGATCCTTACATGCTATAATGTGGTACAATTCCTCTAACACACACCTTTGACTACTGTACACTAGCTCCCTGTTTCAGAACAAATTAATACAATCAAATGTGCAATATGAAGCCTACACTGAGGGTGAGAATCTAACACTGCATCGTGCTAAGAGAGACGTTGACGCTCCAGGTGGTAACTTTGATCCACATGTACACATAGATGTAATAGGAGTGCCAAGGGGGGAGCGAGATTAATTTAATTCTAGAGATCAGGTTAAAGCAGGTTTTGATTCCTCATTTGCTTTTGTCACTGTTAATAATAATGTAGATTGGATGAATTATATCTCTTACAATCAGCAGAGGTTTGTAAACTACACCAGAGATGCTTTGCAAGGGTTAGCTAACCAGTTAGGGCCCACTGCATCCATGGCGTTCCAAAATAGAGTGGCCGTGGATATGATTTTCGCAGGAAGAGGTGGGGTATGTAATTTCCTGTACGTGTATTCTCCCTTTAATCTGACCAATGTTTCCCTTGTTTGAAAAAGATGAAGAGCCAGTTCCGATAATGCCAACCAGGTACGTTACCAGAAGAATGGAGAAATGTACCAGTACTGCGCCTGCCTCAGTCTCATAAGATGGACTGTCAGTGGACTTCCCATTTGCCTAGGGAAAGTGCAGAAGACCTTAGGTTCCGGCGAGGGCACACCCTGTGGGGTGTTAACTCGTACAGATAGAGGGTATGGATGCCCGGAAATAAGCCCAGGGAATCCATGGCCTCCTTCTGAGGTGAGGTAGGGATCCCTCCCCTTTTAGGAGTAGGGACTTACGGGCAGTGGGAAAACCCTGACGCAAGGGTGAGGCGAACTGGACGTGTTCACCATTAGGACTATCTCCAGGAGGGACATTGGTGTGGGTGAAGATTAAGGAGTCCCACGCCGTGCGTACCTGTGCACGCTATTAGTATTGTAACATTATGCTAGAGCGAGAAGAGAGGCTCCTGGTGATAGTTTTGATCTACACGGATACATTGACATCATAGGATAGCCAAGGGGGGTACCTGACAAGTTTTAAAAATTAGAGACCAAGTTAAAACTAGATTCGAGTCCATTTTCCCGATCATTAGGGTAAATAAATGTTGACTGGATTAATTATGTTTATTATAATTAACAGCGGTTTATAAATTATACTAGAGACGCCTTATAGGGACTAGTCGACCAATAGGACCTACCTCGACTATGACTTTCCAAAATAGAATGGCACTAGGTACGATTTTAGCCAAAAAAGGGAGTGCCTGTAAGACAATAGGGGAGACTTGCACCTACATTCCAGACAACACGTGACCCACAGGTAAAGACGCAGTTGCCATTAAGAAGCTGACCGCACTAACTAAAAAGAGCTAACCTTAGTCTGTTTTCCTCAGTTAGGTACCTAACAGGAGAAGGGAAAAATATAGAAAAATAAGCTTTGGAACATTGTGTATTTAGAACACTGTGATAGGTTTTCGCTAAGATTTTGCTTTATTTTATCTGCAGTGCACTCTGCTTATGTCCACGCAACATGCCGGTGTTACAACGCCCCTGGTCCTGTTACCTTGCCGCCTCTGGAAAAGGGAAGTGGGAATAATCAGCTTGTAGCTCTTTCCTTCCGGACTAATATATATGATCATGCACTTACTAATGAGACAGGGATTCAGTCATGTTGATCAGTCATTAGATAGTCCTGACTTTGCACTCTTGTTGATGAATCGAGGTAACGTCAAGAAGGCGGGGTTCTATACAAGTTATGTAGTGTTTACCTGAGATAGTAAAAGTCGCACCTCTCCTAACCTAATTATGGTTGTCACCTTTATAGTCATTCTAATTTCTGTTTGTCGTTGCATACAGTGTATTCCGACCCTGATGACTGCCTGGTCCACCTGTCCCACTACGACGTCCAACAAAAAGCCCACTGTCAGCGCAACCGTCGTCATCATGGATCCAGAATGTGATGATGTCGAACCATCCTATACCCCCATGGCAGTAGTAGGCCCAGTCGTCTACAAAACAATGCGAGTCTAGGGTCAGCGGTGGGGGATTGGGGTGGGACGGAGCAGGGCGAGTTTAGTGAAACAGATAGTTTCAAGGGGGGTCTGTGGTGGAAGTCCAGTATTCCTATATTTTGGATCGGTGGGCCTTGGCAGTAGACAGTTATCAATTTAACATTCTGTATACATACTTCTGTCTTGCTACAAATATAGTTCATGACAGTTGTGCAATAAGTACTTCCTACATATGAAAGTATCTGTTTTTCATAACTCTGCTGACAAAGATGGAATTTAGCCCGTAACCAACATGTATAAATATATTTGACTGTCCAGCTGCATGCGCTAATACGGAACTAGGAATCAGACATGGACGACCGCAGAAATTACCCAAGCAATTTTACTGGAAACGTATGCAAATAACATGGGAGGTTTGTGCAATTTATAGTTCATGATGTAACATCCAATCATATCGAAGGAACCCCACGTGGCTCCAAGACAACCCACTCATTTCATCCACCACCTGATGGCCAATCACAGATGACCGGAGGATGGAAGAATTGCAAGATGCTTATCCAATAATTAAACAATACGTTGTATGCATGTAATCTTTGACCTGCCCAGATGGGCGGATTTGTTAAACTCTTAAAATAGGCTACACGCCGATCATTAAAGTTAGAATTGAGGAAGCTATGCATGCTGAACCTCGCGTCAGTGTGGGAACTTCTTATGCGCATTATCAATTCAGAATTAATATGGAGGGCTGTAAACATTCCAAATTGAGTAAGCCGTGATTCCGCAAAGGAATTCTACGACAAGATGTAGCCCTAAGAAGGACCGTTGGGGTTCTTGTACGGAGGATCAGGACTCTATAACTTTCCCTATAGAAGTCGCTGTGTCCCTAAACTCTGTGTTATGCACAGCACAAACAGAACGGTATAACTGAACTACTTTGCAGTAGGCTAGGAAATGTTAGAATGCAGTTTCATGATGAGAGCTGGTTGTACGGCACTGCAGGCTGAGAACTCTATTACTGAAAGGCTGGGAACAGGCCTAGATGCGTAATACAGAAGTTGGTGCACTACTGCTCCCAGCCAGCCACAACTGTAAAGCACACGGTCAGATGTAGCCCTAAGAAAGACCGTTGGGGTTCTTGCACAGAGGATCAGGAGTCCTGTAAAACTTTCCCTAAACTCTGCGTAATACACTGCAGACTGAGAACACTATAGTTGAAATGGCCAGCACAGCCAGAGAAGCTTAAAAAAAAAATTGGTGCACTACTGCTCCCAGCCAGCAACAACAGTAATGCACACTATGTGGAGTAGCCCTAAGAAGGACCGTTGGGGTTCTTGACGATTGGATCCTACTCTGTCCCTATATCAGCAGCAGCACTATCCCTAACCTCTGCCAGCATGCGTCTGAGGGGAGCCGCGGGCGGGACCAGTTTACGTACTCGGCGGTCACCGGATCGGCCCAGCCACTCCCTACTGTGGAGGGGGAGAGGGCTGGCACGTCACAGGTGGAAGTGGTAATGCCTTCTCCACATGTTTATTGGCTAGAAAATGGCGCTAAACATGCGGGAAAGGAAATGCAATTGACTCGAGTACCGCGTGGTGTTCGTCTTGTGTAACAAGCATCTCGAGTACCATAATACTCAAACGAGCATCAAGCTCAGACGAGTGTGCTCGCTCATCTCTAGTTAACATGCTTGGGTAATTTTAGGAGATTCTTTTTGTTTTATTATTATTCTAGCTGCTCATTGTGCTTTGCCAAGGATGGCAAAAGTTAAAAGAGGGGGTTATGTAATGGGGTGTACCCCTCTTATTACCATGTTGTAATTTTGGGTTGTTTTGTCACTTTAAGATATGGTGAGGAGGAAACCTGGGAACTAGAAAAACAAAGTACGGCTGGCACCATCATTATGGTGCAGCTGTTGGTGTGGTGAGAACTGGGAAATTTCCAACTAAAGAGGTAGAATGCTAAGCTGTCTCATGGGCTACAGAGAGGACATTGTAAGAAAGAAAAGTCTGGTGCAACTATTGATCCAGAAAGTGTATGGCTGGCTTGCTTACCAATTCCTTGGATCCTGCTTATTTGGTCAGTATTGACCTTTTAAACAAAGGACTGAGATCTGTAATAAACCATTACTGAATGTTACTTGTTAAATAAAAGTTTCCATGTTGCTGCTTAGGTCAGTTATTTGTCAGCGAAGACAAGAGCAAAGAATCTGAGATGGGGCCAAGCGTTCTTCAATAATCTACCGGCATCTCAACATGCATGAATCCAAACTACTGGAAACGTGTCTCAACAGAGACTGGAGTTGTAGGTAGACCTTTCAGGTCTGTCAACCCTTCAGCTTATTCCTGAATTTGAAAAGTCAATGCAAAGACCTGAACATATTAAATATTTTTTCTCTCTTGACATTTGCTGTCATGAGAGCACTGGAAAGCCACCACACACATTAGCTGAAAGGGCGGATTTGGCCAATTAAAATCCAATGAGTATGACCAGATGAAGACTGCCATAATAATAACAGAAACTTGTGCAAGGTTTTTAAAGCACATTTTGAGCAAAACATTTGGGCCCATCTTCCACTTCCAGGCGAATCACTTTCAATGAGTTCCACACTCTCGCTCTGAAGGCAGCCACTTATGTCATGAATGCCATTCACTAATAAGTCCCAGCTGCTTTAGTGGGAGTATATAGCCAGGTATCCAGCTTTCCAATTCTATTGCGGGCTTTTTGCACAAAAGAGGTGTCTTTAACGGTATGAACCCATCTAATAAGATAGTATCGGCACTATGATCTTCGCAATATATAGGAGTACCTTTTTTTTCATTGCATTTTTGACGGAAACCTCTAAAAAGTTGCCAGTTGGTGTAAAAATAAGATTGTCAAAATTTCAGCTCGATCAGATAACATTAAGACCTGCTTCATCTACCTTAAAGTATTCTAAAACAGCTATTTTTCTTAAATCCCCCAAAAATTATGAATGGCTGTGAATGATTGAGCGCCGCCTGTGATTGGCTGGTGGTCGATCCAATCACAGCGCTTACTTGCTGACTGCGGGGGAATTCAAAGCCCCCATTTACCAGATAAAGATGAAAGCGGGAAGGATTAGAGAGCAGCTTGCTACAACGCCAGGAAGACTATCGCGGCTGCCGGCTGCAAGGTGAGAATTGAGTTTTGGTTTTTTTTACCTAGTCCAGCTCACTCGAGTATAAGCCGAGGGGGGCTTTTTCAGCATAATAAATGTGTTGAAAAAGTCAGCTTATACTTGAGTATATACGGTAAACTGTATCATGATCATTTAGTTTACATGAAATATTGTTCTACGATGTTACTGCTGTGGATTGACGGTATAAAATAGGAGATTGAAGGCAGGCTATAAAAACAAACTTATTTATGGATTAAAGGGGTTTTCCAGGCAAAAATACTACTGATGATGTATCCCCTCAGCTTGATTTAACCCTTTCCCTATGCAGCAGCAGTTTTATTTATTTTTTATCACTGCTTTGCAAGAGCCATAACCTTTTATTTTTGCGTTGACTTAGCTGTATGAGAGCTTTTTATTGCAGAGTACCATATATTCCAGCGTATAAGGTGACGGGGCGTATAAGACGACCCCCCCCCCCCAACTGTAGCCTTATACGCCTGGAATACGGTGTAAAAAAAAAAAAAAAGCAGTACTCACCTCCCTTGGCATTCTGCGGCGCTGCTGCAGGCCGTCGCTCCCTCCTCGTCCCCGACAGAGCATTGCTTTCTGGATGCGGGGCTTGAAATCCCCGTCTCCAGAAAGCTAATGCTGTGATTGGCTAACTCACGGGGCGTCAGCCAATCACAGCCATTCAACATTGAATAGCTGTGATTGGCTGACGCCACGTGGTATCAGCCAATCACAGCCATTCAATGATGTCATTGAATGGCTGTGATTGGCTGACAGCGCGTGTGTTAGCCAATCACAGCATTAGCTTTCTGGAGGCAGGGGTTTCAAGCCCCGCATGCAGAAAGCAATGCTCTGTCGGGGATGAGGAGGGAGCGACAGTCTGCAGCAGCGCTGCAGAACGCCGGGGGAGGTGAATACTGTTTTGGGGGTTTTTTTGACACTTTTTTTTTTTTGTATAGCCGGCCCCCGACTGCAGAGCAGATTTTTCGGGGTTAAAAGGTCGTCTTATACGCTGGAATATACGGTAAGTTATAAATTTTAAGGGGACTATTTAATCTATCATGTAGAGTACTGAAAAACTTTGAAGTGAAGTGGAATAAAACAAACTGAATTCTGCAATTGTTTTGTTGATTAATCTAATAGTTCAAACTTTTACAGACATGGCTGTAGCAATTACGCTTTTTAAAATATTTTTTGTACATGATGAATGGAAAAAGAAGGATTCTTGAAATCTTCTTTATTTTGTCAAACTTGAAAATGTGGCCACTTGACAACTGATACAATGCAGTATAATATTTCTATATTGCAGTGTATAGTGCCGTCAGCATAATCCTACTGCACCCTGCTAATATAGCAGAAATGAGAGAGTTCACTAGGCACCGGCTGCCAGTATAGTGTTCCTTTACCTTTGACAGAGTGCAATAGGTCGACATAATACACTAAAATAAAATGGAAAAAGGGAGATTTTTTATCTTTTTATTTTCTTTTTCTATATATTTGTAAATATATACTTTACTAGAATAAATGAGTAAAATGTACATTTTTCCTGCACTGTGATCTTTGTAAATAATATGCAAAGCCAAAATGTAATCTTTTTTTTTTTGTCACAATTCCATAAAATGAAACAAAAAGTTGTAAGTATCCAAAAATGGTACCACTAAATACTCTAGCTCATCCCACAACAAACAAGCGCACAGCAATGGAGAAATAACAAGTTTTTTTAATTAGAGATTTTTTTTTATTCTTAACAGTAGATTTGGTATTGCTGTAATTGGACTGACTTGCAGAACAAAGTTTATAGTATTTTACTGCTCAGTAAATGCTGTTAAAAAAAACTCCAAAAAAACTGAAATTGTTTTACATTCTGCTCAAAAAAGTGAAAAAAACTTTTCAATACATTATTAGGTACATTTCTCACATTTCAGACAAAATGTTGTTTTTCTCTATGTGAATTCTGATGAGCTTTCAAAATTTCTGTGTAAAACAGTGTATACATATAAAAGATTAAAACAGCTTCTTCCCATGGTGACGTCTCTGATGCTCCTTACATTTTTCATTAGTAGCAAAACATTTCCCACATTCTGAACATAAATATGGCTTCTGCCTTGTGTGAATTCTTTAATTCTTATCAAGATGTGACTTATTTGTAAAACTCTTCCCACATTCTGAACATAAATATGGCATCTCCCCTGTGTGAGTCCTCTCATGTTTAACAAATTGTGACGTATCTGCAAAAGATTTCCCACATTCTGAACATATATATGTCTTCACCTTTGTGTGAATCCTCTGATGTCTAACAAGATCTGACTTATCTGTAAAACTCTTCCCACATTCTGAACATGAATTTGGCTTCTCCCCTGTGTGAATCCTCTGATGTCTAACTAATTGTGACTTATCTGTAAAACTCTTCCCACATTCTGAACATGTGTATGGTTTCTCTCCTGTGTGAATCATGTGATGTTGAACAAGATGTGACTTATTTGTAAAATTCTTCCCACATTCTGAACATGAATATGGCTTCTCTCCTGTGTGAATCCTCTGATGTTTAAGAAGATCTGACTTATCTGTAAAACTCTTCCCACATTCTGAACATGTATATGGCTTCTCCCCGGTGTGAATCCTCTGATGTTTAACAAGATCTGATTTACCTGTAAAACTCTTCCTACATTCTGAACATGAATACGGCTTCTCCCCTGTGTGAGTCCTCTCATGTTTAACAAATTGTGACTTATCTGAAAAACATTTCCCACATTCTGAACATGTATATGGCTTCTCCCCCGTGTGAATCTTCTCATGCTTAACAAGATCTGATTTTCGTGTAAAACCTTTCCCACATTCTGAACATGTGTATGGCTTTTCTCCTGTGTGAATTTTCTGATGTGAGGCAATATTTGATTTATCTTTAAAACATTTACCACATACTAAACAGGAATAAGGCTTCTCTCCTGTGTGGATTCTCTGATGTGTAATAAAATTTGATTTGTGTGTAAAGCATTTTCCACATTGTGAACATGAAAATGTTTTTTCTCCTGTGTGAATTCTCTCATGATTAACAAGGACTGATTTGTGCTTAAAACATTTCCCACATTCTGAGCATGAATATGGCTTCTGTCCTGTGTGACTTTTTTCCTGTGTAACAAGATGCGATTTTCTTGTTAAATATTTCTCACATTCTGAATTTGAAAATGTTTTCTCTTCTGAATGAATTGTAAGATGATCTTTGAGTTTGGAATTTCCATATTCTGAACATGGAAATTGCTTCTTCCTTGTGTGACTTCTGTCATGCATGATACAATTAGCTTTATCTGTAAAATATTTCCCATATTCTGAACAAGAGTATGGCTTCTTATCTAAACCGTGATATTGTGGCTGCATATGAAAGGTAGTGAGCTTCTCTCCCAAAGAGTGCTGAATGACATCTTCTTCTACTATATAATTAGGCGATAACATGAAGTTTCCATCAGAGTTTTCACTGGGATTATCTGTTAGGATTAAAATGGATTAAATTATATATCTTTATCTTCAAATCACAAAGTAGACAAACTTATAATGTGCTACTGTAAGCAGCGAGGTATCCTTCAGCCAAACTGTTGGGAAATTTCCCAGCAGTGGGGGGCAGTAGGGGACTCCCAACTCGTCTCTCCCCAAGGGATTTTCCTATAGTGGAGAGAGAGTGGTGGATGGTTACACGGCTTTCTCCAATGTTTTCCACAAGAGCGTGGGAAGAGCGGGCGGGGCTAGAGGGATCCATCCTCTGGTAACACCCCTCTATAATTGCTATGGGGAATCTCTGTGAGAAGCCCTATAGCCCCATTCCTTCTCTCTAGCCCCACCCTCTCTCTCTGTGCTATGGGGATATTCCTCTGGTTTCCCAGAGCAGGGAGAGAGAGAATGGGACTATGGATTAATCCCCCATAGCAAGAAGAGAGAGCGGAGCTATGGGGGTTTATCCCAGAGCAAGGAGAGACAGAACTGGACTGTGGATTAATTCCCCATAGCAAGAAGAGGGAACTGAGCCTAAGCTGCACTCTCTCCCTGCTATGGGGAAATCCCAAAGTCCTGCAGGACTTCTTCTCTCTCTCTCCTCCTGGAGCAGCTGCGCTTTTTAAAGCACAGCTGCTCCAGTGAATGGGCAATTTTCATGCGCATAAAGCTCAGGTCTTCTGTGTATGAAAAATAGCTAGAGATGAGGGAACGTGCTCGTTTAGAGCAATTACTCGAACCAGTATCGCTTTTTTCGAGTAACTGCCTAATCGGGTAAAAAGATTTGCAGGGTGCCGGGGGTGAGCACGGGGGGGGGGGGGGGGGGGGGGGAGAGAGCGAGCTCCCCCCTGCCACACCCCGCTCCACCCCAGCGAATCTTTTCGCCCGAGTAGGCAGTTACTCGAAAAAAGCAATGCTCGTTCGAGTAATTGCTCTAAACGAGCACGTTCGCTCATCTCTGAACATAACCCATTCACATGATTTCACACACGCGAATGGCAATTTTTTAAATGCACATCTATTTGTTTGCAAAGGAACCCTCATCTGACTGAGGCTTCAGGCTGGAAACACTTTAGGTTTTTGATGCAGCTTGAGCTGTGCATAGTGATTAAAATGTTGATGCTTTGAAGCAGCGACAGCAGACTAAATGCTTGCTGATGTATATATTATACTGAGACATGGATACATCCATTGGTTCACAGCAGCACAACAAGTATATTGCAAGTGAAAATGTTAAAACAGCATTTCTTAGGGCCCCTTCACACTAATATCTGCTGAGGGCTTTCCACAGCGGAAAACTCACAGCAAATACGCTTTAAATCCGCATTGGCCAAATCTGCACCTGTATTTTATTATTTTTTTAAAAACAATATAGTGGCATGTAACATAAAACCACCAAGGTATTCCTGGAACACAGAAATAACATAAAGGGATGTAACAAAAAGACAAAAGAATGGGAATGATATTACGAGAAAAAAAAGGCGCATTAACAAATTAGGTGGTCTGGGAAGCAAACAGACTCCACATCCAGTGAGTAAAAGAAACAATGACCCTTACGAGGTGAAGGATGGAACTTGTCTGGCATTTACAACCAGATGCAATAAAGAACACCGTACAAAGCAGGATTGGAGAATACACAATTCCACTTACATTAGCGGGTCAGAATTACGTAATCCACTCGCAGAAAATAGAATGCAGCATGTTTTATTTAATCATGGGTATCCACGACATCGAGACCACTGTGCTCTATGGTCACAGATATACGAGCAGCCCATACACAATTACATGGTATACGGACTGCGGGTACCCGCGTTATTGCTAAGCGACGGCACGGTAAATGTAAACAAATAAAAAGGTGTACTGCGCATGACTGCCTGCGGGAGTATACAGTTATGCGCAGTACATTACGAGGCCATGTGCAAGGCCACGACCGGGCTCAATTCTGGGATCACCCCATCCCTGCTACTGAGGTCAAGAAATACCCCACAAAAAAGCATGGGAGGAGGTGGGATACCCAGTTTTATTGCCCCGTGTGCCCATCCCAAGAAGGCCTCCGTAATTACCCGTTTTCAGACATACCACACAGTTCACTTTATTCCTTTTTTCTAAGATTTAGGGAATGCCAAAAAGGGTAGGGGGATTCTTTTTAGGGAGTCAATTTTTTTGTGCACAAGTGTGCGATGCGGCCTGGAATTTAGGGCTCCTACCCACATGCGTTTTCTTAATGCTGCAATATCGCTGCGTTTTTTTAACGCGATTGTCAATGGGACTTTCTAATGTTAAAAGCGCATCGCACAAAAATCGCAAAGCACAAACTTGCGATGCGTTTTTAACATTAGAAAGTCCCATTGACAATCGCAGTAAAAAAACGTAGCGATATCGCAGCGTTAAAAAAACGCACGTGGGTAAGAAACCTTATTCAGTTGTACCCTAAAATGCAATGGGTGTTCCCTCCATTATAGGCCTAGCCATGTGTCCGGTAAGCAGATTGGGGCTACAACGGGTATGCTTCTGAACACGGAACAAACAGGGGGATCCATTTTGGGGTGAAAGTCTTCATTCCTATGTGTGCTGTACAAAAAAAAACTGTTTTAAAATGACATAATTGCCAAAAAATGAAAATCATATTTCTTTCCTTCTGCTTTGCTTAGATTCATTCAAAAACTGTGGGGTCAAAATATGCAGTACACCCCTAGATGAATTTGTTAAAGGGTCTAGTTTTCAAAATGGGGTCATTTGTGGGGGTTATCCATTGTTTTGGCCGCTCAAGGGCTCTACAAGTGGGCAATGGGGCCTAAAACACCTTCAAGCAAAATATCTGTTCTGAAAGCCACCGGCTGCTCCTTCGGGCCCCGTTGTGCGTGCAAACATATTAGGGCCACAACAGGTATGTTTCTGAGCACAGGACAGACAGGGTGATCCATTTTGGGGTGCAAATCCCTATTTCAAGTGCACTATAGAAAAAAAAAACTGTCTTTAAAAATGACATTCTTGCAAAAATATGAAATGGTTTTTTTCTCTTCTAAATTGCATTAACTCCTGAAAAGTAACTGTGGGGTCTAAATACTCCTGACCCGCCTCAGTGAATACATTAAGGTTAGAGATGAGCGAGCGCACTCGTCCGAGCTTGATACTCGTTCGAGCATTAGGGTGTTCGAGATGCTCATTACTCGAGACGAGCACCACGCGGCACTCGACTCCATTACATTTCCTTCCCTGAGAAATTTGCGCCCTTTTCTGGCCAATAGAAACACAGGGAAGGCATTACAACTTCCTCCTGTGACGTTCCAGCCCTATCCCACCCCCCTGCAGTGAGTGGCTGGCGAGATCAAGTGACCCCCGAGTATTTAAATCTGCCCCGCCCGCGGCTCGCCACAGACACACGCTAAGAGAGATCAGGGAAAGTGCAGCTGCTGCTATAGGGAGTGTTAGCGTCTTCAAGAACCACAACGGTCCTTAGGGCCTCAGCTCACCTAGTGCACTACTGCTGTGGGTGCTGTGAGCAGTTTTGCACAATTTTTTTTTTTATGTATATCGGGCGTGCAGGCTGTAGCGTTCTCAGGCTGCAGTCTGTACTTCAGTATAGGGGCAGTATTGGTCAGGAAGGGACAGTGGTAGTGTAGAATCCTGTCTACAAGAACCCCAACGGTTCTTCTTAGGGCAACCTGTGACCGTGTGCATTTAACTCGTGGTTGCTGGGAGTTGTAGTACCTGTAGTGGCTGCTGTGAGCACTTTTGCACAATTTTTTTTTAATGTATATCATGCGTGCAGGCTGTAGCGTTCTCAGGCTGCAGTCTGTACTTGAGTATAGGGGCAGTATTGGTCAGGAAGGGACAGTGGTAGTGTAGAATCCTGTCTACAAGAACCCCAACGGTTCTTCTTAGGGCAACCTATGACCGTGTGCATTTAACTCTGTGGTTGCTAGGAGTTGAAGTACCCCTGTATTGCACAGCAGAGCCTGCGTGTAGCCTTCATTTAAACATATTTCTGTCCGCACTTTGTGTTGCCTCACTGCAGTCTGCCTCTAAGTGTACGCCAAGAAACCACACATTTTCTACAACGCTCTGTTATACGTGTGCTGTCTCAGAAGTTCACGGTCTGCCCGACGCCCATAGATTGAAAGTGCAATACACACTGCATAGCCTCAGCCTGCATTGCATAGTAAAATAAGGAGATTTTTTTAAAAATTCCTTTTTACGGCTACCGGTGACCCAGTGCATTTGCCTGCGTGGCCTGTGGGACTTCACGTCCATCCAAACTGCATAGTTCACAGCACGGCCTAAGTGCAGCCTTCCTTATAATTTATCTCTGCCTTCATTTAGCGTTATATTACTGCTGGCAGCCACCAACTCCGCGGCAATAATTCACAGACATTTTTACACCGCTCTGTCTCTGCTCGATTCTTAATCCAGCATGCTGAGGGGTAGGGGTAGGGGCAGAGGACGTGGACGCGGTCGAGGACGCGGAGTCCCAAGTGAGGGTGTGGGCATAGGACGAGTTCCTGGTCCAGGTGAATCGCAGCCGGCTGCTGCGGGAGTAGGAGAGAGGACAGTTTCTGGGGTCCCCAGCTTCATATTGCAATTTTTGGGTCCACGCGATAGACCTTTATTAAAAAACGAGCAGTGTGAGCAGGTCCTGTCGTGGATGGCAGAATGTGCATCCAGCAATTTATCAACCACCCAGTCTTCTACGCCGTCCACTGCTGCAACTCTGAATCCTCTGGCTGCTGCTCCTCCTTCCTCCCAGCCTCCTCACTCCATGAAAATGACACATTCTGAGGAGCAGGCAGATTCCCAGGAACTGTTCTCGGGCCCCTGCCCAGATTGGGCAACAATGGTTCCTCTCCCACTGGAGTTTGTCGTGACCGATGCCCAATCTTTGGAAAGTTCCCGGGGTCCGGGGGATGAGGCTGGGGAATTCCGGCAACTGTCTCAAGAGCTTTCAGTGGGTGAGGAGGACAATGACGATGAGACACAGTTGTCTATCAGTGAGGTAGTAGTGAGGGCAGTAAGTCCGAGGGAGGAGCGCACAGAGGATTCGGAGGAAGGGCTGCTGGACGATGAGGTGACTGACCCCACCTGGTGTGATAAGCCAACTGAGGACAGGTCTTCAGAGGGGGAGGCAATTGCAGCTGCAGGACAGGTTGGAAGAGGCAGTGGGGTGGCCAGGGGTAGAGGCAGGGCAAGAGCGAATAATCCACCAGCTGTTTCCCAAAGCACCCCCTCATGCCAAGCCACCGTCCAGAGGCCAAGGTGCTCTAAGGTGTGGCAGTTTTTCACTGAGACGGCGGACGACCGACGAACAGTGGTGTGCAACCTTTGTCGCGCCAAGATCAGCCGGGGAGCCACCATCAACAGCCTCACCGCCACCAGTATGCGCAGGCATATGATGGCCAAGCACCCTACAAGGTGGGACGAAGGCCGTTCACTGCCTCTCCCCCTGGGCCCCAACCTGCCACTGAGATCCAACCCACCTCTCATGACACAGGCACGACCGTCTCCTGGCCTGGACCCACACCTTCACCTCCGCTGTCCTCGGCCCCATCCAGCAATGTCTCTCAGCGCAGCGTCCAGCTGTCGCAAAGAGAATCGTCGGAGCGAAAGCACAAATACGCCACCACGCACCTGCACGCTCAAGCTTTAAATGTCCACATAGCCAAATTGATCAGCCTGGAGATGCTCCCCTACAGGCTGGTGGAAACTAAGGCATTCAAAAACATGATGGCGGCGGCAGCCCCGCGCTACTCTGTCCCCAGTCGCCAATATTTTTCACGGTGTGCCGTCCCAGCCCTGCACGACCACGTCTCACGCAACATCGTACGTGCCCTCACCAACGCGGTTACTGGCAAGGTCCACTTAACAATGGACACGTGGACAAGCACAGGCGGGCAGGGCCACTATAGCTCCCTGACGGCACATTGGGTGAATTTAGTGGAGTCTGGGACCGAGTTAGAGCCTGGGACCGCTCATGTACTACCCGCCCCCAGAATTGCGGGCCCCAGATCGGTGCTGGTATCTGCGGTGGTGTATGCCACCTCTACTAAACCTTTTTCCTCCTCCTCCAACGCAACCTCTACCTTGCAATCAAGACTTGTCAGCAGCAGCACGTCGCCAGCAGTCGGTGTTGCACGGCGCAGCAGCACAGTGGTGGGCAAGCGTCAGCAGGCCGTGCTGAAACTACTCAGCTTAGGAGAGAAGAGGCACACGGCCCACGAACTGCTGCACGGTCTGACAGAGCAGACCGACCGCTGGCTTTCGCCACTGAGCCTCCAACCGGGCATGGTTGTGTGTGACAACGGCAGTAACCTGGTGGCGGCTCTGCAGCTCAGCAGCCTCACGCACATGCCATGCCTGGCCCACGTCTTTAATTTGGTGGTTCAGCGGTTTCTGAAAGGCTACCCACACTTGTCAGACCTCCTCGGCAAGGTGTGCCGGGTCAGCGCACATTTCCGCAAGTCCAACACGGAAGCTGCCACCCTGCAACATCGGTTTAATCTGCCAGTGCACCGACTGCTTTGCGACGTGCCCACACGGTGGAACTCTACGCTTCACATGTTGTCCCGGCTGTATGAGCAGCGTAGAGCTATAGTGGAATACCAACTCCAACATGGGCAGTGAAGTGGGAGGCAGCCTCCTCAATTCTTTACAGAGGAGTGGGCCTGGATGGCAGACATCTGCCAGGTCCTTGGAAACTTTGAGGAGTCCACCCTGATGGTGAGCGGCGATACTGCAATCATTAGCGTCACCATTTCCCTGCTATGCCTGCTGAGAAGTTCCCTGCAAAGCATAAAGGCTGATGCTTTGCGGGCGGAAATGGAGGTGGGAGAAGACAGTATGTCGCTGGATAGTCAGAGCACCCTCATGTCTATATCTCAGCGTGCGGAGGAGGAGGAGGGGGAGGAGCCTGAGGAGGAAGAGACAGCTGGGCCGACTGCAGAGGGTACCCATGCTGCTTGCCTCTCATCCATTCAGCTTGTATGGCCTGAGGAGGAGGAGGAGGATACTCAAATCGATCTTCCTAGTGAGGACAGCCATATGTTGCGTAAAGTACCCTGGCACACATGGCTGACTTTATGTTAGCATGCCTTTCTCGTGACCCTCGTGTTAGACGCATTCTGGTCACTACGGATTACTGGGTGTACACACTGCTTGAACCACAGTATAAGGAGAACCTTTCCACTCTCATTCCCGAAGAGGAAAGGGGTTTGAGAGTGATGCAATACCACAGGGCCCTGGTGGACAAACTGATGGTAAACTTCCCATCTGACAGCGCTAGTGGCAGAAGGCGCAGTTCCGAGGGCCAAGTAGAAGGGGAGGAGCGGAGATCAGGCAGCATGTTCAGCGCAGGCAGGGGAACACTCTCCAAGGCCTTTGCCAGCTTTATCGCTCCCCAGCAAGACTGTCTCACACCTCCCCAGTCCAGGCTGAGTCGGAGGGAGCACTGTAAGAAGATGGTGAGGGAGTACGCAGCAGATCGTATCACCGTCCTCCGTGATGCCTCTGCTCCGTACAACTACTAGGTGTCAAAGCTGGACACGTGGCCCGAACTCACGCTGTATGCCCTGGAGGTGTTGGCGTGCCCTGCGGCTAGCGTCTTGTCAGAGAGGGTGTTTAGTGCAGCTGGGGGAATCATCACGGACAAGCGTACCCGCCTGTCAACTGACAGCGCCGACAGGCTTACACTCATAAAGATGAACAAAGCCTGGATTTCCCCAGACTTCTCTTCTCCACCAGCGGACAGCAGCGCTACCTAAAGACCTTTGTCAATCTGTGTATGATAGTCGTCCTCCTCCTCCGGCTCCTCCTCCTGAAACCTCTCGTAATCACCGCGAACGGGCAATTTTTCTGTGGGCCAAAAGGCTCATAACTTATCAAAATAATATTTATCTGTTTCAATTCTCATTTAAGCATTGAAACTTCCACCTGAACCAATTGTTTTTTAGACTGGGCTGCCTCCAGGCCTAGTTAAAAATTAAGCCACAGTACGCTAAGCGATTAATGGGTTTCACCTGCCCTCTGGGTTGGGCATGGGCAATTTTTCTGGGGTACATTCGTACTGTCGGTACAACAATTTTTGGGCCCTCGCCTACAATGTAATCCAAGTAATTTTTATGGGCTTCGCCTGCACTCATGGTACACCACTGTGTCTGGGGTTGGCCTACACTTTTGCTACAGAAATGTAACTCTGTTCTGCCTACCTATACTTCTGCCACAGTAATGCTACAGGGGTCTGACTATACTTCAGCAACAGAAATGTTACTTCGGTCTGCCGATACTTCTGCTCCTGAAATGTTACCTTGGTTGGTGTATACTGTTACTACTGTAATTTTACTAATACTGGGCTCTGCCCATAATGCTTCAACGGAAATGTTACTGGGGCAGGACTATACTGCTATAACAGAAATGTAACTAATAGTGGGCTCTGCCCATACTGCTTCTACGTTACTGTTTCTGGGGTCTGACTATACTGCTACTACTGAAATGTTACAAATGCAGTGCTCTCCCTACACTGCTGCAAGGGAAATGTGAATCTGCTGCTTTGCCCATACTGCTTCAATGTTACTGTTACTGGGGTCTGTCTGCACTGCTGGAACTGAAATGTGACTGGGGCATGTCGCAACTGATACTACTGAAATGTTACTGGGGTCTGTCAATACTGCTGGAACTGAAATGTTACTGGGGTCTGTCTAGACTTATACTACTGAACTGTTACTGGGGTCTGTCTATACTGATACTACTGAAATGTTACTGGGGTCTGTGTATACTGCAGCAAATGAAATGTTAGTGGGGTCTGTCCTCACTGCTGCCAATGAAATGTTACCAGGGTTTGTGCATACTCTTACCGCTAAAATGTTACTAATTCTCGGCTCTGCCTATACTGCTGCTACTGCAATGTTACAGGGTAGTGGAAACGGAGGCTTCCCAAAGACATGATGGTGGCGAGGCCGCGCTACTAGGTTCCACAGGCGCGACAACTTTTCAGCGACACAGTCACTGAGAAGGTGCATATAACCACGGACACGGGGACAGGACACGTACTGCCTCAAAAATTTCCCCGTCCTCCTCCTCCAACAATGAAAACATTCTTGGCCGAAGCCCACCTGCATTTAATCTGACGTTACCTCAGCTGTGCTGGGCAATGCAATGGGATTTATTTATGTACCACCGGTGGCTTCCTGGGACCCTCCCATGCTGTCGGTCCACACGGACTTCACATTAGGGAGTTGTACCTGCTTGTGTATACTTATAAAAAAAAACAAGTCTGACTGGGGCATGCAGTGTGGGCCGAAGCCCACCTGCATTTAATCTGACGTTAACTCTGCTGTCCAGGGCACTGCAATGGGATATATTTATGTACCACCGGTGGGTTCCAGGGAGCCACCCATGCTGTCGGTCCACAGGGACTTCACATAGGGGATTTGTACCTGCCTGTGTCTATGTATTAAAAACCCAAGTCTGGCTGGGGCATGCAGTGTGGGCCGAAGCCCACCTGCATTTAATCTGACGTTAGGTCAGCTGTGCTGGGCACTGCAATGGGATTTATTTATGTACCGCCAGTGGCTTCCTGGGACCCTCCCATTCTGTCGGTCCGCACGGACTTCACATTAGGGAGTTGTACCTGCCAGTGTATACTTATAAAAAACCCCAGTCTGACCTGGGCATGCAGTGTGGGCCGAAGCCCACCTGCATTTAATCTGACGTTAGCTCTGCTGTCCAGGGCACTGCAATGGGATATATTTATGTATCGCCGGTGGGTTCCAGGGAGCCACCCATGCTGTGGGTGCACACGGAATTCCCATTGCGGAGTTGTACCTGCCTGTGACTATTTATAAAAAAAACCCGGTCAGACTGGGGCATGCAGTGTGGGCCGAAGCCCACCTGTATTTAAATGTGACATTAGCTCTACTATCCGGGGCACTGCATTGGGACAAACTACAGGAGCAATACAGCGCTAATGAGACGTGCACAGCTACGCTAGCATTGGAGTCCGCTGTAGGCCCGCGATTGCTGAGGGTTTGTGCAGAGGCCTATGTCCTGGGTGCAGTGACAGTCCGCTTCCTGCCTAGGATTGCTGAAGCTGTGGGTCGAGGCCTATGTCGTGGGCATGGTGCAAGTCTGCCATGTTTGGCCGCTCAAATCAATTTTTTGTTCATGTCTTGAGTTTCCTAGGACCCACCTATGCTGTTGGTGCAAACTTAGTTCCCATCGCGGTGTTTGACCTGTCTGGCACAAAGACACTGACTGACTTGGGTAGGGGGCAGAGTGCAGACGACTTTCCCCCTTGCAGTGTCGATTGAGCTATGCGACACCTTGACAGAATGAATAGTGTGTGGCACATGGGTTCCCCATTGCTATGCCCACGTGTGCAGCTCCTGATGGAGGTGGCACAGGATTGGATTTCTCATTGCTTCTGTACAGCATTGTGGGCTATCGCCCCGCCCTTTAGGGCAGCTGAAGGCTGTGCAGGGACACTTTGGTATGCGCTGTGGACACTGGGTCATGTGGGGGGGGGGGGTTGGGTAGCATGTAACCCAGGAGAAGAGGCAGCGGTGTGTCCCGCAGGCAGTGCTTGTGCTTAGTTGGAGGTAGTGTGGTGCTTAGCTAAGGTGGGACCTGGGAACCTGAAATGCAGCCCAGCATGTTGCCCCTCACCTGCCCTATCCGTTTCTGTGTCGTTTCCATCACTTTCTTGGGTTTTGCAGATTTTCACCAATGAAAACCTTAGAGAGCATCGGCGATATACAAAAATGCTAGAGTCGCCCATTGACTTCAATGAGGTTCGTTACTCGAAACGAACCCTCCAGCATCGCGGAAAGTTCGACTCGAGCAACGAGCACCCGAGCATTTTGGTGCTCGCTCATCTCTAATTAAGATGTGCATTTTTAAAATGGGGTCATTTGTGGAGGTATCTATCATTCTGACACCTATGAGCCTTTGCAATCTTGGCTTGGTGTAGGAAAACAAAATTCTCCTCAAAATGTTGATATTTAATGTTAAATTTGTACGGCTCCTAAATGTTTTTTTTTTTTTTTAAACTAACGTTTTTCCAATGTGCTTCCAGAATAAAGTAAACAGATGGAAATATATATCTGATCAGAAATTTGTACAGTATGTTTGCACATATTTGACATATTGCAGTTGAAAATGTGAATAAAAATTTCCAAATTTTGGCACTTTTAAATTTACACATTCTATGGGTCTGTTTTTACCACCTAAATATAGTACAATATGTGACGAAAAAACAATGTCAGAATTACATGGGTATGCAAAAGAGTTATTCTACGTGACACATGTCAGATTTCCAAAATTTGACTTGGTCATTAAAGCGCTAACAGGCTTGGTCACTAAGGGGTTAACACAAACCTTGCAGGATTTTTCTGATAAAAAGTGCATCAAATAGTCTGAAAAATATGCTGGCTGTGCATATATGTCTTTATTTGTATAACATAATATATATCCTGTAGGTCTCTCCTTACCCTGTGATATCGGAGGCTGGTGATTCTCCATCATAATGTCCTTGTACAGATCCTTGTGTCCTTCTAAATACTCCCACTCCTCCATGGAGAAATAGACAGCGACATCCTGACACCTTATAGGAACCTGACAACACAATGATACCATCATTACCCAGAATCCTCTAGTGCTGTTACTGTATAATTACCCAGCATTCCCAGCAGTGTCACCTCTCCAGTCAGCAGCTCAGTGATCTTGTTGGTGAGTTCTACGATCTTCTGCTCATGTATCAGTAAGTGAGGAGGAGCCTCTGTGATGGGGCTCTGGCTCCTGCTCCATCCTCCTGACTCATGGAGATGGCTGTTGGGAGTCGTACCGTCACCTGATGTCTTCACTATTATGTAATCCTGTGTATGGAGAAAGTCATGTAGAGAAATGAATTCCAACTGTCTACTGAAGGAGGAATATAGAGATTGTGATCATGTTGTATCAACCTCTGGTGAGACCATATCTGGAATATTGTGTTCAGTTCTGGAGACATCATGTACAGAAAAACATTGAATATCTGAAACACAAAACTTATCAGGAAAGACAAAATACTTCATCTGTATAGCCTGTAAGAAATAAGGGAGCGGGAGGACATGATGGAAACCTTTATGTCGGGGTCACATGGGGAAGAAATCTCGCGGAATGCCCGCAGTGGGACCGTACGGAAATTCAGCAAGATTTCTGCAGCAAAATGGCAGCTACAAAACCTGCAGCGTTTGGCATGGGTTTTGTCCGCCTATATTCCACTGCCACCATCTCTCCCCATAGAGAGGAGAGAGCTGACATGGGAAACTGCGATACAATTGACATGCTTCAGCTTTGAATTCCATGCAGCACGTCAGTTTCAGGGCGGCTTGGCCGCAACAGACTGTCTTTTTGCAAATCTCATCTGCTTTGCTGCTTAGGCTTAGGTTTAAGATTGCCAGTGGAATTTCTGTGCGGAATGTCCACACGTAAATTCTGCACCAATTCCGCCGCATGTGAACCCAGCCTTAAACAGGAAGAAAGAAACTAAACACAAGAACAAGGAGGCACAATCTTCAATCAGTGCAAGTGGAGATCAGAAGCAATTTCAGAAAATATTGTACTAGAGGCATAGTAGATGCTTCTGAAAAAAATACCTTCCAGCGTAAGAGGTTGGAAAATCAACAATAAGTGACTGTAAACCTGCCTGGGATAAACATATATCTATCTTAACAGATGGATAAAAAGGAAATATAAGGGCAGACTAGACGGACCATGTGCTCCTCCTGCTGGCAGTCTGCATTGTTTCTATATAGATGGGAGGAATTGAGCTAAGCAGCAGCACATGTGAAAAAGACTTGGGTATGAGTATACTAATAGATCATAGACTGAACATGAATCAGTAATGTGATGCAGCAGCCAAAAAGGCAAACACAATTCTGGGATGTATTAAGAGAAGCACAGAGTCTAGATCACGTGAGGTCATTATTCCCCCTCTACTCTTCCTTAGTCAGACCTCATCTGGAATACTGTGTCTAGTTTTGGGCAGCCCACTTTAAAAAAGACATTGACAAACTGGAGCAAGTTCAGAGAAGAGTTACCAAGATGACGAGCGGTCTGCAGATCATGTCCTATGAGCAACGGTTAAAGGATCTGGGAATGTTTAACTTGCAAAAAAGAAGGCTGAGAGGAGCCTTAATAGCGGTCTACAAATATCTGAAGGGCTGTCACAGTGCAGAGGGATCAGCCCTATTCTCATCTGTACAAGGAAAGACTAGAAGCAATGGGATAAAACTGAAAGGGAGGAGATACAGATTAGATATTAGATTAGAAATTAGAAAAAACTTTCTGACAGTGAGGCTGATTAATGAGTGGAACAGGTTACCATGGGAGGTGGTGAGTTCTTCTTCAATGAAAGTCTTTAAAAAGAGGCTGGACAATATCTATCTGGGATGATTTAGTGATCCTGCATTGAGCAGGGGGTTGGACCAAATGACCCTGGAGGTCGCTTCCAACTCTACCATTCTATGATTCTAGATGTCAAACTATTAGCAAAATCCAAGTCTCCAGGACTAAAATGATTATTTTGTGCTTTAAAGTCCCTCTACATTGCTGGCCACCAGGGGTCTCCCTTTCTATTAGCTTACTTCCCATTGCCAAATGACTGACAGAAGACACTAGGACTTTAGACAAGCTGCGGAGGAGGGGAATGAGTTATTGTGGTCATTGAACTGTATAGAGGGGTAGGGGACAAGAGAAACAGAGAATAGCATATATACTGCCTACAAACTAATAGTAAATTACTGTTTACTCTGTTTAGCTAAAGAAATCACACCTCTCCTGCTCACTCACATTTTTAATTCCAAACACATAAAATTACATGTTATAAAAGGTACCATTAAGACTTCTCTCCATGCTTTTACGTGTTTCAAAGCTAACTGACTTTTTGATCACTGCTGTGGACAGGGGTCTTTATACAAAGCTGGCATTCTCCTACTTGTTGTTCTACTATAAACCACTTGCCTCATGGCTTTCCTGTGCCCCGGGGACCTTTAGATGAAAACAATCACATCATGTGAAAGTAAATTTTTCTATTTGGTAGTGTTCTGTCTGTTGCAGAGACTTAGAGAGCAGAATCTGCAGTTCTCTGTGTACAATCTATAGAACACAGCACAGATAACATAGCAGCAGGCACCTACAACCAACACTGAGACTAAGATATACAATCTACAGAGCAGGGAAATGGGAAAATACAGGATTCAAGTCATAGAATAGCAAGAAATAGAACGATTCCTCATGTACACACTGCAGATTATTCTGAAAAAGTTAGGTGCTTTAGATAAGGCTAGGGCTTTGACCGAGACAAAAGGTCATACAGTCAAAGATTGTAGTACAGGCCTGCAACATCACAAACTGATGGAAGTGAGTGTGGTAGCATTGTGTATCACAAGTTTATTTTGTGAGGCACAGCATTATTGCATTCTCATCCATTAGGCCTCATATCCACGGGGAAAATCAGGCCCGCCGCGGATTCTTCATGCAGAATCCCGCAGCGGGTCCCTCCTTTCCCGCAGACATGAGGCCTAAAAAGAAGAATTTACCTACCTGTCCGGATGCTGCGGATCTTCCCTCCGTCGCGGCCGAATCTTCTTTCTTTGGCCCGGCGGATGTGCTCGACACGCCGGCAGCATGCCGCGCGCATGCGCTGTGCACTCTTCTTTTTTTTTAACTCCTGCTCTCCCGCGCAGGAGGGCAGAAATTCAGCTGTGGGTGTGCCACGGATCTGGACGGCTTCCATAGGCTTCAATAGAAGTCTGCGGAAGCCGTCCCCGCGGGAGACCCGCACTAAAATGGAGCATGCTGCGGATGTTTTCCCGCACACGCAATCCGCGCCTCAGGGGAAAAATGACATCCGCTGTATTTAATTTCCTGCGGGTGTCTAATGCATCCCTATGGGACACGGATCACGCGTGCGGAACACCCACTGCCATGGACATGAGGCCTTAGTTTGCAATGTCATTTGACTGTTTTGATCTGTTTTGCCTGTAAAGTCACTGTAGCCCCTAGTCTAAAGATCATAGAAACAAAAAAGTTTACCTCTCCGGTCAGCAGGTAGATGATCTCCAAGGTGAAGTTTAATATCCTCTTGGTAATCTCATTGCTGTGCCTCTCCATCTTTGGTCGGTTAATCAGTAGATGGACTGTTTTGGAGGATAATATGAGACAACTGGATTAACTGGATGGTTTGAGCACGGTCGTCATCTTTATGAAAAAAAGACAGCCTGTAAATCATACGAAGTACGTCATCAGGTGTGACATACAGAACCTCACTTATTGATTATTGAGGGAAACGGCTTCTCAGATCATTCAGCACATTAAAGGGTTGCTTTGAAAATGAATATATGTGGCATATCCACAGCCATAGGACAGCCCATAAAGGTCAGATAGGTGGGGTTCACCTCTTGGTGGTATCTCAGCTGTTCCCATAACTGCCATAGGAGTTAAACAGTGGATAAAAACAAGAAACCAGGATGTGATTCAACAGCCACCAGCAGATATAACGTGTTTCAGGGCAACAAAACCCCTTCATCAGATAAAGCTGGACTGTAGCTGCACTGAACGCTTAATTGGAGAGAGAAGTAACAGGATTCTCTCTTCTGGGCGCAGGTAAGCATTGAGTACAGCTATAAGGCCTCCTTTACACGGGCGACACGGCATCGCTGCGAGAAAATCACAGCGATATCGCATCGCTGCACTGTATGATATTGCTGCGATTTTCTCGCAGCAATACCGCGATTTTGTAGCACTACAAAGTCGCATGTGATGCTACAAAATCACACGGCCTTGTAGCATCTGCTACTGTCAAAGTTGCATCGCATCGCATGCAAACCGCGTTTTCGTGCGATGCGATGCAACAGAGAGGAAGGCTCCATAGAGAAACATGGGCTACAAAACCTCGCGTGTCGCGGGCATATCGCCGGACCTGCGAGGTTTGTGTGTCATTTAGTAGCATGCTACAAAACATCTCATGTGTGAAGGAACCCATAGGAAAGCATGGGCTTCACATACATGCGATTTTGTAGCATCGTAGCAATGCTACAAAATCGCGCAACTTTGTCGCCCGTGTGAAGGAGGCCTAACAGTGCAGAGCCCAGCTTTATCAGATGAAGGGGTTTTGGCCCGAAATGTGTTATATGCTGCTTTGAATAAAAGAGAAGTCTGGCCTCGCCTTGGTTGTGTGAAATGTGATTGTTCTCAATAAGAGAAACCAAGTAATCTAGAATTTCTCCAGTTACAAAAATATATGATGTTAATGCGAGCTTTCAAACCTACTCAGGGTTCTTCCTCAGACATAATGCCTGAGAGAGAATCCTGAGTGGGTTTGAAAGCTTACGTTAACGACATGTATTTTTGTTAGTCATTTAAAGGTATCATATCTACTATATTACTTGGTTTCTCTTGGTTGGGAACAATCACGTTATGTTCGTAACTAGAAAAATGTTCGGCCACAGGTAATTTTGTCTGTCTTTTTATGTGTGGGGATAAGATCTCATCCTCGCTTTCAGCTTTTGCCCTGTTTCCCCAACATAAAGGCCCCAATAAGACATTTACTGCAATGGATCAGGTACACAACATCGGACATGGAACATGTGAATGTCTCGGGATCTTCTAGTCCTGCTGTGTGTTGGGGATTTGTATCCTGTCCGCCGTCAGGATACATTCATTCCACACTATTGACCATGTGCGCCACATCCTAGTTTTATCCACCCTCTGATTCACCACGCTCACTCACTTATAGTGTAACCATTACCTCGATCCACGGCACAGATTGTGCTATTATTGGCGAGGCCGTTCGCTAGAATCAGCAGGACTGCACTGTCTGCTGGGAACACTCTGGGATGCTTCCCCTTTTAGTATCCTTAAGGGCTTCCACATACTTGCATTTTGTTAACGCTACGCTAATGCTGTGTTTCTTTAACGTCATTGTCAATGGGGCTTTCTAATGTTAAAAACGCATTGCAAGTTGCTTTGTGATTTTTGTGTGATGCGTTTTTAACATTAGAAAGTTCCATTGACATTCGCGTTAAAAAACGCAGCATTAAAAAAAAAACACACACAAGCGTATGGGCACCCTTAGAGTTAAAAGGGTTGTGCTAAGTCATAAACTTATCACCCATCCATAGGATAGGCGATAACTAGAGATGGGCGAGCACCAAAATGCTCGGGTGCTCGTTGCTCGAGTTGAGCTTTTCGTAATTCTCAGGTGCTCGTTTTGAGTAACGAATCCCATTAAAGTCAATGGGCGACTCGAGCATTTTTCAAGGTGACCCATGCTCAGCATATGGGGAGCTTGTGTGAATCAACCGAAAACATCTGAAAGTGATGAAAACACCACAGAAATGGATAGGGAACAGCAGGGGGAGCATGCAGGGCTGCATCTGAGGCTCCCAGGTCACACTATTAAGCCAAATTGTGGGCAAGAGCCTGGCGGTCACCCTCCTAACAATTTACTTGGGACAGACGATAATCAGCAAGGCACATGCACTGGCACATCTTAGCTAAACACCCCACTAGGTGCAACCAAGGCCAATCAACGTGTGCGGGTGATATTACTGCCTCTTCTCCTGGGTTACATGCTGGCATTGCTGTCCAATCCCCCACACAAGCCTGCATCCACAGCGTACTCCAATTTTTCCCAGTGCAGCGTTCAGCTGGCCTCATGCCACACGGTCACTTGATAGCCACACCACCCTCATGTCTATTTATAAGAGACACACACTGCAGAGGGTTGTTAGGGCCTGGCAGCGACCTTCTTTGAAAGTGTGGGCGATAGCCCACATTGCTGATGAGAATTGCTGATAAATTAACGTACGATTATAATTCCAATCCCATGCCACCTCCCAGTGTACAAAGAGTATAAGGCGAACCCCTGATAGATTTGTTGACCAAGAGCATAGGTGACCCCCTGAAACATTAGTGTACCAACAGTATAGGCGAACCTCTGAAACATTTGTGTACCAAGAGCATAGGCGACCCCCTGAAACATTAGTGTACCAAGAGTAGAGGCGACCCCCTGGTTGGCCAGAATGTGTGTAATGTGAGGGTCACGGGAAAGGCAGCTTAACATGAAATCAACCATGTGTGCCAGGGTCCCAGTACGCAACACATTGCTGTCCTCCCTAGGAGGATGACTCTGAGTCTCCTACTCCTCCTCTTCAGCCCATACACGCTGAACACATGTGAGGGAAGTAGCATGGGTATCCTCTGCAGTGTGGCCAGCAGTCTCTTTCCCTCCCTCCCCCATCCTCCTCCTCCTCCTCCTTCTCCTCCCCTTCTTGCTATACGCACTAAGAAACAGACGTGAGGGTGGTCTGGCTATCAAGTGACATATTGTCACCCCCATCTCATGTTGTATACGCAAAGCGCTGGCCTTAATGCTTAGCAGCGACCTTCTAAGCAGGCAAAGCAGCGGGATGGTTATGCTGATAATGGCCACATCGCCGCTAACCATTTGTGTAAACTCCTCAAAGTTTCCTAAGACATGGCAGATGTCAGACATCCATGCCCACTCCTCTGTGAAGAACTGCGGAGGCTGACTACCACTGCAATGGCCATGTTGCAGCTGGTATTCTACAATGGCTCTACGCTGCTCGTAAAGCCTGGCCAACATGTGCAATGTAGCACTCCAGCGCGTGGGCACGTCGCACAACAGTCGGTGCACTGGCAGCTGGAAGCGATGTTGCAGTGTCCTGAGGGTAGCAGCATCTGTGGTGGACTTTCTGAAATGTGTGCACATGCAACGCACCTTGCTGAGCAGCTCAGACAAATGGGGGTAGTTTTTAAGAAAGCGCTGAACCACCAGATTGAACACGTGGGCCAGGCATGGCACGTGTGTTAGTCTGCCAAGCTGCAGAGCCGACACCAGCTTATGCCCATTGTAACACATGACCATGCCTGGTTGGAGGTTCAGCGGTGAAAGCCACAGATCTGTCTGCTCTGTCAAACCGTGTAACAGCTCTTGGGCAGTGTGTCTCTTGTCACCTAAGCTCAGAAGTTTCAGCACGGTCTGCTGACGCTTGCCCACAGCGGTGCTGTAGTGCCTCGAGCTACCGACTGCAGACGACGTACTCACACATGGTAATTGAGAGGTGGAGGAGGAGGGGAGGGTGGAGGAAGTGGCATAATAAGCCGGAGAAACCATCACCGAGGTCGGACCTGCAATCCTTGGTGTGGGTTGCACGTGAGCGGACCCAGGGTCAGACTCAGTCCCAGCCTCCACCAAGTTCACCCAATGTGCCATTAGGTTAGGTGGACTTTCCCAGTAACTGCGTTGCTCAGGGAACGGTTTATGTTCCGTGAGACGTGCTGGTGTAGAGCGGGGATGGTGCACCGGGAAAAGTAATAGCGAATGGGGACCGAGTACCGAGTGACGGCTGCCGCCATCAGGTTGCAGAAAGCCTCAGTTTCTTCTAGCCTATATGGCAGCATCTCCAGGCTGAGTAGTTTTGAAATATGCATGTTTAAAGATTGTGCATGCGGGTGGGTGGCCGCGTATTTCCGTTTTCGTTTCAATGCTGGGGTTAGCGACAGTTGAACGCTGCGCTGTGACACATTAGTGGAGGCAGTGGAGGACCATGGAGGTGAGGGTGTGGGTGCAGGCCAGTAGACGCTCGTGCCTATGTCCTGGGAGGGAGATTGCATCTCTGTGCCAAGTTGTGACACAGGGGAAGAGGTAGTGGTGTAATCTGCAGGCGGTGAATGGCCTTCGTCCCACCTCGTCGGTTGCTTAGCCATCATATGCCTGCACATGCTGGTGGGGGTCAGGCTGGTAGTTGTGGCTCTGCTGCTGATCTTGGTGCGGCACAGGTTGCACACCACTGTTTGTCGGTCATCCGCGCTCTCAATAAAAATCCTCCAGACCTTCGAACACCTAGCCCTCTGCACAGAGGCTTGCTATGAGAGGTGTTGTAGGGAACAGTTGGGGGATTATTTGCTGTGGCCCTGCTTCTCCCTCTGGCTACCCCACTGCCTCTTCCAACCTGTTCTAGTGCTGCCCTTGCCTCCCCCTCTGAAGCTCTGTCCTCAGTAGGCTTAGCAACCCAGGTGGGGTCAGTCACCTCATCGTCCAGCAGCTCTTCCTCTGAATCCTCAGTCTGCTCCTCCCTCAGACTTACTGCCCTAACAACAACCTCACTGACAGACAACTGTGTCTCATCGTCATTCACAAAAAGCTCTTAAGACACTAATTGGAAGTGCCCACCCTCATCACCCTGACTCTGTGAAAGTTCCAAATTTTGGACATTGGTCACGACAAACTCCTCAGGTGGCTACTGAACCATTTTTTCTGACTCAGGGCAGGGACCCGAGAATAGTTCCAGTGAGTATGCCTGTTCTGAATCTCTCCTTTTCCTGGAGTGATGAGGCTGGGAGGAAGGAGGAGCAGTCCCTTGGCTGGCGTGAGTGGACTGCTTGGAAGACTGGGTGTTGGATAAATTACTGGATGCGTTATCCGCTATCCACGTCAGCACCTGATCGCACTTTTGTGCTTGTAATAATGGTCTACCACGCGGACCTACAAAATGTGAGATGAAGCTGGGGAGTGAAGATATTCGGCGCTCTACTAATCAGTAGGCACTGTTTCACCCCACCCAGGACCTCAGCCTCTGCCCACACCCTCATTCGGATGCCCACGTCCACGACCTCGACCCTTATCCTTAGTCTTCACCATGTTGGATAAAGCACTTGGACTAAATGCTACGCAAAATGCAAGTTATTTTGCATATACTTATAGGCCAAAAAAGACAGAATAAATAGTGTATACTTTTGTTAGATACTGCAGATTCATAGCCTCCAGAGACTGGCAGATACAGTACACTCTCAGCAGGCCCAAAAAAATTTAAAACAGTGTATGCTGTTCTTAAGATAGCACAAATTCACAGCCCACAGAGACTAGTATATAGAGTACGCTCTCAGCAGGGCCAAGAAAATTTAAAAGAGTGTACATTGTTGTTAGATTGCACAGATTCACAGCCTCCAGACACTGGTATATAGCGTACACACTCAGCAGGGCCAAAATAAATTTCTAGTGTGTATCCTGTTGTTAGATAGCATAGATTCACAGCACCAACACACGGGTATATAGCGTACGCTTTGAGCCCCCCAAAAACTAAAAAAAAAGAGAAATGATAGTTTTGTTACTTCCTATATACTCTGTGTACACCCCTGTCAGTACACTGCATATAACCGGTAACAGTGGGCAGAATACACCCGGGATGCTTGAAAAAAAAAATTGTGCGCACTACTGGTCCCAGCCAGCCAAACTGCTGATGCACACAATGAGAGGAGTAGTAGTCCTAAAAAGGACTGTTGGATTCTTGTAGTAAGGATCCCTGCCTAACTGAAACCTAATCCCTACACTATTGCTTTCCCTATAGCAGCAGCTCTATCCCTCAGCTCATGCAGCATGCGTCTGAGGCCAGCCGCTGGTGACCAGAGTTTTAATACTCGGCAGTCACCTGATTCCACCAGCCACTCACTGCTGTCGACGTGCACAGGGTTGGCACATCACAGCAGGAAGTGGTAAAGCCTTCCCTGCATGTTTAGTGGCTAAAACATGGCTCTAAACATGCGGGGAGGGGACATAAAATTTTCTCAAGCACCGTGTGGCGCTCGCTCGAGTAACGAGCACCATCAAGTATGCTACTACTCAAATGAGCATCAAACTCGCCCATCTCTAGCGATAATTTTATGATTGGTGATGGTCTAACTGCTAGCACATTCATTGAGCTCCAGAACACCTAATAAATGTTTATGTGATAAATTAAATAATGTACAATCAATCATAATATAACAATATATAAATATCATATCAGTTCTATAAATACATAAAAATAACGTGAATATTCCACCAACATACATGGAAAGCTAAATATTAAGTCACCACATCATGGAACGAATATCAAATAATCGGGGCTGTGGAGTCGGAGTCCGGTTTCGGTGGAGTTCTGTAAAACACCATAACTTATTCAATGCAGAATTTGTTGCAGATTTCATTTCATAGTTAGCAAAGTTTTGTAAAATTGTATTCCGATAAATATATTTTATGTTTCATCTAAATAGCTTGATTATTTTATCCTGAGAGTGGATTCAGATGACTGTATATCGGCTCTGTTTTCACGCCCAGCCGATATAGGGTGTCCTCATCTGCAGGGGGAGGGGGGGTGAAAGAGCCAGGAGCAGGAACTGAGCTCCCGCTCCCTCTCTGCCTCCTCTGCACTATTTGCAATGAAAGGAAGCGGGACGGGGGCGGGGCTAAGTTCCGAGAATTAGCTCCCGTCTTGTCTCTCCCCATTGCAAATAGTGCAGAGGGGCGGAAAGGAGGCAGAGCGGGGGCGGGAGCTCAGAGCACTGCTCCTGGCTCTTCCATCCTCCCCCCCTGCAGATGAGGACACCATATATCGGCTGGGCGTGAAAACAGAGCCAATATATGGTCGTCTGAATCCAGCCTAATGGTGATGAAAACTTAAAAGCATGACTCATATATGAATGAGTCAGAGTTGGTCAGGGAAAATTGAGGGGTCAGAGTTTTGGCTTAGCGACTCCACAGCGCTGTAACCAATATTATATAATATCCATAAAGTGTCAATTAAACAATTATAATCCACACCTGTGAACAAGTCCTTTATGAAAGTATATATCATCCAGTCCAATTTCTAAGCTGAGCTGGATCCTAGATAATAGGTTTCACATGAAGTATTTGGCTATATATATGGTTGGTGATGGTATTTCTATCATAGGAGTGGTAGTAGATGGGAGGTCTCCCAGACAGCAGGCAGAAGTGTCTGCAGCTGTCCTCTACCAAACAGCTGCAGACACAAGTGTTCTGTTGTGCATAACTGTGTATGGAGGCAGCATATGGTACCAAAACTGGACAGCACCATGGGGTTGTATAAGGACTTTAGGAAATTTCATACAGTATCTAAGTTTGACTTGACTGTAATGGGGTTCACCCGCTTTTTACCCAGCTTTTTGTTTTGTGGTATTTTTACCCAGCTGTGTGGTATTTTCAGCCACATCTGTGATGGAACCTTTAGCTGGAGGTCCTGACGCAGATCTAAACCCACCATAACAGAATTAGCATCTAAAAGATAAAGTTGAGTGAATCAGCTACCAAATCGGAAAGCCCCTGGAATCGATTGCACACCGGCTGAGCTCCCCAATCCCCTGCCATTGCAGATGCTAACAGCACTCTTTTGAAAGATTGGGGAAACCAAATCGTTGCCAAAACATTGGATACGATCAGTTTTCATGCTGCTTCCCAAAAAAGGCGACCCAAGAGAATGCTCAAACTACCGGATTATAGCCCTGATATCTCATGCAAGCAAAATCCTACTGAAGATTATACAAAAACTCAAGGAAGAGAAACAAGAGACCAAACTGCAAATCTCTGGTGGATCATGGAAAAGGCCCAGGAATACAAGAAGAAGGTGTGCATACGCCTCATCCATTACAGCAAAGTCTTGGATGCATTGACCACGAGAAGCTGTGGCCATGTCTAAGACAAATGGGAATCCCGGGACATCTGGGGCAACTCAGACAGTCATTAGATGTGAACCAAGAGGCTGCAGTCAGAACCTCCAATGGGAACACGAAATGGTTCAGAATCAGGAAAGGCGTACGCTGAGGCTACATTGTTCAACCGGCATGCAGAGGCGATCTTGTGGAAATGTAATTTAGACTAATCCAACATCGGGGTCAAGATCGGTGGAAGAAACATCAACAATCTCAGATCTGTAGATGAAACGAAAAGTTAACCCCTTAGTGATGAAGCCTGTTTACGCTTTAATGACCAACTCATTTTTCTGTTTTTCTCACCGTCACATTCCAGGGACCATAAATTTTTAGTTTTTCCGTCGACATATCTATTTTTTGCGGGACATGTTGTATTTTCTAATGGCATTGTTTTTGGGTGCGTATAATATATTCTATAACTTTAAGTAATTTTTTTCCCAGGAGAATTGGGGGGAAAAAAAGACATACAGTTATTTATGTTTAGCTATTTTTGAAAAAAAAACCTTTTTTTTTTTTTTAAAGATTTCTTTTGTGTCGCCGCATTCCAAGAGCCATAGCATTTTTATTTTTCTATTGACGGAGCCCTATGAGGGCCTGTTTTTGGCAGGGTGAACCCTAGTCTTCATTTAGCCCACTTTTGGAAACAGATAACATTTTGATTGCTTTTTATTCCATTTCTTTCTAGAGGCAAGATTAACAAAATCTGCATTTTTGGCATGTTTTTTAAAAAAATTTTTAACTGCATTCACCATGTGGTGTAAATGATACGTTATATTAATTCCACCGGCCAGTAAGATTATGTCAATACCAAATTTATATAGGATTTTTTCTTTCTTGCAAATGTCTCATTTAAAAATAAAAAAAAAATAAAAAAAATGTTTTAGATATATTTTGTTTTTAATTGCTGCATTGGAAGACCCCTAACATTTTTTGTTCTCAATCGTGCTGTATAAGGGGTCTTTTTCTGCAGGTTTTGATCATTTCTATTCCGATTTTTGTAAGGCGAGATAGGCAAAATTCAGTATTTTTCCTCCGTGTTCATGGCGCGCGCTGTGCGGGTTTAATAATGTACAAACTTTTTTTTCTCTAAATAAAAAAAATCCCCCCAAAAAGTAACATAAAGCGATCATATACTTACAAGAGGGCAGGTATATACACCACTGATCCCCCAACCTGCAGACAGCCAGACTGCTAAATAGAGGAGCCAGTAACCCGCGTGAAGTGGGGGCGGCTGCTTAGTGCTTGTTCCTGCACAGAAGAGTAGATACAGGGTGTCAGGCCACATGGTACTTGTAGTGCTCCATGCAGGCTCACAGCCTAATCATGCCACCATATTTGGATCCAGCAGGTTGTCCTGCCTCCCACAGATGAACCCGTTCAGCACCGGCCCCCCGGGCCCCACTGCATGCTACTGATAAATACAGACGCTCGTACTCCGGCCACATAACAGGAGCTGCCGTATTTTTTCTTGTATAACATGCGGGGGTTTTTTGTCAAAAATCATCTTATACACGGGACGCCGCCATTATAGTGTTCGTTTTCATTCGAAGCGATCCAGCGAAAACTTAGGCCTCATATCCAAGGGGAAAATCAGGCCCGCTGCGGATTTCTGCTGCAGATGTACAGTAATTGTCTTATTTTTCATGCAGGAGATCAATTGAGATATGAGCAGTATGAGCGCCCGCACGCGTGATCCGCACTAAAATGGAGCATGGCGCGTTTTTTTTCACGCGCATGGAATCTGCAAATCACTTAAAATACCATCTGCGGCTATTTATCTACCCGCGGGTGGTCTGAACTGAAAGAAGCCGCACAACACAGAACCGCGTGGAGAGCGCTGATCCGTAAAGTGTCCGAGAGGCGGCCGACTACACGGATACAGAGAGAACATGTCTGACCTCATCACAAGCAACAACCCTCCGGCGTCTCTTACCTGCCGGCCGGAGTCACACGCAGGGGTCTGATACGGGTCTATGATGTAGTGACCGTCTGGTGTGAATGTAGCTGATATCGGTGACCACTGTCTATGTATGTGTATATATATGTATACACATATACACTGTATATGTGTATATATATATATATATATATCCTCTGGGTACAAGTCTTTGGCTGATAACAGAGAGAACAGCAGTGACCGTGATGGCTGAAGGACCTGTGATGATGTCACCACCATGTGATCAGTATATTAGGGGCGGCGCTCAGCAGTGACGTGAGGTGGTGGCTGAAGGACCTGTGATGATGTCACCACCATGTGATCAGTATATAAGGAGGCGGAGCTCAGCAGTGAAAACTGGCAGATGATGGTGATGTGACAGGAAGGACAGATACAAACGCCTACAGCATGCAGAACAGGCAGAACGTTATATGGCGGAGGGACTTACAGAGGAGCGGCCCCTCACACAGCGACCGGCCATAGGAGGAGGCGGCTTAGTATTATACTTGTACATAGATGAGGCCTCTGCAGGGTATCGGTCACACAGTTACATGTAGGGCACCATGCAGGCTTACAGTGGAGCGGCCCCTCACACAGTGACCGGCCATAGGAGGAGGTGGCTTAGTATTATACTTGTACATAGATGAGGCCTCTGCAGGGTGTCGGTCACACAGTTACATGTAGGGCACCAAGCAGGCTTACAGAGGAGCGGCCCCTCACACAGCGACCGGCCATAGGAGGAGGCGACTTAGTATTATACTTGTACATAGATGAGGCCTCTGCAGGGTGTCGGTCACACAGTTACATGTAGGGCACCATGCAGGCTTACAGAGGAGCGGCCCCTCACACAGCGACCGGTCATAGGAGGAGGCGGCTTAGTATTATACTTGTACATAGATGAGGCCTCTGCAGGGTGTCGGTCACACAGTTACATGTAGGGCACCATGCAGGCTTACAGAGGAGCGGCCCCTCACACAGCGACCGGTCATAGGAGGAGGCGGCTTAGTATTATACTTGTACATAGATGAGGCCTCTGCAGGGTGTCGGTCACACAGTTACATGTAGGGCACCATGCAGGCTTACAGAGGAGCGGCCCCTCACACAGCGACCGGTCATAGGAGGAGACGGCTTAGTATTATACTTGTACATAGATGAGGCCTCTACAGGGTGTCGGTCACACAGTTACATGTAGGGCACCATGCAGGCTTACAGAGGAGCGGCCCCTCACACAGCGACCGGTCATAGGAGGAGGCGGCTTAGTATTATACTTGTACATAGATGAGGCCTCTGCAGGGTGTCGGTCACACAGTTATATGTAGGGCACCATGCAGGCTTACAGAGGAGCAGCCCCTCACATAGCGACTGGTCATAGGAGGCGGCTTAGTATTATACTTGTACATAGATGAGGCCTCTACAGGGTGTCGGTCACACAGTTACATGTAGGGCACCAAGCAGGCTTACAGAGGAGCGGCCCCTCACACAGCGACCGGCCATAGGAGGAGGCGGATTAGTATTATACTTGTACATAGATGAGGTCTCTGCAGGGTGTCGGTCACACAGTTACATGTAGGGCACCATGCAGGCTTACAGAGGAGCGGCCCCTCACACAGCGACCGGTCATAGGAGGAGGCGGCTTAGTATTATACTTGTACATAGATGAGGCCTCTGCAGGGTGTCGGTCACACAGTTATATGTAGGGCACCATGCAGGCTTACCGCCTATTAGTAACCCCCATACTATTACCTCCGGCGGGCTGTGCCGCACCTTATGTACCCCACAAAGTACTGACACCCCGAGATCCTCCAGCATTCTAAAGTTGACTGATTTCCGCACATGTAATAAACATGAGGTGTTCGTTGATACACCGACATGTCAAAACTCCTGGGATAGCAGTATGTAAACAAATGGTAGGCTGGCGTTACCTCGGGGGACGCTTGGGAACCCCCACACCTGTATACATTGTGAGGTTTAGCACTGGCCAGCGCGCTCGAGGCAAGACCACGTGAATTGTCGCAGTTTGAATGAGAGACAATAATGGGCGCCAGGCGGGTGGGACCGAAATGGTGCGGGCATATAACATTCCTTGATCCACAATGTCACATGTGTACTGGAAAAAGTCATGGGAGTTCACTCTATCGCACATTTATGGGATGTTCTGACGGCGTCCATTCGCACCTGCAGATACCACGGAGTGGTGGGTGGCTATCCGGGGGGCCCAACAGATGTCCGTCAACTGGTAGAATCAATGCCTCATCGAGTTGCTGCACTTCACTGGGCGAGAGGAAGTCTTAGGCTACATTCACATGGGCGAGCGTAATATCGGACAATATCTCACTTGTCAATGTGCGTTTTACCCATGTAAGAGAGGCGATTTTCATGTCAAAACGCCTCACATCTCTAGTGTGAAATTCTAATCTTCACGCACTTTAGAGGATCGCAAGGATTTCCTATACGAAACATCAGATCACACTCACACGCACAGCATGTGAGTGCGATGCAGCGTCTTTAGGCCACTCTCACAAACACCGCTTTATACCGTGATTAGTGCGGCGCCCCATTGTTTTAATAGGGCTTCTCAAACCTGCGCTCGAAAACAGGACAGGCGGTGATTCCCCCCCTCGCAGTATTGCTGTGAGGGAAAACCTCGCTCATGTGTACGTCTGCAATCTCTTGAACGGAGTTCATATTTGCGTGAGTTTTGCGCTCGTGTGCATATAGCCCAACACGATGTTACTTCCTGTCCTATGGCATTTGGTATGTTAGTGAATTTTGGCCAAAATCCGTATACTCGCCCCCTGCAGCAAGTCCCTATACTAACATTACACCCAATATCCCTAAAGCCATTAATTATAGAGTGATAACATGGGGCCAATTCCATTATTTATTTTTTTTGTATGTAAATAAGTTTTTTATACTTGAATAAAACTTTTTAATTTACATAAAACTTACATAATAAAAATGTCCTAAATGTCATTTTCCACTTAAAGCCTACTGCACATGACCGGGTTGGATTCGACATGCGGCAATCTGACCCTGTTACCAACTGCATGCTTTAATTTTTCCTCCATGTGCAGCCGGCCTAAAGCTAGGTCCCTCCAGCCTGAACAAAGATGGCCGCACCACTTCTCTGATTACCTGATGCATACTGTACATTAGTATGCATCAGTAGTCGAAGACACTTGATTGGCCAGTGATGCCCACATGAGCAGCTCTGCCCAGTTAGCGCAAGATGTAGTGATTTAGACTAGTGATTAGAGATGAGCGAGTATACTCGCTAAGGCACATTACTCGAGCGAGTAGCGCCTTAGCCGAGTATCTCCCCGCTCGTCTCTAAAGATTCGGGGGCCGGTGGGGAGCGGCGGGGGAGAGCGGGGAGAAACGGAGGGGAGATCTCTCTCTCCCTCTCTCCCCCCGCTCCCCACCGCAACTCACCTGTCACCCGCGCCGGCTCCCGAATCTTTAGAGACGAGCGGGGACATACTCGGCTAAGGCACTACTCGCTCGAGTAATGTGCCTTAGCGAGTATACTCGCTCATCTCTACTAGTGATCCATACTAATACACAGTGAGCATCAGGTAGTCAGAGAAGCAGTGCGGCCATCTTAGTTTGTATAAATATACAAATACATTTGTTTTCGCCTTTAATTCACCTTTTATTGTTTGAAATGACCGGCATTTGAAATCCACCTATATTTTATACCTTCACGACATTCAGAAGAATAACACCCCATTAGTTCAAATCAATCATCTAGAACAGGGGTCCCCAACTCCAGTCCTCATGGACCACCAACAGGTCATGTTTTCAGGATATCCTATGGTAAGAACACCTGTGGCAATGTCTGAGGCGAAGACAATAATTACATCACCTGTGTAACACTGAGGAAATCCTGAAAACAGGACCTGTTGGCGGTCCCTGAGGACTGGAGTTGGGGAACACTGGTCTAGAACACCCATGTTGAGTATTATATGCCTACTAGTAAATTTTAATGGTAGGATTTGCTAGGGCATCTGCTGGTAGCACCATGAAACTACAAGATAAATATTGCAAATGTTTTTCTTCCTTAACCCCTTAGTGACAAAGCCTGTTTGCGCCTTAAGGACCAGTTCAAATTTTGGAAATCTGACATGTGTCACTTTAACATAGAATAACTCTGTAAAGGTTTTTCATATCCAAGTAATTCTGACATTGTTTTTTCGTCACATGTTGCGCTTCATTTAGATGGTAAAAATAGACAGAATTTGTGTATATTAGTTAAAAGCACCAAAATTGGGAACATTTTGAAAAAAGTATCATTTTTTCACATTTTCAACTAGAATATTGCAAATATGTGCAAACACACTGTACAAACTTTTGATGAGCTATATATTTCAATTTGTTGACTTTATTCTGGAAGCACATTTGAAAAACGTTAGTGTTTTTTTCATATCCATTTAGGAGACGTGCAAATTTACCATTAGGTATTACAATTTTGAAGAACATTTGCTTTTCCTACACCAAGCCAAGAATGCAAACATTTCAGAATGATATATACCCCCACAAATGACCCTATTTTGAAAACTAGGCCACTTAAAGGGGTTGTCCCGCGCCGAAACGGGTTTTTTTTTTTTCAATAGCCCCCCCGTTCGGCGCGAGACAAACCCGATGCAGGGATAAAAAAAACAAAACGGGTAGTACTTACCCGAATCCCCGCGCTCCGGTGACTTCTTACTTACCTTGTGAAGATGGCCGCCGGGATCTTCACCCTCGGTGGACCGCAGGTCTTCTGTGCGGTCCATTGCCGATTCCAGCCTCCTGATTGGCTGGAATCGGCACACGTGACGGGGCGGAGCTACGAGGAGCCGCTCTCTGGCACGAGCGGCCCCATTCAGAAGGGAGAAGACTGGACTGCGCAAGCGCGTCTAATCGGGCGATTAGACGCTGAAGATTAGACGGCACCATGGAGACGGGGACGCCAGCAACGGAGTAGGTAAGTGAATAACTTCTGTATGGCTCATATTTAATGCACGATGTACATTACAAAGTGCATTAATATGGCCATACAGAAGTGTATAACCCCACTTTGTTTTGCGGGACAACCCCTTTAAACAAATTTAATCTAGGGGTGGACTGCATATTTTTACCCCACAGTTTCTAAGCTAAGCAAAAGGTAAAACATTTTCATTTTTTAGGCAAATGTGTCATTTTGATAACAGGGTTTTTTGTACAGCACACATATGAATGAAGACTTGCAGCCCAAATTGGATAACTCGATTTGTCCCGTGTTCACAAACATACCCATTGTAGCCCCAATCTGCATACTGGACACATGGCTAGGCCTGTAATGGAGGAAACACCCTTTAGCTTTCAGGACACAACTGAATAAATTCCACTTGTAGAGCCATCAATCTGCCAAAACGATAGAACATCCCCCACAAGTCACCCCATTTTTAAATCTAGACCCCTTAGCCCATTTATCAAGATGTGTACTGATCCCACAGATTTTTGCAAAAATTATTATAAAGCAGGAGAAAAATAAATAATTTTTTTTTTTCCCACAAATGTCACTTTCTTGACAGTTTTCTTTGTTTCAGGCAGAGAAAGCTGGGAAGATACACCCCAAATTTTATAGAACTAGTTCTTTTGTATTCAGTAATACCCCCATTGTAGCCCCATTCTGCTTATATGGCACATGGCTAGGCATATGATGGAGGGAACACCCATTGGCTTTCAGGGCACAACTCAATAAATTCCAGGCTCCATTGCACACTTGTACAGAAAAAAAATTGACTCCCTAAAAAAAGAATCCCCCCTCCCTTTTTGGCATTCCCTAAATCTTAGATAAAAATAATGTTGTGTAGTATGTCTCAAAACAGGGGTAGTTACAAAGGCCTATTAGGGTGGGCACATGGGGCAATAAAAGCGGGAATCCCTCCTCCTTCCATTCTTGCTGAAAACCCAACAATGGGCTCTATGTCGGGGATATCCGCAGTAAAATAGAACATGCTGCGTTCTATTTTCTGTGAGTGGATCACATTGTTCCTACCAACTAATGTGAGCGGAATTTTGTAATCCAAAGCATTTGATTGATCCGAATATTAGTGAGGATCAGGTGCTTGCAGAATACGCAATGCCTATCCAGTTTTTTATTTGATAATGGCGATCACATGACAGGGGACCACTCAACAAGGCCTCTGGTCACTGCTCCAGGCTCTCGGCTATCTTTGCTAGCCAGGAACAGGGAGATTTAAAATTTCTCTGGCCCTCCCCAGCTTCAGCCCTTGCATCTGCCATTTTGCTTTGTCTCCTCTCCGTTCACCTAAAAGGAAGCAACTTGAAGATGTCCCTCCTTCCCAGCAACCAAGAGCAGAGCTATGGATGGTTCGGTCCTAGACAGAGTCCTCTGATTTCAGGTGGACACTGCAAAGTAAGTTACTTGAGTTCCCAATGACAAGCCGTGGACCTTCTCCCTCCAGTCTGTGCATCGTTCCCGTCTCTGTGGTAAGTCAGTTCTGTTCTGTGTTTTGTGTGGCCTGTGGTCCGTACATCCTCCCTGTGTCCTGTCAGGGATAGTCAACCCCAAGGTTCCAAAATGGGGCTGTCCTTATCAGGGCGGTCGCCCTGCTTATAGGCAGAAGCCTTCCCATCTTCCTGATTAGTTAAGGGCTAGACTCCCCACCTGATATTGCCCTGCAACGGTACCTCTTACCACTGGGGTCAGATGCCAGCTACACCAGGTCTAGTTTAAAAGCCAGGTTGGTTGGTTAGCACAGTGGCTCTACGCTAAGTTATAAAAGCAGAACATTTTTGTAGCTTTGGCTTACCTTCCACCTCCTTCCCTAGCACTGGCATCCTGCAGGTTTTGCAGCTGTCTCCTCTGCTAATAGGGTGTGCCCACATGCTCGATCAGCTATTTAAATGGCCAGTGCACGCACTCAGTTTTTAGATTCCCAGCCAATACAGATGCTTCCCGGGTTACTAAAGTCACCCTCCCCCACTAGAGAGTGCCTGAGAAAAAGGTTCCTAGTTTTCCAATATTAAAGTGTTCCAATATTCTGCTTGCTACCTGGTTTTCACCCTTGGCTGTGTGGTGTGCATCAGGATGTGAGGTGTTGGTGGTAATCCTGGTGACAGCCCTTCTCAAAAATGTCATCAGCCAACAAAATTAATTTTTTAGTCTTTGTATGTCGTTTTAAGGGCTACCTAAATAACATATTCAATAGGACACATTGGTTCTAGCAGCTACTTGTCTATTCACTCCTCTGACTCTTTAATCTGGATGTAGTTCACATATTGGTGCTGCTGGTCTGTATCTACTCTTGCCACAACACTATAGTTGAAATTCTAAGGCCTACAGAAGCTTCCTTAACCAGTGCGCTGTATACTTTAAGATCCAAGAGCAGCAGTTTCCTACAGGCAGAGGGAAAGTGGCCTTCATTGTCTTCCAACTATTCAGAGAAGCCCTCAGGAGCACGCGATCCAGTCATTGCCAATATACAAGACTTTATGGTCCCATTACAAAAAGTCTTTGACGAGCCTGGTCAGACCTATTCAGCTGCATCATCTCTGTTATGTCTTCGCCTGGATACCATGACCATAGGACAGTAGGCTTTACAACTTCGCACTATTGCTTCGGAATGGTCCTGTAACATTGAGGCTCCGGGTGCTTGCCAAAGATGATGTCCTAACTAGTCTAGATGACCAGATCTGTTTAACTTCTCGGATCAATATCTGATTTAGGGAGCAGACTCTTCAAAACAGGTGACTTCCACCTCTGACACTGGTTGGAATTCCCTGGTTGAAAATCTTTATTCTATGGTTTTATAATAAAATAAAACGGAAACTGGTATGGTAAGTGCAGGGTAAGAATTTATTTATGCAATTGTGGATAAAATCATTTAGTGCCACACATATTGCAAACTGTTTTCTTATGTTATATCATTGTAGCATTACTTTGATGCTGTGCATTTTCTATGTTTCTTGTATTTTAATAAATATTCATTAAAAAAAAAGGAAGCAGCAAGGTTCAAGGTGACAATTCAGGTTTACTGCTTTAAACAATACTTTTCCCTCATTGGTCCCAATTGAATTCAGGTACCTATCATTTTGAATGTTTGACAGACCTAGGCTTAATCCACAAAAACATACAGAATTCTTATTGACTGTCAATTAGAATTTCTCACATGCCAAACAATATGGTTTATTTGAAGAAGAGAATTTCCTTTAGAAAATGTTTTCCTCATATAGAACACCAAAACGGCTCCTTCACTATGTGACATTTCTGATGAGCTCTACGTTGGGTACTAGTAGCAAAACATTTCCCACATTCGGAACAAGAGAATGGCTTTTCTCCTGTGTGAATTCTCTGATGTTTACTAAGATCTGATTTTATTGTAAAACATTTTCCACATTCTGAACACGAATACGGCTTCTCGCCTGTGTGACGTCTCTGATGTTTAACAAGATCTGATTTTACTATAAAACATTTCCCACATTCTGAACAAGGAAACGGCTTTTCTCCTGTGTGAATTCTCTGATGATTTACAAGATCTGATTTTAGTATAAAACATTTTCCACATTCTAAACATGAAAACGGCTTCTCTCCTGTATGAAACCTCTGATGAGTAACAAGGTGTGATTTATTTGTAAAACATTTCCCACATTCTGAACATGAATACGGCTTCTCTCCTGTGTGAATTCTCTCATGCGTGACAAGATGCGATTTATTAGTAAAACATTTCCCACATTCCAAACATGAATATGGCTTTTCTCCTGTGTGGATTCTTGAATGCGTGACGAGATGTGATTTATTTGTAAAACATTTCCCACATTCTGAACACGTATATAGCTTCTCTCCTGTGTGAATTCTCTCATGTATAACAAGATTTGATTTTCTTGTAAAATATTTCCCACATATTGAACATGAATATGGTTTTTCTGCTTTGTGAATTATTTGAGGTTTAAGAGTGTCAGTTTTCAGCACAAAATATTTCTCATAGTCTGAACTGGAAAAAGGCTTCTCTTCTGTATGAATTATTGCATGATCCTTGAGTTTGGCTTCAGTAATAAATGAATTCCTAGATTCTGGACATGGTAACTGTTTTTTACCCATGTGAATTCTCTCATGTAGAATACAATTTGCCTTATTTGTAAAACACTTACCACATTCTGAACAGAAGTACGACTTCTGATCTGTACTATGATATCCAGGATGTACATGAAGGGTAGTGACGTTTTCTGTTGAAGAGTGCTGCACAATATCTTCTTCTTCTACTTTACAGTTTAATAATGATGTGAAAGTTCCATCAGAGTTCTTACTGGGATCACATGATAGATCTGTACTCTCAAGTTTAGGATGTACATGAAGGGTAATGAGGTTTTCTACTGGAAAGTGCTGTCCAATTTCTTCTTCTTCTACTTTGCAATTTAGCGATGACATGAAGTTTCCATCAGAATTCTCATTGGGATGATACGCTAGATCTGTACTGTCAAGGTCTGGATGCACACGAAGGGTAATGAGGTTTTCTACTAAGGAAGGCTGCACAATAGCTTCTTCTTCTACTTTATAATTAGGCAATAACTGGAAGATTCCTTCAGAGTTCTCACTGGGATTATCTGTTCGGATTAAAAATATATTTCATGATTTATTTTTTCAAATTAGAAAGTAACAAACTTTAATATTTCTATGAGGTTGCAAAAAGACTTTTGGTTTTTAATGCAGTTTGAGTTGTTGATGCAATTTTTTTTAGCCAAAGCCAGAGGTAGATCAGTCAGGAAGTAGCATAAATATTGCCTTTATTTTTCTCATTTTTAAAATTCTATTGGAAATAGAAAAAAATCTTTTACAACTCTCCAAGAAGAAGTAGCAGTAAAAGTTTAAATGGCTTTCTTTAGTATGCCGCTACTCCCTTCCCCTCTCCCTGCACTGTCAGTGTCCCACAATGTTGGCCAATAGACAAAATCAAATATTCAATCCATAGCCGATTTACCCCAGCATAACTGAGGAGGCTGTTCCAGTTTTTCTGCTGGCTTTTAACTTTTTTTTTTTTAAGGAACGTTTATTTCACCGAAATAGACAAGTGAACCAAAACAGCAGGCACCAAAAAGAAAAATGCACATTTTGCTGGTACATCACAGTACATGAGAACTGAAAAGAATAAAAAACAAAAGAGGAAAACATAAATTTCTTTCATGTTTGTGTGCATTTCTCGTGGAACATAATATTTGGTTGTTCATTTTTATTTAATCAATTACCCATAATAGAGCAAACCAAAGAGGGTTCCTTGTCTTGAAGTCCAAGAACAACAGGAAAAAAAGAAAGAAAAAGAACCCCACCAGAACCCTGAAACCCCACCTTCCCCCCCAAACAGTAACTTAGCGTGACTCTTGAGAAATGAGAAAAGAAAGATTAACCTAAATGGTAGATCAGTTCAAGCGGGTATTCCTCAACATATCCATTCCTAGTACCTAGACAGGTATCTCTGTTGCCGTTGTAGGACAGTTTACCCAATAGCCTTGCAGAACACAGCAGTCCCAGAACATGTGCATGATGGTCCCATCAGCAATAGAGCATCGTGGGCAAGTCACCAAGGGGAGCAAACCCATAACATGTAGTCTGAAGGAGGTGTAGTATATACGGTGCAGGAACTTGATCTGGACAAGCCTGTCCTTAGCACTAATCAAAGGAGGACCAGAACCCACTAGTATGTCTTCATTTCCCCCCGTTAACAGATCAGGAACATCAGCAATCGACTTCTGTCTGTCTCTCTCTCCCTAAACTGGGCAAGACATTGCACTAAGTAGGCACAGCAACTAGGCAGTGGCTTTACCAGGCTACACATTTGTGCCAAGCCTTCCAACCAAGTCATAGATAGCGGTATGGACAGGCCGTAAAACTTTTCCATGATCACATGTCGTAGGTGGTAATATATAAAATAAGAATGCTGAGGCAGATCATGGGCTATCTGCAACTGCAGGAAAGTGCAGAGGCTTTTAGCTTTAATAAAGAATACCATTTAAACGTTTTCTACTAATTCTTCTTGGAGACTTGCTCCCAGGACCAGATTTTTTTCTGTTTTCAATATATTGTATGACCAGTTATCTACAGGTATAGACTGGCTTGCAGCACCTCCTGACGTACAAGTTTACTACAAAACTATCATAGACATCAGTCCTCAGCCAACCCAACTGTAGCTCCTTCTAGAAGGCATGACAACCATCCATAATTAAAAATCGATAAGGATCTCTCCATTAACTTTAGAATATTCCTGGAGGTGAGGATGGAAGGGAAGTTATAGAGATACACACACGGTCAGACAGCGTTCACTCTAAACATAAACCAAACGTGCAAGCAACAAAGGGAAAACAGGGGCATAGACCCTACAACACCACCAAGCGACCACATACTTACCAATAATACTAATACAACAAGTCAGAAGAAAAATTAAATAAATACAAAGTATTAGTTAGTATTTTGGCCAAAGTACATAAGCTCACATCCCAATAAGGATGGCCCTAGGCAGGAACCTAGGGAGCACCTATCTCAACATAAATAGGAATAGGTAGGTACATCAGAAAAGAACATAACATATAACATAATACACACCAAACGTCGGTACACCTACAGACATACACTGAACAAGTCATTGTTCATGCTAAGTATCTGCACACCTAAAGACATAGGGGAATCCCACCCAGAACCTCACGCATGCATACATATACATACACAGAAACAGGACAGTTTAAATGTCCACACGAACACACGTAAGGGGCAGAGCTTCAGACATCACCTATCTGACAGAGCAAAGGACATCTGATGTCTGTAACCACCCCTGACAAGGGAACAGAGGTCCGCAGAACATGCAAACAGGGGAATCAGGTGTCCAGACCATCTTCAAGGAGTGTGTGGGAGAACGACTCAAACAACAAGATAGCATGCATGACCCCAAACACCAAAGTTCTGAGAGGGAAGGATGAGGAATTTACAATAGCCAGCACACTCTAGCAAGAAGGGCTGGTATTTATATATACAGAAGAATGGTGATTGGCTGGAGAACTCCCCACCATCAACCACAGCCAAATCAACCACACTTGCAACAGTGTGCTCCCAGAAACCCACAGAACCACAAGACTCATGAGCACAACGTGACCATACTATCTATTTTTAAATTTACACTAAATACAGCATATATATCTTATTTGTCTCTTCTTACCCTGTGATATCGGAGGCTGGTGGTTCTCCATCATGACGTCCTTGTACAGATCCTTGTGTTCTTCTAAATACTCACACTCCTCCATGGAGAAATAGACAGCGACATCCTGACACCTTATAGGAACCTGACAACACAATGATAACGTCATTACCCAGACACCTCTAGTGCTGTTACTGTATAATTTCCCAGCATTCCCAGCAGTGTCACCTCTCCAGTCAGCAGCTCAGTGATCTTGTTGGTGAATTCTAGAATCTTCTGCTCCTGTATCTGTAAGTGAGGAGGAGCCTCTGTGATGGGGCTCTGGCTCCTGCTCCATCCTCCTGACTCATGGAGATGGTTGTTGGGAGTCGTACCATCATCCGATGTCTTCTTCACTATTGTGTAATTCTGTGTATGGAGAGAGACATGTAGAGGACTGAACCCAGTATTCCTTCATCAGTATAAAGCATGAGATTGTGATCCCGCTGTGTAGAACTCTAGTTAAACCACATGTACTGTGTTCAGCTCTGGACACCTTACTTACAAAAAGATATTTATAAAACCGAATGAGTTCAAAGACAAGCTAGCTTGGAAGAAAGACAGGAAATGGGGTAGAAGATGTAAAACTTAACATACATGTGAGGGAACAGACTAAACACAAGACAAAGGGGAGATGAGCTGAAATTAATGCGTCATGAGATCTTAAAAAAAAAAAGTCCAAAAATACAGCGTACGTTTCATTCAAACATCCCAAATTTTAGTAGTTCGCAGTGCAGAAAATTTAAAATGGTGGAATAATGAAACTACAGACAAAAAAAAACAACAAAAAATTATTTTGGACACACGCTAATAATATTCAGTACTCAGTTTCTTGCTACATTCTCTCCTACATGTCCACTGTCACAGTAGAAATAATATCATGGATGTGGGCTGGCAAATCAGGGAGATCATTCACTGTAATTGCGAATACACGGTCCTTCACAGAACCCCAGAGGAAGAAATCTAGCAGAGTAAGATTTGGTGAATGGTGCAGCCAACAAATTGCTAGATTAAACATGATGGATCAATCTGGAAAGGTGTTAAAAGGAAACGCTGAACAACCATCCTCTAACATGGAGATAGTAGTATGTGGAAAAAAATCCAGCACATGGTGCAGCAACCTTTCAAGAGAAGGTGTTTTGACAAGAAGTGGCCAAAAAAAACTTGTTTATTGATGAATCAACATGAAACCATCACCCTGGAAAGTTGCACCACGTGACTTTTTTTTTGTACACACTACAGTTAGTTCACGTCTACCTCCAGTAAAGTGTACAATTGGCTGGCAGCACTTCCATTAGTCTATTGGCTTAATCCTACGGCCTCACTTTTAGGCACCACTTAATGGGTCAACCCATTCTTTTTCTTCTAATACCCTCATATGGGGAAGCCCAATTTTGCTGGAAGATGTTAGCTTGCAGATCAGCTAATTGAGGACTCAGGAATTGTTCCCACGTCTCAAGGTATATAGGACCAATTGTATGGTCACCAAAAGAAAAATGAACCAACAATCTTGCCTTTTATTACACTGTACTGGCCTGAAATATAGATATCTGGCCCCTCTATAACTGTTGAATACCATTACATTTTTCTTGATTTTCATCACGTATCCCTTTTTTTCTATCCCTTTAACCTCTTATCAATCTATGAACAATATATCCAACATGAGTCATAAGGGGGGGTAAAAGCAACCATACCCAATGGTTATCAGTTAGGATGATGGTTTAGCATAGCAGACATGGCCTAATGGAAGTTTCCCTAGCAGCCATGCATGGAAGCCTATTTAGCCCTGTCTCTGACATGGCTTAATAGGCTGCAGGTAGAAGTGCAATATACAGCAATACTGAAGTGTTGAAGTACATTGCACAAGCAATCAAACACAAGTTCAAGTGTTCTGTGGGATCTAAAAAATATTGTAAAATTAAGTTTAATAAAAAAATGTTAAATATTACAAAACTAAAAAACATTACAAGTTTAAGAAAACTTTTCAAACTTTTATGTGAAAAAAAATCAAAACAATAACCACACACCCCCATTTTAAAACATGATCAAAAAGTCACATGTACCCCATATTTGTACCACTAACTACAGCTTACCCTGCAAAACAAAAATGCTCAAACAGCTCTATTGATGGAAAAATAAAAAAGACTTACAAGGTTAAGAATCAGTCTTCAAAAGTTTTCCTTTTCAAAAAGTAGTAAAGCATAAAAAAAAACCTATACAAATTTGGGATCACTGTAATCCTACTTACTTGCAGAATTAAGTTAACGTGTCATCTTTACTGCAGAATGAGGCCATTAAAAGACCACCAAATATTGGCAGAAGGTCGGTGGCACACAACCAGATTTGAATTGCTGAATCCTTAATCGTTCCCCACATGGACGATCCTTTGTATTCTGCATCTATTGAAAGGATAGACCATTCGCATAGACGCTCACAGATTGTGATTTCCGCAAGTGGAAATAAGCTCACAGCATGTTCTATTTTCCTGTGGTATCCACAGGAACGGTTTCCATTGAAGTCAATGGAAGCCGTCCGACCCGCGGCCCAGCAGTAATTGACAATGCAGATAGGTCATCGGTACCCACGTCACCGCCTAGCGACGGTGCAGGAAAAACACACATTAAAAAAATCTGCACTGCGCACGACTGACGGCGAGCTGTAGCGGTTTCCCTGGAAAAGGACAGGTACGCAGAGTCAACCGGCCTTGGTCAGAGACAGATTGGGCTGCGGGCTCCCACTTACGGAGTCTGACACGGTCATGTTCCACCGGCCTAATTCTTTTTTTCCCCATTTCACCCCACTTACAATATTTTAAACGTTTTTCAGTAAAACATATGGTACATGAAATGATACCATTACAAAATGCAACTTGTCCTAGAAAAGAAAGCCCTCCTTCGGCTCTGTGAATGGAAAAATTAAAAAGTTAACATGAGGATAAAAACAAGAACAAAAAGGCGGGGGGTCATATTGTGTAACTGACCTAAAGGATAAGTAAGAAAGAAATATTATTAGGAAAGATTAGATGAACCATGTGCTCTTCTCTTGACATCAATCTTCTATGTGTCTACATACCATAAATACCATCAAACTAGAAAAGTCCATCTCTCCAGACCAAACTCTGGCCCTGTGATCCTGCTGGTTCCTGGCTGCCCTTCCCTCCTCATTACAAGGAGCCTACTTACCATTCTCATTGCTCCTACAACATTACTATTAGCTCATTGGAAAAGCTTGCACAGTGGGCAGTGACTAATAGATTGGTATTTAACAAGGAGAAATGCAAAGTCCTACATCTGGGCAAGAAAAATGAAAAAGGCACATACAGAATGGAAGGAATTGAGCTGAGCAGTAGCACATTTGAAAAAGACTTGGGTGTACTAATAAATCATAGACCGAACATGAGTCAACAATGTGATGCAGCAGCCAAAAAGGCAATCACAATTCTGGGATGTATTAAGAGAAGCATAGAGTCTAGATCATGTGAGGTAATTATCCCCCTCTACTCTTCCTTAGTCAGACCTCATCTGGAAAACTGTGTCCCGTTCTGAGGCACCCCACTTTAAAAAAGACAGATAAACTGGAGCAAGTTTAGAGAAGAGTTACCAAGATGGTAAGTGGTCTGCAAATCATGTCCCATGAGGAACGGTTAAAGGATCTGGGAATGTTTAGCTTGCAAAAAAGAAGGCTGAGAGGAGACTTAATAGCTGTCTACAAATATCTGAAGGGCTGTCACACTGCAGAGGGATCAGCCCTATTCTCATTTGCACAAGGAAAGACTAGAAGCAATGGGATGAAGCTGAAAAGGAGGAGACACAAATTAAATGTTCGAAAAAACTTTCTGACAGTGAGGGTGATCAATGAGTGGAACAGGTTACCACGGGAGGTGGTGAGTTCTCCTTCAATGGAAGCGTTCAAACAAAGGCTGGACAAATATCTGTCTGGGATTATTTAGTGAATCCTGCACTGAGCAGGGGGTTGGACCCGATGACCCTGGAGGTCTCTTCCAACTCTACCATTCTAGGATTCTATGATCTTCACTTTTTTTGCTGTTCAAATCTTTCAGCTCCAGAAGCTATCTTGTACTATTATAATGTGTTTTAACTTTCCTATGTTAAACTTGTTAAATAGTACAATAATGCTAGGGCTACACAGAGCCTTGGGCTTAGACAGAGATCACACCACCAAAGTTGCAGTATAGCTCTGCAACATGGCAAATTAATGGAAGTGAATGTGGTCATGTTGCAGATCACATGCTCATGTGACCCGATGATCGCAGCAGGTTTGGATTTCTTGTGATCATTGGGTCACAGCAAACTGAGGCACCTATTTCACAGCTAAAGTTACTATGTAGCCCTAGCCTAAACATTACAGAAATATAGAAACGTTTACCTCTCCGGTCAGCAGGTAGATGATCTCTAGGGTGAAGCTTAATATTTTCTTGGTAATCTCATTGCTGGTCTTCTCCATCCTAGGTAGGTCATTCATTAGATGATCCATTTTGGCTGAGAATAGGAGAGAACTGGATGAACTAGAGGGTTCTAGTGCTGGCGGCCCTTTATAAGAGAAGTAGAGACTCTAAATCATATGGGGACATCATAATGTGTGATATACAGAACCTCAATTGAGCTTTGAAAGAAACAGGTTCTCATAACCTTCATAATATTAAAAGAAATGTCTACAAAATATCCCAAAAATGCTGATTGGTACAAAGTTCCACCTCTGGGTGTCTGCTCAGTTGTTATAAATATTGTAGGAGTTATTAGCGACAGCTTCACATACTTGTGTGGCCATCTCTCCATTCACTATTTACCATGTCAAAAGGCAGGTTGGAGGACCACCATTCTCCGCATGTGTGCAGATCCAAGAAGTGGGACATGCACTGCATAAACTAAAACTCAGCACTCATCTTGCATCAACAATTTTTTGCTACTAGAGCCCAACTACAGACATTACGATGTTTCAGTCGGTTACCCAGACCTTTCTCAAATAGTCAAGATAGTGTAGTAGCGAAAGCAGGAAAAACAGATTTAGCTGCACTGTGTAAAGCAATGTGTAAGTAAAGAGACAGCGCCCAGAGTTGCCCAGTGAAAGACATCCTGCAGCAAGGTCCTGAGAAGGTCAAATTGCTGCTCGTTCTGGGTTTAAAAATCCACAGGGTGGGCTTACTCAGTGGCTTACAGCCATCCCTCTCTATGACACACACACATTATATATACACACACATGCATATACACACATTCATATACACTCTTTACCAAGAAAAAAATCAAGCACCTAGAAGGAATTAAAGTTTTGCTGCAAAAGCGGCATGCAGTTCCATCTCAGGCAGTAATGCAAATGATTAGAGTTGTGGGGTGATTAGATGAACGGTCTTGTCACCGGAGGCCCTAAAAGTGGTTCGCCCCTTGCCCTGTAAAAGGCTCTCAGAGGCTCCTTGTGTGTAATGACCTCTTCTTCCGCTTGTGTAGAGCTTGTTGACCACTAGACGCCTCTACGATGCAGAGAAGAGATGTCACCCCGTTATCAGAGTCTGAGAGGGGCGCATTATTGGGATGTGAGAAGCTGGATGGTCGTATCAATAAACTGTCCCTCACCAGTCATTCTGACCAGACTGTTAGGAGGAGTTGGTACCAGTGAATGCATGAGGGCACACAAGGCGAATGGGATTAGAACACCCTCGACAGACCAGCTGTGGCATTTATGGTGCTGGGGTTGCAGCCACGGGTGTAGTAGCTGCAGGTCTGAAGAATGGTCAAGGAAAGCCAGAAGTTGGTAACTGTAGGTCTTGTGTCGCGGTACAAAAGGAGAAGGTGGATAGCATTGTCCGTAAGGAAGCCAGGGATCGGTATCAGTAGGTCTTGTTGAAATAGCAGAGCAGTAGGCAAGAGTGAAGCTTGATCAAGGCTGTGGAGCACAATAATCACGCGTTGAGGGACTGGCAGAGTCAGGCTTTTATAGTGAGCCCAATCAGGAATGGTAACAGGATCAGGAAAGAGGCTGGGTTTGCAAGATCTGGGAACAAGGTAAATACTTATGCAGAAGAACTGTCCAAGAGCTGAATGGCTCAGCTAGCTCAATCCCTGACATCACCAGTAGAGAAGATTATCTGATAGCCCACAAGCACAAGCAGCTCCAACTGTTTTGTTGTCACCAATCCAGAGACAGGTGGCGCCATCGTTACACCTCTGTGTCTGTGGAAACCATTTCCAGGTGCTTGGCTGAAGGATATTTGGTCTCACAGCACCCATTATGTGTTCTGCCTTTGACACTCGCCCACCATCACCTCCGTCTGCAGTGATGTTGTGAACAATGAAACTGGATGCTACGGAGTGGAACTAGGTTGTCTTCAGGGACAAAGCCAGGTTTAGTTTGGGCGCTGACAAGACCTCTGAGTGAGCGCCTCAATCCTGCCTTTGCTGTGGAGTGGCACACTGCTCCACTGCTGGTCTGGGGGAGCCTTCACATTCGACAGTCAGTCACCCCTAGTAGTGGTACAAGGGACAATTTCGGCTCAGTGTTATGTTCAGGACATCCTGCAGCCACATGTGTTCCTCTCATGGCGGCTTCCAAGAGGTATTTTCTAGCACAATAATGCTCAGCCGCGCACACAAGGGAGTCACAGGAACATCTTCACAACATTGTCACAAATCCTAGCTAGAGGCGGTAAAACAGGGTAATAGAGCCTTCATGCCCGCCTGTATTACATCTTGTATCCAAGCTAGAGGCGGTATAACAGGGTACTAGAGCCTTCATGCCTGCCCATAACACATCTTGTATCCAAGCTAGAGGTGGTACAACAGGGTACTAGAGCCTCCATGCCCTCCTTTATCACATATTGTGTCCAAGTTAGAGACGGCACAACAGGGTACTAGAGCCTCCATGCCCTCCTTTATCACATCTTGTATCGAAGATAGAGGTGGTACAACAGGGTACAAGAGTCTCCATGCCCGCCCGTATCACATCTTGTATCCAAGCTAGAGGCAGTACAGCAGGGTACTAGAGCCTCCATGTCCACCTGTATCACATCTTGTATACAAGCTAGAGGTGGTACAACAGGGTGCTAGAGCCTCCATGCCCCCCATATCACATCTTGTATCCAAGCTAGAGGCAGTACAACAGGGTACTAGAGCCTCCATGTCCGCCTGTATCACATCTTGTATCCAAGCTAGAGGTGGTACAACAGGGTGCTAGAGCCTCCATGCCCCCCATATCACATCTTGTATCCAAGCTAGAGGCAGTACAACAGGGTACTAGAGCCTCCATGCCTGCCCATATCACATCTTGTATCTAAGCTAGAGGTGGTACAACAGGGTACTAGAGCCTCCCTACAAGGGGTCAGTTCTAATGCTTTTGCTCTGATATTGTAATCACTTACTTATAACAACGTTACAATCACACAGAGAAGCTTCCTTCCGTCCGACAACTTCTTGGGGAGGGATTGGTCTGACAATGAGTGTATAGCAGGGAAAACTATTAGTTTACACCCCTGATATATATATATATATATATATATATATATATATATATATATAAAGTACTGTTATTAGAGATGTCTGGCATTCCTATTATTTACAGCTGTGGCGAAATAACAAGCCCTTATTATATCTACAGCAAATTTGTAGTAAATATCTTACATGATGTATCCGAGCTCCCCAAGACTTTCTCTTCAAGATTTATAGCAATTACATAAAAAAAATGCCACAACCCCTCCGCCGCCTCTTACCTGCCGGCCGGAGTCACACGCAGAGGTCTGATACTGTAATATAATGTAGCGGATATCAGTGTGCTGTATATGTGTATATATATCCTCTGGGTACAAGTCTCTAGCTGATAATAGGGAGAACAACACAACAGCAGTCACCAGAACCTGTGCTGACATCACTGTCATGTGATCAGTACATAAGGGGGTGGAGCTCTGCAATGAGGAGGAGGAGAAGTGGTGGCTGAAGGACCTGTGATGATGTCACCATCATGTGATCAGTATTTAAGGGGCGGAGCTCTGAAAGGAGGAGGAGAAGTGGTAATGTGACAGGAGAGAAGAAGCTTCTGTGATGTGTGAGGAGGGAATAGTATAGACACAAGCGCCCATCCGTAGGGGGAGGCAGGTTGGGGGGGTGGGGTATGAATAATAATCCTCCTCAACAGGCTCTGGCGCTAACCCTATGGGAGATGGAGACCTTCGCTGAGTGGAAGACTGGGTGTATAAATGAGTTGTACTCAGTGCCTCCACTCAGGATGGAGCCTTTGACATCACAAGGATCTTTTCTTGAGAATGACCTCTGCATTACCATGAACAGGCAACCAATACTATATTCACATTATACATCATCAATAACAATAAGGATCATCACAGCAACTTTATAAAGTCGTAACTGGAGATAGCACAGATCTACATTACATTGAATAGGGACAGGGAAGGGACTTGTTATTTGTATAGCGCCAACTTATTCCGCAGTGCTTCCAGGTCATTTTTTTTTATTATCCCCCATCAAGCATTAACAACCCCCTGGTTACATAATGTCTATATCCTGTAATATCCTAGCGCTCTAGAAGACATCTAGTCCCTCTTAAACTCCTCTATGGATTTTGCCATCACCACATCCTCAGGCAGAGAGTTCCACAGTCTCACTGCTCTTACAGTAAAGAACCTTCTGTGTTGGTGATGAAACCTGCTTTCTTCTAGACGTAGCCGATGCCCTCTTGTTACCATCGCAGTCCTGGGTATAAACAGATCATGGGAGAGATCCTTGTATTGTCCCCTCATGTATTTATACATAGTTATGTGATTGCTCCTTAGCCGTCCTTGTTCCAGGGTAAATAATCCCAGTTTGGATAGCCTCTCTGGGTATTCTAGTTCTCCCATTCCGTTTATTAATTTAGTTGCCCTTCTTTGAACCCCGTCCAGCACTGTAACATCTTTCCTGAGCACCGGTGACCAGTACTGTACACAGTATTCTATGTGGGACCTGACAGGTGTCTTATATAGTGGGAGGATAATGATCTTGTCCCTTGCCCCTATGCCTCTTTTAATGCACCCCAAGAGTTTATTAGCTTTTGCAGCAGCTGACTGGCATTGGTTGCTCCAGTTAAGTCTACAGTCCACTAGTACCCCAGGTCTTTATCCATATCACTTTTCCCTAGCAGTACCCCATTTAGTGTATATTGGTGACATCCGTTTCTCCTGCCCATGTGCATAACCTTACATTTATCAATATTGAACTTCATTTGCCATTTTTCTGCCCAAGCCCCCAGCCTATCTAGGTCTGTTTGTAGCCGCATATTGTCCTCCGTTGTATTAATTATATTGTATATTTTTGTATCATCTGCAAATATTGATATTTTGCTGTGCAGCCCCTCTATCAGGTCGTTGATAAATATGTTGAACAGAATTGGGCCTAATACTGAACCTTGTGGCACCCCGCTAACGATGGTGGCCCAATCGGAGTATGAACCAGTTATTACCACCCTCTGCTTTCTATCTCTGAGCCAGTTCTTTTCCCAAATACACACGTTTTCGCCCAGACCGAGCTGTCTCATGTTAGATATAAGCCTATTATGCGGCACCAGATATGCGAGATCAATAGACTCTCCCAGGTCCAGCCTAGAGCTTACTTCATTGTAGAAGCTGATCAGATTGGTTTGACATGATCGACTTCTCATGAACCTATGCTGATGAAGAGTTATACTATTGTTCTCCTTGAGGTATTCTAGGATGGCGTCTCTCAGAAACCCCTCAAATATTTTTCCAATTTTTGAAGTCCTATCACCCGGGCTGATGGGGTGTGGCGCAGGGGAGCCCCGGTCGTGGTGACCTCCCCTGGCTGCCGCAGTCCTGGATGCTGGCTCTGGCCGCGTGCATCCCCATTGCCATGACTCCGGGGTGCTTTTGCTCTGCTCTGTCTCTGCAGGTGCCGGGGGCTGTTCTCCAGTGTCTAATTTGGTCCTGCTGCTGTCAGGCTCCTCGCCCCAATCAGTTGCTGGGGAGGGAGTTCTGACAGCATTTAAACTCCTCAGTTTCTCCTGATCCCTGCCAGTGTATGTATGTCTGTCTACACCCGCGTTATGGGGTGGTCTGACACTTTGTATCTACTCTGTGTGGGAGTATACACAAAGCAGCTACCCCTCTCTATATGAAGAGGCTGTGTGAGTGGCTGTTTCATCAGTGTCCCTCATAGGTGTAATTAGCTCCTTCATTTGGTAGTTTGCTACCTGCACGTTGAGAGGATGCAGCAATCTGTCCTCCTTACTCAGTAAGTATATGGCCATTTTCTGTGATTATTTTTATATTTCACCTCCTGTGATGTATATATATTAGTGTAGGGACTCACTATACGCAAGGAACCTTGACGTGGTTAGTGAGCTGATGCATCTTGCCCAAAATCCAACTAATACCTTTCATTTATCTATTATTCACATGCAGTGCGGCTTTAAAACTCCAGGGAGAGCCCAGGGTGGCAGCACCAATGTGGTTCACTTTTTGAGGTGCAGGGCAACCCGTCGAACTATTATGGCGTCATTAATAGGTTGCTGGTCTGCTTGGTGGACTACATGTATCAGAAGGTCTGACACTTTGTATCTACTTTGTGTGGGAGTATACACCAAGGAACTACCCCCCTCTATATTAAGAGGCTGTGTGAGTGGCTGTTTTATCAGTGTCCCTCACAGGTGTAATAAGCTCCCTCATTTGGTAGTCTGATGTCTGCATGATGAGAAGATGCAGCTTTTTGCCCTCCTTAGTCAGTAAGTATATGGCCCCCCTTTGCTTAGTCTTTGTGGATGCTGAAAAGGCTTTTGACAGGGTGCACTGTGGGATCCTAGAGCCAACCCTGAGAAAGATTGGCCTGGGTCCAGACTGATCAGTTGTATCATGGCCCTGTACCGGAGCCCCTTGACCTGGATACGGGTAAATGGAAACTTGTCCCGTCCGGTGCAGATTTGGAATGGCACAAGGCAGGCTGCGTTATTTGTTAAAGGGCCAGTGCTTTTAGTGCAAATCCTTTTTACAGTTTATGTAATTGAAAAATAGTTTAGTGTTATTTTTGCTTTCTTTGGCAATCAGTCTCTCTGCCTCCTCTTTGGCAGGTTTTATCTTTTCCTTACATAATTACTTTTTTTTTTCCTGTATGCTTTTAGCACTTCTTAATTGCCTTCTTGTTTTAATAATTTAAACGCTTTCTTTTTTTTAATTATTTATTACCCCCCCTAACAGTCTTGTTGAACCACATTGGTTTCCTTTTATTTGTAGTTCTTTTATTTTTGAAGGGTATGAACTGCGCACATGAGGTACTTAGGATGCTTTTGAACTTCTCACATTTGTCACCTGCACTGTTATTTTTGAGGACATTGTCCTAATTAATGTTGCCTAGAGTAATTTTGAGCTAATCAAATCTGGCTTAAAGGGGTTGTCCCGCGCCGAAACGGGTTTTTTTTTTTTCAATAGCCCCCCCGTTCGGCGCGAGACAAACCCGATGCAGGGGTTTAAAAAAAAAAAAACGGATAGTACTTACCCGAATCCCCGCGCTCCGGTGACTTCTTACTTACCTTGCGAAGATGGCCGCCGGGATCTTCACCCTCGGTGGACCGCAGGTCTTCTGTGCGGTCCATTGCCGATTCCAGCCTCCTGATTGGCTGGAATCGGCACACGTGACGGGGCGGAGCTACGAGGAGCAGCTCTCTGGCACGAGCGGCCCCATTCAGAAGGGAGAAGACCGGACTGCGCAAGCGCATCTAATCAGGCGATTAGACGCTGAAAATTAGACGGCACCATGGAGACGAGGATGCTAGCAACGGAACAGGTAAGTGAATAACTTCTGTATGGCTCATAATTAATGCACAATGTACATTACAAAGTGCATTAATATGGCCATACAGAAGTGTATACCCCAACTTTGTTTCGCGGGACAACCCCTTTAACTAAAGCTCAGTTTTTTTGTCACTCACTGATAACGCTTCTTACTGAATGACAACTGGAAATTATATTGTGGTCACTATTTCCCAAGTGTCCCTCAATCTGCACCCCCTATGATTCTATCCGGTCTGTTGGTTAGTAATATGTCCAGAATGGTACTTCCTTTAGTTTGCTCCCGTACAAGTTGCATCTTTAATTGCTCTCAAGAACTTATCACCCTTGTGAGATTCATAGGTTTCATCTTCCCATATTACATCTGAATAATTACTTTGTTGTGGTTTTACACTTCTTCTTATTAATAAGTTTTCAGTTTCCTCTTCTAATTTTGGTGGCCTATAGAAAACTACTATCAGGATTTTATTAGTCTTTTCTCCCTATATTTCCACCCATAAAGATTCCACGTGTTCTCGTAGCCCCAGCATAAAGTAGAATTTAACATACAGACATTGCTCTCCCCCTTTCTGGTTTCCTCAGTCTCTTCTGAAGAGATTGGAACCCTGTAAGTTCACCGCCCAATTGCGTTTGTCATGAAGCCACGTTTCTGTTATTCCCATTATATCGTAGTTTTCCTCAGATATGCTCGCTTAAAGCTTCCCTGGTTTGCTGACCAGACTTCTTGCATTTGTAGCAATACAATTTATTCAGGTGGGTGGTTACTGTTTGTATTTATGCTACTTATGGGCCTATTTGCTGCTCTGTCAGTTTTAACTGTACTAACCCTTGACCCCCATTTCCATTGCTTTATCCCAGAACTGCCTACACTGCATTCCCCACTACTTATCTTCTTGCCTTTCCTCCCAGTCCCTAGTTTAAACACTCCTTCAACCTTCTAGCAATCTTCTCCCCCAGCATAGCTGTACCCTCCCCACTGAGATGCAGCCTATCCCTATGATAGAGCCTGTAGCCGACTGCAAAGTCAGCCCAGTTCTCCAGAAACCCAAACTCCTCCTGCTTACACCAACTCTTGAGCCACTGGATTACCTCCCTAATCTCCCACTGCCTTTCTAGTGTGGCTCATGGTACAGATAGTATAGATCCCTTAATTTAAGTGTCCTACATTAACCTCTGACTTTGTCATTGGTGCCAATGTGCACCATGACCGCTGGATCCTCACCAGCCCCTCCCAGTAATGTGTCCACCTGATCCACAATGTGTCGAACTTGAGCTTCAGGAAGACAACACACTGTTTGACGATCCCAGTCTTAGTGGCAGATTGCCTTTTCTGTCCCCCTAATT